>NC_041751.1:6750798-7057046 GCF_004115215.2 Ornithorhynchus anatinus | reverse complement strand
CTGTTCTCTGAGGTAACAAAAGAGTATTCTTTGCCACGGCTCAGTCAGGATCCAGGCTGGAATGGCGGAAGCACCCAGCGGCAGGAGGAAAACCGATGGGGAAATCCAACTGGGCGATGTATCCCCAGAGAAGGCTGAGGTTAAAAAAAGAGTTACAACTGAACGATCATCACGCTCTCACCTGTGGCTATTATCATCATCGTAGCCAGCGGCGGCAGCAGCAGCATTTAGAGTTACTGCGCCCTCGCCGATGTGCTTGAGAGCAGAAGACACGGTCTCCTCTTTATTCTTTGGACCACCCAATGCGGCAGGTGCATTTATGATCAGCAAGCTGTCTGCGGGGTCCCGTGCAAACGGGAGCTGGTCTTACTACGCGAGGGATGTCCGTGGGGAGCAGCCGAGAAAAGAAAACATAACCGACTTTTTAAACAGCGTCCACGTCGCGTAACCCAACTTCCCCTTCCCCCGGACTATTCCGATCTGTTAGGCAGCCGACCGCTGCGTGGACCCAAATACGATTTGCGATTCCGCTTCCTTATGGAATTGCCTGTACCCCTAAACTTCGGCCCGGGCCTGAATTTTCATTCACTCATTCGATCCGACGGTATTTATTAAGCGCTCACTGTACGCGGAGCACTCCGCTAAGCCGTCGGGAGGGTACGATACGGCAATGGACAATTCGCACAGCCACGAGGAGATGCCGAATTTAACGATCGCCACCTAGATTCAGGCCGAACCACCGGCCCGGGAATGATTTCTGTGAGAAAAGGCACCTGCGCTTCCGAAAACGCTTCTCGTGTGTGGAAGAGAGCGACCGGGTCTCCCACGAGGCACGGCTGAGTTTGAGAGGTGCTTTTAAGCCTGCCGTCCCAGCCGGGAAGGAACGTGAATTGGGTTTCAACTCTATTTCCCATCTAGCCCGCAAAAAAGAAAAATGCACAGTAATCGCTTCTAACGGCTCAGAGAGGTGGCTCCGGCCCCCTGCGCAATCTTCCTGAGAGCGACTTCCCTCGGGACGTCTCGGGCTCCCGTAACTATTCACGGTGCCGACGCCTCACATTTTCCGGCTACTTCCACAAACCCGCTTCTCCCGCAGGGACGTCCTGCGGGAGAGGGAGGAATCACACGGCAGACACGGATTCTCAAAGCAGATTTAAGGTAAGCCGGTTTTGTTTTGCGCTTGGTGATAAAGCGATCAAGTGTCTGGATGGCAATTATCGTCATCGTTTCTTCCCCTCCCCGAATCCTCTCCCGGCCGCTGCAGCAAATTCCATTCCATTCAACCTGATCAGCAAAAAGCCAGAAGAGGCTGCTCTCTACTGGGGCAGATAAGACATCATAATACGTGGCATCTGTTAAGCGCTTTACTATGAGCCGATCACCGTGCCTAGCACTGGGATGACAGAAGGTAATCGGGTCGGACCCAGTCATAATTATCATAATGATAATTAGAGTACTCGTTAAGCGCTTACTACGTGCCAAGCACGGTACTAAGCACCGGGTAGGCACAAGATAATCAGGCTGGACATAGTCCCTGTCCCACACGGGGCTCACGCTCTAACTTCCCGCCTTCAAATCCTTACTGATTTAGCTGCCATTGTTTTTACGAGACGTTCTTCCCCTCGACTCTACTTATCGCCATCGTTCTCGTCCGTCCGTCTCCCCCGATCAGACCGTGAGCCCGTCAAACGGCGGGGACCGTCTCTATCCGTTGCCGACTTGTTCATTCCAAGCGCTTAGTACAGTGCTCTGCACATAGTGAGCGCTCAATAAATACTATTGAATGAATGAATGAATGAATACTGAGCGCTCACCTCCTCACTTCCCGGACTGAGCCCCCCTTTTCCTCTGCTCCTCCTTCCCTCATCGCCCCGACTCCCTCCCCTCTGCTCTACCCCCCTCCCCACAGCACTCGTGTATATACACACATATTCACTATTCTATTTATAATGACATGAGCATATCTATAACTTTATTTATTTACATTGATGCGATTGCTCTCCGGCCACCTGCTTTTTTTTTTTTGCCCCCTCTAGGTGCTCGCAGCCTACAGCAACAGAATTTCTGTTGCTTCTACGATCAAAAGTCAGGTCACAGGCCAAGCTGAAGTCTACAATTCATTCATTCATTCACTAGTATTTATTGAGCGCTTACTATGTGCAGAGCACTGTACTAAGCGCTTGGGATGTACAAATCAATCCAAACAAGTCAAACACCAATCAAATACAAATCCAAGTCATACTTATTGAGTGCTTACTGTGTGCAAAGCACTGTGCTCAGCACTATCCAGAGGCTGGCCCGAGGCCCCTCGGGACCGTAGCCACTACTTTGGTGGTGGATGAAAAGGTCCTCCTGGCTCTCTGCTGGGGGCAAAGGGTGACTACTGAAAAAGAGCTCTTTCCTTCCCATTTAAAAAAAAAAACAAACCCCAACTTCCTCCTTGAAATTCAGATTCTGCTCCTATATATCAGGGTATCTCCTTGCCAAAGGATATAAAACTAACAGAGAGCGTTTAAAAAGAAAGTCCGGAACAACACATCTACTCCATCTGCTACGACTGAACTGTTCCGCTGCCTCCCGGCTCCTCACCTACACGTTCTCCTCTCCAACCTGTACCATTAAAAGCCGTTCGGCTGCACTGCGCCGAGAGACCTGCACGCACCGCAAACGACGCGGCACGTAACACGTTGGGCATATCGAGAAGTGAATGTCAAGCGGATAAGGAACTAAACGCTTCTAATAGAGCTGTCTCTTCAGAGACAGCAAATGGAACATCCCCGTATCAATTGTACAGGCTTAATCTCCAGCCGCCCCCTCATCCCCCTCCAAAAAAAAAAAACACTTAAAAAAAGTCACAGAGTTCTTCTTGGGGAAGGTCAGAGGAGAAAATATCACTCCTAAATTAAAGGTTCCCTTTCGGTCACCAGGAGCACTAGGTGAAAGGGGGATTTGAACGCCCAATCAGGATCGACGTCTTAGCTCCGGGGATACCAAAGGTCACGGAACCGAGAATGTCAAAACCGTCACTGGACAAGTATCCCGCCCTCTGCCAACCTTTGTACTACATCATCTTCCATTGATACCATTCCAGGGCTTCCGATGATGATGATGATGATGATGATGATGATAAAAATAGTATTAAGTGCCCTCTATGTAATAATTATGGCATTTGTTAAGCGCTTCCCATGTGCCAAGCACTGTTCTGAGCGCTGGGGTAGATACGAGGCGATCGGGTTGTCCCACGTAGGACTCACAGTCTTCATCGCCCTTTTACAGATGAGGGAACTGAGGCACAGAGAAGTGAAGTGACTTGCCCAAGGGCACACGGCTGACCAGCGGCGGAGCTGGGATTAGAACCCATGACCTCTGACTCCCAAGCCCGGGCTCTTTCCACTGAGCCATGCTAGTTCTATGTACTAAGCACTCTTCTAAGCACTGGGGTGTGATACAAGATAATCAGGGCCCACGTGAGGCTCTCGGTCTAAGCAGAAGGGAGGACGGATATTGAATCCCCATTTTGCAGATGAGAGAATGGAGGCACAGAGAAGTGAAGTGACTTGCCCAGGGTCATACGGCGGGCAAATGGAGGAACCAGGATTATTCATTCATTCAATAGTATTTATTGAGCGCTTACTATGTGCAGAGCACCGTACTAAGCGCTTGGAATGTAAATCGGCAACAGATAGAGACGGTCCCCGTCCTCTGACGGGTTTACGGTCTATTCGGGGGAGACGGACAGACAAGAACGATGGCGATAAATAGAGTCAAGGGGAAGGACATCTCATTAAAACAATAGCAAATCAACAGAATCAGGGTGATGGACGTCTCATTAAGCAAAATAAATAGATTTTGGATTAGAAATGGATCAGAACCCAGATTTTGGAGAGAAACGGATTAGAACCCAGCTCCTCGACTCTCGAGCCTGTGCTCGAGGCCATGCCGCTTCTCCTTCCTCTACATTTAGGGCCCAACTGTGAGGAAACGTCTTTTGTCCTAATCCGACTCCCGACTGCCCTACCAACTCCTTTCCTCTCTAAAACGCCGCTACGTTTTCCCAGCGCATTCTACTCAACCACCCGGGTATCGCGGTCCATCGATCTAAAATTCTACGACGATATTCCTTTCGTCACAACGTACGCTTTCAAACCACCGACGTGTGATAAAAACCTTCCTTTTATGGGAGGAAGTTGATGATGAAGAAATAACCGATAAGAAAAAGAAGAAGGCTTTGGGAGTCATCCAGAAGTCACAATAATGGTAATAATAATTTCGGCACGCGTTAAGTACTCGCGGTGCCTATCAGACGCCGTATCGGACGTCGTCGGGTCAGACGCACGGGGTTCACAGTGTGACTGATAATGTAATAATAATAATGATGTTGGTATCTGTTCGAATCCCAGCTCTGCCACTTGTCAGCTGTGTGGCTGTGGGCGAGTGGCTTCACTCCTCTGGGCCTCAGTTCCCCCATCTGTAAAATGGGGATGAAGACTGTGAGCCCCACGGGGGACAACCTGATGACCCTGGATCCTCCCCAGCGCTTAGAACAGTGCTCGGCACAAAGTAAGCGCTTAACAAACGCCATCATTCATTATTACTCCACGTTTTCCCTGGACTTTTCCTAGCATCAGTGGCCTCCCGGATTACGCGTCCAAAACACGCTCCCCTAAATCGAGTCACCTGGCCTCCCAGAGACCACTTGGGTTCAACCTGCTCTTCAATCCACTTGCCTGCCTCCGGGGCCGTCCGCGGTATCCGCAGAAGCCTTTTCTCCGACACCGCACGTCGAGAGAGTCGACGTTCTTCCCGTCGCGGTCTTCCCCGGTCCGGCTTCGGGATCCGTACGTCGCCCGTTGCCGAACTGTACGTTGCAGGCGCTTGGTACGGGGCTCTGCACACAGCGAGCGCTCAATAAATACTACCGAACCACCGAATGAACCGGAAACCCTAATAAAGATGCCCCATATTTCTTTATTTCGCGTCCACGTCCGCCGTTCGTGTTTGGTATCGGGGCGCCCTCTGGCGGGCCAGCGCTCTCACTCGCCCATCCTTCTAGACTGAAAGCCCGAGTGGGCGGGGCCTCGGTCGGAAGGAGCTGGGTTCGAATCCCTCCTCCGCCACCTGTCCGTTGGGCGCCCTGTGCCTCCATCACCTCACCCGCAGAATGGGCACCGAGACCGTGAGCTCCACGTGGGACGTGGACCGCGCCCAACCCGACTACCGTCTATCTACCCCCGTGCCCGGCGCGTAGTGAGCACTTAATCACATTCATTCCTTCGATGGTATTTATCGAGCGCTTACTATGTGCAGAGCACTGGACTAAGCGCTTGGAACGAACGAGTCGGCAACAGATAGAGACGGTCCCTGCCGTTCGACGGGGGGGGGACGGACGGACGAGAACGACGGCGATAGAGAGAGTCGGGGGGAAGAACGTCTCGTAAAAACAACGGCGACTAAATAGAATCGAGGCGACGTACGTTTCATTAACAAAATGAATAGGGTGATGAAAATATATACAGTCGAGCGGACGGGTACGGTGCCGAGGGGATGGGGAGAGGGGGAGGAGCGGAGGGAGATGGGGGGAAAAGAGGGTTAAGCTGCGGAGAGGCGAAGGGGGGGGGGGGCGGGAGAGGGAGTAGAGTGAGAAGGGGGAGCTCCGTCTGGGAAGGCCTCTTGGAGGAGGTGGGTTTTAAATAATAACGTTGGTATCTGTTAGGCGCTTACTACGCGCAGAGCACTGTTCTAAGCGCCGGGGAAGATACGGGGTCATCGGGGTGTCCCACGTGAGGCTCACAGTTAATCCCCATTTGCAGATGAGGGAACTGAGGCCCAGAGAAGCGAAGTGACTTGCCCACTGTCACCCAGCTGACCAGCGGCAGAGCCGGCATTCGAACCCATGATCTCTGACCCCCAAGCCCGGGCTCTTTCCACTGGGCCACGCTGCTTCTCTGCTTAACAGATACCATTAAAAAAAAATTAAAATTCGCTTCGTAGGTAGCCAAACACCGGATCTGACCTTTAGACGAAGGGTCACCACCTTCTAAAAAAAGAAACGTCCGACGTAGAGAACATCAAATTGTTAAACACGGAAGATTTACGGATTAGATCGGGGGTCGATAACATTTCTCCTTTCGTCAGATCTGGAAACGTCGCGTATCCCCTCACCTGGGAGCGGCCTGGTTTAGGGGGAACGGGGTGGCCTAGTGGAAAGAGCCTGGGTCTGGAAGTCGGGAAACCCGGGTTCTCAACCTGGCTCTGCCACCGGCCTGCTCTGACCTCGAGACTTTACTATGCCTCGGTTTCCTCGTTTCTAAAAATGGGAATGACATTCTCCCTCCCGTTCTCCCTCCCCCTTGGATCGTGAGCCCGGCGTAGATCGGGGACCGTGATTAATACGACTGTTTCGCATCTCTCGCAGCGCCGAACACAGCGGTTGGCACGTAACCAAGACAGGCGTCATCGTTGGCGGTAAGGACGCGGGACGGGGAGTCAAGATACCAGGGTTCTAATCCCAGTTCTGCCGCGGGCCCGCCGCGGCACCTTAGGCAAGACGCTCTACCTCTGTGGGCCTCGATTTCCTTATCTGCACGATGGGGCCGAGATCGTTTGAAAACCTGTGTCCCTAGTACTTAACAAATGTCGCCATCATCGCCGCTCCCTAGCTGTCTACATCTCCGAGCCCTGGTCGCTGTTGTTTTCAATTTAGGCGGCGGTTCAGCGGCAGGCTGATGGCAGTGTAATCTAATTACGGAGCCGGTACGGGGGAAGCCGGGGCGCTTCCCTACCCTGGGCTTTCTTCCCTACATTGTACTTTTCCAAGCGCTCGGGACAGCGCTGTGCGTACAGTAAGCGCCCGATCGATCCGGCCCAATGAGTGAATGGATGAATGCCATTTTACTGAGCACTTACTGAGCACCGGATGGAAGGAATCCTGAAAGGTCAACGGGTCCCGCTTCCAGCCTTCGGCCGGGTGACCCGCTAAATCACGGGAGACACAAAGAACTCTACGCGCAACCGATTCGCCTCCGTTTTCATCTCCCGACTGGGGATGACCCGGGTCCCAGCTGCTCGGTGCCCGTCTCTACCCCGCGCGGCCCACCTCTGCCTCGGCGACAAACGCCCGGCCGGGGTAGCGGGTCGGCGCTTACCTCCGCGGCCCTCGGCCCCCTCTCTCTCGGGGAGGGAGGAGCGTGCGTGTCGGGGGTCCGCCCGGAAGAGGCGGCGACAGCAGGAGGTCACGGCGTAGATGGCATCCTTCTCGTCTCCATTCCTCCGGAGGAAGGGGATGAGGCTAAAAACTAGAGAGCAGCAAAGGTAAATCTCACAGGACCGGGGAGGTGGACAGATCAAGCGGAGACCGCCGAGGACCCCTGGGCAACGTAGCGCACGCGGACGTGCGTGGGCTTCGGCAGGCGTGACGATAGAGAAGCAGCGTGGCTCGGTGGAAAGGGCCCGGGCTTGGGAGTCGGAGATCACGGGTTCGAATCCCGGCCCTGCCACTTGTCAGCCGCGTGACTGCGGGCGAGTCGCTTCACTGGGTCTCAGTCACCTCATCTGTCAAATGGGGATTAAGACCGTGAGCCTCACGTGGGACAAAGTGATTACCCTGTATCTACCCCGGAGCTTAGAACGGTGCTCTGCACACAATAAGCGCTTAACAAATACCAACATCATTATTAGAAACACCTCTGCCGCCAACGGGTTACGTCGACTGTGGAGACTTGGCGTGTCCCAGTGATACTCGTTTCTTAATTATGAGAAAGCCAGATACGCGGTAACGTTTTGAAAGTTCTGCTCGGTAAAATCACTTCGTTCTCAAGCTTCCGCTTGTATCACGTCATCGAAATACAGCGACGACTTGATGTCAGAGCGATCCCTTGCTTAGTTTGCTTTCGCCCGTGGAAAGCGGCGTGACACGGGGCCCGGGGGGTCTAAGGACCCGGCTCCTTAGCCCAGCTCTGCCGCTCGTCTGCTAGGGGACCACGGGGGAGATGCCTTAACTTTTCGGGGCCTCGGTTCCCTCGTCAGTAAAAAAAAAATAATCGATCCGTTACCGACCGCTTACTGTGTGCCGAGCACTGTGCTGAGTGCTTGGGAAAGTACGACCCAAAAGAGTTGGCAGATGCGATCTCTGCCTACCAGGAGCTTACGGAGACGAGAGGCCCGTTCTCCCTCCCAACTTGGAGCGTGAGGCCCAGGCGGGACAGGAATTGTGCCGAGCCGATTATAATAATAATAATGTCGGTATTTGTTAAGCGCTTACTGTGTGCCGAGCACCGTTCTAAGCGCTGGGGTAGACACAGGGTCATCAGGTGGTCCCACGTGAGGCTCGCGGTCTTAATCCCCGTTTTACAGATGAGGGAACTGAGGCCCAGAGAAGTGAAGTGACTCGCCCACAGTCGCACAGCTGACGAGTGGCAGAGCCGGGATTCGAACCCACGACCTCTGACTCCAAAGCCTCTTTCCACTGAGCCGCGCTGATTATCTAGTCCAGTGTTCGGGCACGGGGACTGGCACGTGGTAAGCACTTAATTACCGCTATTTTCTTATCAGCGATAAATTCCTCATCCGGTGATTCTCAATGAACTTACTCTTTTCGATTGCTTTCTTTGATCCGGATATCCCGAACTGAAGTTTACCTAAAGTCAGGCACTTGTTTTCCTTCACGTACGCACGGCCGGCTAGCAGTATTCACTTTGATTTTATTATAAAAAAAAAAAAATGTACAGCGTTGTCTAAGAAATGGTCAATACAAGATAAACCATATTAGGAGGCAGAACCACGTGAATCGTTAAACCTGCTTTCTATATACAAACTCTAAAATTCCCAAAGTGGAACATCATTAAATGTGAAACACATTATAGCAATATACCCTATATACAAAACATACAGAGATCTGTTGGTTACCTCTGAATCTTTCATATACACGTAATCGAAACATAAAACTTTCACTGCCGCGATTCCATCGTCCCCGTCGGCCGGAAGCCGTCGAGTCGCTCTACGAACGGACGGAAAATAAGTTAGACGGAGTTTTCGCCGCCGGCTCGGCTTGCGGCCGGCCGGGAAGGCCCACCTAAATAAAACACACGGACACGTGGTCCGCGGTCCACGTGGCTCGCTTAAGGGAAGACACGTCCGGCCCACGTCTCGAGGGCGCGGCCCGGAGGTATCTCCGGCTCCGCGACCGAAAGCTGTCGTAACTTACGTCCATTTTAAAATACCGCGCGGTTTAAAAAACACAAAAGGGCATCTCCTCCTTCTGCAGCAAAAAGGGCAAGTCCGGGTTCTCCTCATCCGACCGAAACGCGTCGCTTCGGCCCATCTGTCATTTACAGGGGGTGGTGGGCTCACGTGAAATGCACATACAAGTTACACGGGACAACTGTGCAACTAGAACGTCCCCGGGGCGGGAAGGGGAGGGAAGCAAACAGTGCCTCCGGCCTCTCCCTCCTCCCACGCCGGCAATCAGAGAGCGATTCTCCTGGCCGTGTCCTTCTGGATATTGCTTTCGTCCTCGGGCGTCTCGTAAAACGGCACGACCCGCTTTTCTCCTCCAGACAAAAAGGCACTTCTGTGGGCAGAGCGGTTCCGGGCGGTTTAAGCGCGTTCCGCGGCTCGCATCTCGCTGATTTCAGCTATGCAGCCGCTGACCGCGGACGGGACGCTCTTCGCGGCCCCCGTTCTCCAAGAGTTTAACACGTCGAACGCTTCCGACGGGTTGCTGGGACTCAGTTCGCAAAGCGCGTAGACAGCCGCCAACTGCACGGCCCAGGGTACGGCTGCGGGGAGGAAAAAACCGATAAGAGAGTTCGTTCGGTCAGTCACCGGGAAGGTAGGTTTTCGTATTCTTGGAAAGGTCATTTTTCACATAAAAGACTATTCGAATGACCTGGATCCCACAGCTCAGTTTTCTACCTACAACGAAAATCACTCAGATAGAGAGAACGGTAATTTCAGAAGCCGACGGGCGCACGGAGTTAAAGCTCTGCTGGCCCAGGGATCCAAGCTGTTTAAACGGAAGACTGGGACTCGGCTTCAGAAACCTAACAATGATGATAACGTTGGCAGTTGTTAAGCGCTTACTACGCGCAGAGCACTGTTCTAAGCGCTGGGGGAGATACGGGGTCATAGGGTCGTCCCACGTGAGGCTCACAGTTAATCCCCATTTTACAGATGAGGTCGCTGAGGCCCGGAGAAGTGACTTGCCCACCGTCACACAGCTGACAAGCGGCAGAGCCGGGATTCGAACCCACGACCTCCGACTCCCAAGCCCGGGCTCTTTCCACTGAGCCAAGCTGCTTCCAAATTCCAGTCGCCAACATGGATGCCACTTATGGAATTCCGGGCTGGGCTCAGCCTCCCTCTAGCCCAGAGCCCCAGCAAATGCTCTGCTCCCAGATCCGTGCTCTACCTAGTAGGCCCTGCAGTTACCTGGGCTCTCTGTGCCTCAGTTTCCCTACAGGCATAGCAGACAGAAAGCTGTGACAGTAATTGCTACCTTGGGGGGGGGGGGGGGGACGGTACGGCTTACTGAACCCGGTGCTCAAAGACTTCCGGAAAAATGGCTGCCTTTTAACTTTCTCTCCCTTGACCAAACTAAGGGAGACAAATCAGTGAATTTCCAACACGGTGAAAAACTACTAAACGGAAAGAAGAACTTCTAAGTATAGCAAGCATAAAACGGAAGCTATAAATGGGGTCTTTACCTTCTTCTGGCGCATGTTTTATGAAAGTACCGATGACTCTGCTGATGTTTTTCACAGCAAAAGAATAGCCTTCTTTTAAACCTAGCTGGCCTAAGCGGCCTGAAAGAAAAAAGAATCGACACGCAAAACATCAATGGATACGTTCGTATTGACCGACCCGCCACACGGAGGCATTTAAAAGTGAATACGTTAAAACTCGGTTCACTGTAAGTGCCCAATAAATACGCTTGATTGATTCTACTCTCTACAGGCGCACCCCCAGATTGTGGCCACCCCACGATACCGACTCGCCCCGGCAAAGTCCATTCGCTCCCGGCTCTCCACCGGCTCTCCATCGCTGTCCTCTGACCACGAGCCTCCCGTCCCCCGTCTCCACCACGACGCTCCCCTTCTTTAGCCTCCGTACTTTTGGTCCCCCTAACGTTCTTTCATTGCCGCGTTGGCTTTCCTCGTGTGAAAACAACGGACGAGGCCACGGCGATTTTGAAGCGCTGGGCGGAGGCCGTGAGACCCAGCGGGAAGCCGTCTGCCGATGGGAAAAGAATGACAAAATGGCTCTCTGGTTCTGGCACTTCCAAGAGGGGGCAGAGAGAGGAAGAGCCAAAATCTGTGCGCTGCTCATCTCATTTACACGGCGGCGTAAACGAAACAGAGGAACAGAGTTGAGGACTTGATCTCTTACCTCTAGTCAAAAAAGATTTAAACTCTCTCAGATAAAGGTCCAATATAGATCCCTGGAAAAATATTCCACAAGTTGAGATCCCATTCCCCTCACAGGGGAGTTCTTCCCCACTTCTAATAACTCCTTCCCCTTGGAGAAAACTGATTTTCAGATTTTATAACTTCCTCGTATCCCTGATAATTATACCTCCCCTCCTCTTCTCAGGAAATGGAACATTCCATATTCCCTTCCCACACCAATCAGTGGTTTTTATTGAGCGCTTACCGTGGGCAGGGAACTGTACAGAGAAATTGAGAAAGTTGGGTACACCAGAGTGGACAGACGTCGTACCGGCCTACAGGGAGTTTACAGTCTAGTCGGGGAGACGGATTAAAAAAAAATACAAAACTATAACAGGGGAAGCAACAGAGTGTTAGGGTACGCTCTGGGGATGGAGTGAGCTCAAAGTGCTCAGGGGGGCTTGGGAGTGAGAATGGGATGGAGAGCTTAAATAAAGCATCAAAAAATGAAGACGTATACATCGGTAACACCGGGCCAACCGTTATATTTATTAAGATATAACACACACACATACTCCACCCTCAAAAAAAAGTGTATCTTGTAATTCCTAAGAGCAGGATTTGAGAGTGGTCTTTTTCCAATTTGTGTTAAGGGCAAGAGAAGCAAGGTTTAAACGAAGTTCACATCTAAAAAAAAAATAGTTTTACCCATTTTTAGGGTGACAGGACTTTCACTTACCGGGAGTCGGGCAGGGAACACCAAAGGCTGACACCATCGGTGCCTTTGAACACCAACGGCCCAGCGGCCCTCTCTCAAATCCCCTTCAAAGGTCCTGTCCCCGGGGGGGCCCGAGAATGACTCAGAAAAGCAAAACGACTCGAGTACAGACAGAAGGAGGGCGACAGTCTATCATGAGGACGGTTTGATTATTAATAGTTTATCACTTAGCCCTGTCAACAGATCGGTTCGTTGGAGCCTCGGGGAAGGGGATTCAGCTGCTCAAAGGCAAATCGTGCCCTCTCCCCACCAGGCTCACGATCTTCAATACCAAAAGGAATAAAAAAAGCAACGAAAGCAAGGAGCTCTAAAATGGCAGAGCGGTCCAACTTCCACGATCAAGTCTCTTTAGGTCGCTTTAGAATGGACTCGGTGCCGTTTCCGGCACGACCGACTACTCACCGATCAGTCTGAGTATCGACGCCACAATAACATCCGGAGGGCACGTAGTGTTCGTGTTCCCCTTTCTGTGCCGTATCCACGTGTCCATGACTGGCCACAGCTCTTTACTGGAAAATGAAAAGACACCACTCAGTGCTCAATTCTGCAAGTCTTCTGAGCGATTATGACTCGATCTTCAAAAGAGCTGGGCCACAGCCGGTCCAAAACGACCCCGCCCGCTTCCTTCATCGACGGATCTGTCATCAGCTCCTGAGCTGGGGCGTGGACGGGAAAGTCAAACTGAAAACAGTCTATGGTCTCGACCCACTTCCTCTCCAAGACTCGAGGCTTTATTAACCCGCTCCCTTTTCTCAAGCTGCCAACAAGGTTGCTTTCAAACGCCATACGGTTGCAGCCACGGACGGGTTTTCTAGGGATAACGCCTTCCACCGGGGAAGCGTTTGATACTCCCGTAGTGAAATGATACAGCTGTGGCACAGCCTGCTACGAAGATAACGGCGTCACCTCCCGCTCCCACCCAAACGGTACAACTGTGGAGAGAGATAGCCTTTCAAACAGAGCGACTGAGAAGATTTATTAAAGAGACCAGAGGGCCTGTCCCACCTTAAAGCCATCAGGGTGCCCGGATTCAAACTGCTTCCATCTTGCCTTCTTCCCTTCCTGGAACTCCCTCCCTCCCTTCTGAAATCCCACCTCCTCCAGGAGCACCCCCCCCCCCCGATTAATTATGCATTCACATACTGCACTGTTTAAGCACTTATCCATACATCTAGTCTCTTTTTCCCTTAAGTGCAAATACTCTTGTGTCCGAATCCCCCATTAGATCGTAAAGTCCTGAGGGCAGGATCCTTTTCTTCGGCTGTAAGCTTCCAAGGAATTAACAGCACTCTGCACGGTCGCTCAATAAATACCGACTGACCAATATACAGTAATCAACGAGGTATAGAGGAAGCACCGCGGCCTAGGGGGAAAGAGCACAGGTCTGGGAATCAGAGGAACTGGATTCGATCTCTCCGTCACTAATCCGCTGGGTGACCTTGGGAAAGTCACTTAACTTCTCTGTGCCTCAAGTTCCCTCATCTGTAAAATGGGAATTCAAAACCCGCTCCTACTTAGACCGTAAGCCCCATGTGGGACCCGACCCCGGCGCTCAATACACCGCTTGGCATATGGTAAGCGCTTAAGAGCTTCCGCAATTATCACTGCTCATAATAATAACGACAGATCACTTCCACACAGCTCAGATCAGAGAACAGCTCCATACCTTACGATGTTATCGTGTGTCCAAACCCATTTCTGATGACAGCAAAGTAGATCGATAGCAAATATATATTCCCAAGTGCTGTCACTTAGGTCTTCACCAAATTTTTCTCTTAACTGAAATTCCATTTTAGGACATAACTGTATCGCCAAAAGCAGACTTGAGATCATGATACCGACATCCAAGGAGGAGTTCTGGAAAGTGAGAGAGGAAAAAAAAAAATGTAAAATTAAAAGGGGAGTCTACTATTTAACACAAAGTACGCGAGCTAGGCTCAGATGGGGAAATCATTCACAGATAGAACTGAAGAGATCTTAGATTAATTTTGAATGGGGAATAATGCTGCCCTCCGTTTCATCTGAGTTTCGACTGACCATTTTTAACCTCAGTGGAAACGACACAATCGTCTATTCTTCCCTCGCCGCAACGACGAACGGTAAACGCGCATTTATTACTCAGAGTGGATGTCCCTGAACCAGGGACAGAATGCCCCTAAAACAATCAAGACTCCTCTCTCTCTCTCTCACTCGGTACTTGGCTGAAACAGAATCGGTGAATAAATTCATCGTCCGTTTTTAGCCACTGCGGAGTTTTCACTCTCCACCTCTTCTGGCCTCTTCACCCGCTGGTCCTGACGGGTAGAGACGAGCACAGTTTCACAGCAGCAGTGGACGGGGCCCAAGGCCCAGAGCGGAAAGAGCAGCGGCAGCCCACGCCTCCTGTCTCTCCCGCTCCCGCACACTACCGTGATTTAATCCTCCCCACCTTGGTGCCTTCAATTTTAGCCCCCATCTACCGTGACACCCCACCCCACCCCACCCACAAAGCTGAGGTCGATAAAATTCATTCATTCAATAGTATTTATCGAGCGCTTACCATGTGCAGAGCACTGTACTAAGCTCTTGGAACGGACAGTTCGGCAACGGATAGACACCATCCCTGCCCACTGACGGGTGACAGCGGGGAGAGAAGAGGGGGCCGTAAGTCTTCTCTTCGGCTCTGGTGCCGATTCTACGCTTATCATCGCAACGCGCGAAATGGATCTCCCAGGCTAGATGCAGACCCCACGTATTATCACTGTTCAACTCCCCGGCCAATTATCCCTCATTTCGTTTCCGAAGTTCCCCGAAATGGCTTTAGGCTAACCTCGACCAGTCAGGTTGGTACATGAATGACACTGTTTCAGATCACGATTTACAATTTCTCTACAAAACATTTTACTTATATCCAAATATGCCCGGCCGTTCAAAAACACCAGCGACCGCCCTTACCTTCGACGGGGCGGGGCCAATAATCTGTCCTACGCGTTCTTAATCTGCCTAGTGCGCTCTTAGAGAGTAAATCTGACCTTCTGGGGACCACCCACAAAGCCTTCAGAGCAGAGGTGGGAAGTTACATCTGCCAGAGGACTACGTTTCTGGGGAAAGGGGCCCCAAGGCCCCACGAAAGCAACTCTCCATGAGGGGGATGAGTTGACGGTGGTACACTTCTAGACAGGCCACCCTATGACCATCTGTCATTAACATTCTCAGAACTTGAAATAGAAACGGTTTGGCGGTGGAGAAGGGAAAATGAAAACTGAATCCAATAAGGAGAATTATTTAACCCAACGATAGGAGCTTTGGTAAACTCTTTAGTTCCTCACTCAAGGACAAGTTAAAGTCTACCTGGGTCACTATACGTTTTCTCCCTGTTAAAAGCATTCGTCCGTTCTGTTCCGGTGTCAGGATTTGCCCACCTATTCTCCCACCCGCGGTAATCTCGGAGCACGATCAGATGACCGAACCTGGTCAGAGGAGTCAAAAGGGCAAGAAACGGGGTGCAAAACTGATTTAGATTTAACTTATTTGTGATCCACACATATGCCAATGAACACCTCATGACAGCTCCCCGCCCCAAATCTTCAGTTTCTGTGCGTCTCAAACTGTGGGAGCAGCTTGTGTAACTATTGGAATATGAGATTCAAACACTGACTTGCCGGCAGGCGTAAAATAGGTAACTTGTTCTGCCTCTCATCTGGGTGGGTGGTTGAAAGAACCGTGCATCTGACAGAAGCTTTTGTCTCTAGACACGCAGAGAGGAGAGGCGAGGCCTAATGAGTACGGCACGGGCCTGGAAGGAGGAGGAGCTGGGTTCTAATCGCCGCTCCGCTACTTATCTGCTGTGTGACCCTGGGCAAGTCACTTCACTTCTCTGTGCCTCAGAAAAAAGGGGAGTAAGACGGTGAGACCCATCTGGGACACGGACTGTGTCCAACCTGATTAAGCTGTACCTTCCCCAGGGCTCAGCAAAGTGCCTGGAGTGTAGTAAGCACTAACCAACTACCAGTGACAAGCAGAAAGCATCCGGCATCCAGCAGAGAGTTCTATTTTGCAAAGCGGTACAACTGGACGGAAGACAATTTTAGAGGCTGCTGAAGTGAAATGCTGTAGAATAATAATGATAACAATAACGGTCACTAAGGACTTACTGCGTGCCAAGCACGGTGCTAAGCACTGGGGTAGCTACAGAATCGTCGGGTCCCAGATGGAGCTCACAGTCTAAGCAGGCGGGAGAACGGGGATTGAATCCCCATTTTGCAGATGGGGGAACCGAGGTACGGAGAAGCGAAGCGACTTGTCCAAATCACACAGCGGACTAGTGGCACAGCGAGGGATTAGAACCCAGGTCCTGACTCCCAAGCCCACGCTCTTTCCACTGCGCCATGCTACTTTTCAATCACACTATCAGTTCCATGTACCTGACCTTTCTTAGCCAACCGATCCCACAGTCCAATCTTCACTTTACAGTTCTTTACTCAGATTCCAGCCCATTCTTCCCCCAGAGCCATGGTACTTTGAAATCTCCACTAGGTGTACAAATATTCAAATCCATCATCGAATGAGAAGAGTGACTGTTGCTCACGAAAGAGGTGGCTCTCTTTGCCGTGGGTCAGACATCAGTCCCTTTTTCTACATAACAACCCAGGAGAAAGAAGGATTCATTCAATAGTATTTATTGAGCGCTAACTATGTCTGCTCCCTCTCTGCCCCCCCCCCCTTCACCTCCCCTCACCTAAGCCCCCTTTCTCCCCTTTCCCTCTGCTCCTCCCCCTCTCCCTTCCCCTCAGCACTCTGCTCATTTTTATTACCCTATTTATTTTGTTAATGAGGTGTACGTCCCCTCGATTCTATTTATTGTGATTACGTTGTCTTGTTTTTGTGCATCTGCCTCCCCCGATGAGACCGTGAGCCCGTCGACGGGCAGGGATTGTCTCTATCTGTTGCCGAATTGTCCATTCCAAGCGCTTAGTACAGTGCTCTGCACGTAGTAAGCGCTCAATAAATACCATTGAATGAATGAATGAATGAATGAATGACTGAACTCTGTGCAGAGCACTGTCCTAAGGGCTTGGAATGGACAATTCGGCAACAGTTAGCGACGATCCCTGCCCAGTGACGGGCTCACAGAAGAATGATGGGCTGGAGTAGGGGGCCGCTACTCTAAGATACAGCAGCCCCCGGCCCCCCAGCGACCATTTCCGCCCAGACAGAGGTGGACGAGGCCCGCGTACCCCAGGCTACCATGCCAGCCCCCGCCCTACGTGCCCAGCGTTGCTGGCTGGGGACGCCCAGGGCCGGGAAGGGATCGAGCCCAAGTTACCTCTTCCCAGTTGAGATAAGCACTCAAGCAGTTCAGAACCTCTCCTCTGGCACGCTGCCGGGCGACGAGCTGGATGGCTTTGTTCAGCACTCCTTGAAAGATAAATATATCATGCCACGTGCTTGCGATGAACAGAGTTAACTTCTCAGATTCTGGAAAATCTAGAGGAGGGAACACGGAATACAACTTTTCACCTCACAATCTGGACAAAATTCCAACCATCACTTTGTCACAGACTTGAACGTTCAACCCCTGCCCTTTCCCCCGCCTCACTACACAGAAACGCAGAACCGTAAGGCTCTGGAGGGCTTTTAAAAGTGATCTGCTCCGGCCCCTGCAATTTAGACGGGTCTCTTTCAAACTTCTCATACGTCATCATTTCCGAAAATTGTTACGTAGATGGAAAACAGAGTGATTTGATAAAAGTGACGGGTCAGATAACCCAAAACCTGCACACATAATGAAAACGATTCATTTATTAAGCACTCACTAAGTGCCAGGCACTGTGCTAAATGCTGGGCCGTTTCCAGGATGCTAGATAAATAAGACGGATTTTGAGTAGGGCTCAGGGAAACGGCTGGGAGGTTTTCTGACCTAGGACTTTTCTTACCAAGTCTTTTAAGATCGTGTTTTAGAGGGAATCAAGCAAAAGTGAAAGGATTGTTCCTCTATAATCACATCGGCTCTTAAAGTGGAGGTGCTAAATAGACAGGGAAGGTCTCAGTAAATACAAAATTAAACAGGGAAATGTACTGAATTTTATGACATAAATTTGACTGTCTTCACTTACACTGCAAGTTCTTCTTGAGCAGGGAACCTTTCTACCACCTCTACTGAACCGTACTCTCCCAAGTGCTTAACGCAGTGCTTGGCACACAGTAAATGCTCAATGAACACCAATGACTGAAAAGGTGTCTACTAAAACCATTTTAGGGTGTCCCATCTGAAACACAATGCAGGTCGATCCCTCTACCCTTACCCATTTACCTCTCGTGGTTCTGTCTTTAGATCGTAAATATTAATGTCTATCTCCCCTTGCAGACCGTAAGCTCGTGGGCAGGGAACGTTTCTACAGCCGTTATACCGTACTCTCCCAAGAGAAGCAGCGGCTCAGTGGAAAGAGCACGGGCTTTGGAGTCGGAGGTCATGGGTTCGAATCCCGGCTCTGCCACTTGTCAGCCGTGTGACCGTGGGCAAGTCACTTCACTTCTCTGCGCCTCAGTTCCCTCATCTGTAAAATGGGGATTAAGACCGTGAGCCCCACGTGGGACGACCTGATGACCCTGCGTCTACCCCAGCGCTTAGAACAGTGCGCTGCACGTAGTAAGCGCTTAACAAATACCAACATTGCTATTATTATTTAGTACAGCGATCGGCGCCCAGTAAGCGCTCGGTAAACACCACTGAACGACTGATGTCGAAAGCTCGGAAGTCACACGGTGGGAAAGGGAAGGGGGGTTCGCCCCGGTTGACCCTTCGATGGGGACAGGGACGACTCCAGAGCCGGACGGTGATCCGTCGGTGCCCCGGATGAGGCAAAGGGGCATTCCTCGGAAGCCCCATCCAGCAGTGCTTTACCGCTAAGCAAGCTGAACGTGGAGGCGGTGTGTTTGATTCTGAAATCTAAAGATTTCTCCAGTCGGTCTCCTTCATTTCTAGGTAAAGACAGCCCGACCCATGTCACAACTGAATAGCCGTCCCAGTTGAATCCGCTATTGGCTTGGACCTGCCATGTCTATTTCGCACGTACGCTTTAGGCACGGATATGGTCATCGACGAGCAATTTCTGAAATAAACAACGTCGGGACGATTCATTCGAAACCTCTAGCCGGGAGAGCTGGAGTCCAGGCTCCGGGCAGGGCTGATGCAATCGTGAGACATCTAGGCAACGCATCTACGACTTACTGCTCGCAATTTAGAACTCCGTAGGTTTAACGGCTCATTTACGTTCAGCCCTCCGATACATTACGTGTCACCTGATTTGATACTAGCCTGGCGATTGCCTTGATTGATAGAGTAAGAAAATTATCACTGGAAACCTGAACATTTCAGGGAGGTATGTCACTACAGGAGCAGAGAAGTAGGGGAGATGAGGCTAAATGATTGAACATTCCTTCCGAAGACTCCTTCAAAAGACCTTCAGCCTCTTCTCTCCTTCCGCATTTTTTTTTTTTTGGCCTGAACGCACACCTGATTTCAAGGCTCTCACCTGCTCCAACAATCCCAAAATAACTCAGCTAGGAGGTACCTGACCTTTTCCTTCCCGATGACTAAGACCGGTGTTCCCACGAGCAGAATGAAAGAGTGAAATCAGACTAATTCGCACTCCCTCGGTGAGGGACTCTCATCTCCGGCATGACCGGAAAGCGAATACCCGGGGGTAGATCTTGCCGAAGCCATATGAGAAACATTTAGTCTGTAGGCAGGAGACCTGCCTCCGTCTTGCCTTTACTCAACGGGTAAACCTGCACGTCCGCTAGCAATCTGAACAAATTCAAAGGTTTCCTCGGTGGAAAGGGCTACGGGTAACTGGGGAGGGGCAAGATGACGTCTTCCACGAAGCACGACCTCTCGCCGTACCTTCTTTAAGCAGGGTGTAACAGAAGAGGCGAGCCCGTTCCAAGTCTCCGAGATGCCTGCAGATCCCGACATACACCCTGCACAGGGCATGAACGTAACTGTGGTCCGGAGACGGCTTCTGCGTTTTCAGTTCGGAGAGAATCGCGTGAAGCAAGGTTTCTGCTAGATGCTGTGACGACAACGGAGAGAGCGATTTAGACCGGCCTCGACTTTTGGTCTCAACAAGACCAGCTGTCGGAGTAAGATTAAAAACATCCCAATCGTTTCTAACAGAGGAAGGCGATAACCTCGTTATAACACTGCCGCTAGACAAAAAGAGCATCAGGCCCCTGCTCGGAACTGGGTTGCACCAAGGGGCCCGTAGCGGAGTAACGAGAGCAAAGAATCGCCTGAACGACGCGGATCAAGAAAACTAACTTCAGACCGTCAGGGCCCTTGCCTCAGAAGCAGATTCAACTGGCTGTCACGGACCGTTAAATGTAAAGTCTAAGTCAGTCGGTCACCGGTATGTATTTAGTGCTTACTGTGTGCAGAGCACTGCTCTGAGTACTTGGGAAAGTACTCACGCTTGAAGCAGCGTGGCTTAGTGGAAAGGGCACGGGCTTGGGAGTCAGAGGTCACGGGTTCTAATCCCCGCTCCGCCACTTGTCTGCTGTGTGACCTTGGGCGAGTCACTTCACTTCTCTGTGCCTCAGTTCCCTCATCTGTAAAAATGGGGATTAAAAAATGTGAGCCCCACGTGGGCCAATCTGATTACCCTGTATCTACCCCAGGGCTTAGAACAGTGCCCTGCACATAGTAAGCGCTTAACAAATACCATAATTATCATCATTATTACGATACAACCGTGTGGGTAGACGCGATCCCCACCCACAAGGACCTCACAGACAACCGGGGGGACACCGATGTTAAAGCAGATTAGGGATACTCTAGGGGAAATAGAGTATAAAAATATTTACGGAAGCAGGACTGCGTCCAACCTGATTTGCTTGTATCGACACCAGTGTCTAGTACAGTGCCGGACACGTAGTAAGCACTTAGATGCCAGGAAAAATAGTTCACTGTCAGGCGCGTTTATTCATTCAGTCAATCGTATTTATTGAGCACCTACTGTGTGCAGAGCACTGTACCAAGCGCTTGGGAGAGAACCATATAACCCCATAAAGAGACACATTCCCTGACCACAACAAGCTTATATTCTACAGTCTGGTCGATGCAGAGGGGAAGATGGAGGAAATTGAGGGTTTAGTCTGAGAAGACTTCTCGGAGGATATGTGATTTCAGGAGGGTTTTGAGCATTCCATTTTCTGTCCAAGAGGTCCGTCCCAAAGCACTCCGGGAAAGGGGACAGATGACAGTGACTCGCTCTGAAGAAGGGAAGAGATCCGTTCAAAGCATTCGTAGGCATCGGGAACAGAGTCGGGATGAAAACTCCAAAATTAAGTCTGTAGACTGTGAGAGACGAGACAGCTCCTTTTCGGGGTACTGGCCAACGCACAGCAAAGGGTCTACAAGATTTTGTTAACGGAGCACTCGTCTGCCAAAAAATGACAAGCGAATAAAGCCAACAGAGAACTGGCCTAGTTGACAAGAGCCCGGGCTCAGGAGTCAGAAGGACCGGGGTTCTAATCCCCGCTTCGCCACCTGTCAGCTGCGTGACCTCGGACGAGTCACTTAACTCCTCTGGGCCTCGGTCACCTCATTTGTAAAATGGGGATTAAGACTGTGATCCCCATATGGATCAACCTACTTATTTCGTCGCCATCCCAGTCCCCGGCACACAGTAAGGACTTCAATACCATCAAAGCAAACACAAACGAAAGCTTCTGCGGCAAAACTTTCATCTCTTGAATTCTAATTTTTTGGGGGGGGGGGGGGGCAATTCATCTCCCCTAGAAATTCAGTGAACTTTCTATCCTGTCGAACCGAACGTCGGAAGTCGGCGACGAACCAGAGCACACCGCTTACCTTCTTCGTGATTCCGAATTCAGAGACGACTTCTTTCTCTTGATCTCTCATTACCGGCTTCCTAGAAATATTCCCCACGTACACATGGCTGGAAATGACAGGCAACAGATCGAAACAGGTTTCGGCGATTTTCTTCAGCGCGTCGGTCACGCCGCCGTCGCGGGGCTCGGCCATCTCTTGGGTCGGCGAAGGCGATTCGCCAGCAGAGCTGTTGGCCGGCTCCCCCCCGGGCTCCCCACGGCCCGCCCCCGGGCTTTCAATCTGAGGGGACCCGGCTGGGAGGTCTTCGGCGATCCCCGCGGGAGCGTCCCCCAGACCGTTCTCCGCTTTGGGCGACTCGCTGTCTAGGCGCAGCCTTTTAGCGCTCCGCAGAACCGACGTGGAGACCGATGCCCTTTTACACCCCCGCTCCCGTGAACTTGCGGACTGAGTCTCCGCGTCCTCTACCTTCTCCCTGTCGCCCTCGGCGCCGGCGCCGCTTCCCGTTTTAACGAACGCCGTCGACGTGGAGGCGATCGCTTTGAATCCCGTGATCTGGTTGACGGGCCCCGGTAAACTTTTGCAGTTGGACTGGGGGCACCTGTTCAGCTGAATGTTGCCTTTGAGGATGTTGAGCGTTCTGGCTCTGGCGGACAGTTCCGGGTACATGGTGTCGAGGATCTTCACGGAATTCTCCTGTGGCCTTCCGGGCGTGGAGTTGCCCACCGCGGACGGAGGAAGCCTTCCGGGCACGGGGAGGGCGTGCTTCGGCGTGGCGGCACAAAACTGCAGGGGGGACGTGAGGATCCTTCGACCGGCTAACGCATCCGAGGGCGACGGACTGGCGAACAGGGGCGATTTGTACCGAGGGTCGTCCGACAGCGGAGACATCAGCGGAGGGACCGGCGTGTCCCGTAACGGGGAGATCAAGTCATCAAGAGGTGACGGTAGCGAGGACTGACTAGAGGTCGACATGATCGGGGAGACGGGACGCAGCGCTCTCGGGGGCGTATCCAGTAAAGGGGGCAGCAGGGGAGGCAAAGGCGGACCTATCTCTTCCCTTATCCTGGTGATCACGTCGGAAGAACATTTCGTCGGGGTGGAAGTGTCGGCGTTGGCTAAAACCGGCTGGGTCACGTGACCCTGCTGAAGTTTGCCTTTACACCTGCTATGCGATAATTTCTGAGGAGGCCTCCCTTGTTCAGGTTTCGTCTCGGTGGAAGCCTCCGTCGACGGAACCGGTAACTTTCCGTTCGGGAGATCTGACCGCGTCCCGTTGCTACACACCGGGTCACCGAAGGTCTCCAGTTCTAAGATATCGTCTCTACTATCAAATTCGACGCTCTGGGACTCGGGAGTTAAATTATGTTCTCGAGGGACGGAGAGTAACCCGGATGCGGGGAGTAGATTCCACAGACAGCTGTCTTTGGACATAGCGCTTTTACCATTTCTGGAAAAACTTTCCCGGGACAGTAAGGGATGGACGAGCTCCTCGGGAGCGAGATCATCTTCCAGCCTCTCTGGACAAATATTATTTTGAGCTTGAGGGGCTTCTGCGTGAGTCGCACGGGCCTCGGTCCGGTCCGTTTCTGACTCGAGTTGTTCGCCATTTACCGACCTCTGGTTGCCGGGCTCTACGATTCCCAGATCCAATTCCCCGTTCTTCACAACACGTCGATTTACGATTTCGGGGTCCCTCCCTGACACCCGATCCTGCGGCTGGGTATCTTCCGACCCGTCGGTATCATTCCCCGTGGGGTCCCGTACTAACGTCTCAGACGGCTGTAATGTTGATCCTGTCCACTCGGACAAAACGTTCTCTCCATCGCTAGTTCCCCCGTGTGCAGCTGAGCGCCGTCCGTGTTCTACCCTTTGGGTCGTTTCACCGTTAACCCCGTCGAGCACGGGAGGGCCATTTTTACGACTGAGGTTCTCCATCGGTGCTGGGACACTTCGGGTGGTTTCGCCGTGAACCCCATCAACTGCGGGAGGATCATTTTTACGATCGAGTTTTGCCACCGCTGGCGGAAGCTCATCTACAGCATCCGATGAAGAGGGGTTAGCCACGGCACAAGGTAGAAAGATTCCTTTAATCTCTCCCCCGGCCACGCTGCTGCATGTGGTCATGAGAGAGGAGTCTCCAGATTTTCTGCCAGCAGGAGCCTGGAAATTGGTCTCAATGTTTTGTGCTTCTTCTCTGGTAGGTGTCTGAAGTGAGGCCCCCATAAAACACTGGGTAAACTGGCTCTTACACTTGACTTTTCTTAAGGGATAAACCTCCTCTTCCGATTCGCTCGTCTCTTTGGTAGCCTCCAAAGAGTCTTCCCAGAGTCGGCTTCCATTTTTTTCTCCAGGTATCACCTCCTCTTCCTTTAGTTCGTTCTCTCCACGCTTCTCGGTCACCCTTTCTTCACCAGCACTTTCTGTCGTGGAGTTCCCCGCCGCATAATTCCTTACAGGATCGCTTTCATACTCTACTCCCGCCGCTGGAAATCCACTGCTCTCAGACGCAGCATTTAGGGTAAAATTTTCCAGGACTGCCGTTAAAGATTCGATTTCCGTGGATGGCCAACGCTCTCGTTTCACCACAGGTACGTCGGCATCTTTAGCTGCAACTTCCGTTCGTCGCTCTGGAGGTTCTACGACGAGAACGGGTTGCTCGCTCTCACTCTCGATTTCTCTCGCGCTTTTACTTTCACTAGCGTGACTAAGTGGCTCACGCTTCGCTTTTTTAACATCAGCACATTCTGCTTGCCGATAAGCCAAGGGAAACTGAAAAGAGTGACTGACGGGATTCGTGCCTCTGCCATTTTCTTTACTTAGGGAAGAAAACGTTTTAAAGCCCCAGAAAAAACAACTCGCATCAGCCGGGTCAGAAACTCTGCACTTCTGCTGCAGAGGTCCATTCCGGATCCGGGGCGTGCTCGGAGACGGGAGGTCAGGGCGTACAGTTCGAGCTTCGCCTCCCGAACTCACGGAACCCCCGGGGTCTATCTCCTCTAAAGCCCTGCCGTCTTCCCACGTCCCGTTTATACAAGGCCGGGGGTCCTCGTCGACACCCGCTCCCGAGGTAGTCAGAATCGTGGCATCACAAGGCTGATTTGGCTTCCCTCTATCACGCAGGACAAACATTTCTGCCGTATGGCTTTTCTGGCTTTGAACCGAGAATCCTTCAGAAGGGACCGGTGACTCTCCGGCTGTTGCACACACAGAATCCTCTACGGCGAGGAAATCAGCAGAGGCCTTCAAATCGGACCGTGGCCAGGTTGAAGTGGCTTGCTCGACCGGCGATGCCGCGTCTACTTCCTCGCTTTCTAATGGTTCGTCACTTTTCTCGATGACACCTTTCGGTTGGGGTGACGTCCGTTCAGGTGGAATATTCACCTCCCTACCACACGATTTTAGAGATTCAAGCTCCGCAACGGGCTGTTTTTCAGATTTTGTCTGGTCGCCGTCTGTTCTCGAATTTGTTTCGAGGGATAAGGACAGAGTCCTACGGTTATGGCTAGCTACAAGTAATTCCTCCTTCAGTTCTACGGGATCGTCTTCTCCCTCAAGAAATTCTAATTTGGGTGACATTCTTGTGCCTTCCAAGGTAGACCTCAGTTCTAACTTCAAAACTTCTTGTTCACCGCCTGGTTCAGCTCCCGGTCTTTCAAAATTTCTCTTCAGTAGCTGCTCGCTTTCTTCAACGCTACGTGATTTGTATATTTCGAAACTACGATCACACTTTACCAAATTACTAAGACAGTCGCTTAAAGATGGGTTTTCTAATTCGGTTTCATCAACTTCAATCCTCTGATCTTCAATTTTATCTCGTTCGCCACTTCTGCCTCCACATCCCGACTGATCGCCTGGCTGCACTTTGGCCTGGTCTTCTGGAATGCCGGCACCCTCCATCTCCGTGCTATTCTGGACTGATTCCGTCGTCCCCGATCCGAGCTTCAAAGCCCGGAGGGTGAGCTCCAGTTTGCTTTCGCCTCGAGAACCCTCTGAAGGCTCCGACCGCCTGTCCGACGTGGACAGATTCTGAGACCGAGGAACTGGCTCGCAAGTGTTTGGTTCCACCGGTGGGATCTCGCCAAGGTTAGCCTCAGTAACAGAGTCTGTAACAACACACTGCTTTACTGTCCTTTCCATCCTCGACTGATACGTCATCTCGTTATCCTGACTCTTGAAACCGCTGGAGTTAAGCGATGAAGAAGCATCGGTAGAAAAGGAAAACAAAAAATCCTCCCCAGGGTTCTCTCTTCTAAGGGCGGCCTCTCCGTCTTCTGATTCGCTGGTTTCTTGGAAACCGGGCTCCGACTGACGGTTGGACATTTTCATTTCTTCCTTCTCACTCGCTGCCTCTCTGCCTTCTTCCTGGAGACGTCGGTGGGCTGTCGACACACTTTCGCCGGGACAGGCGATTTCCGTTGCCATTTGTTTATCAAGTTTCGACTGGGACGCTTGTTCTTTAGCTGACACGCTCTCCCCCGGAGGCTCTGCTGGTTGAATGGACCTTTCCCGGCTACGTTGAGGGCTACACGGATCCGTACGCGAAGGGGAGGCCTCCACCGCCGGCACCGGGACAGGTGTCGCCTGCCTCGGGCACTCAGAGCTAGGAGACGAACAAACAATTGCACAGGCTGTCTCTTCGACTTGCACCGCTTTGTGATCCACCTCCTGGATTGTTTCTGCCACTTGGCTTTCCATCTTCTCTGACGTACCCGACTTGTCATCCGTTACATATTCAAATGGCACCGCCGGGGGTTCTTCATCAGTTCCGGTGGAAGTTATCGAAGCTGTCTGCTCTGACTCCACTTTGTCCTCACTACAATCTCTTGGTTTTGTTGTCAAAATGTCGTACCCACCGGGTGTGACGTCATTCTTATCCAGTTTACTTGGGCTCACGATGCCGGGGTCTGGTTCGGGCCCTTCGTCCCAGTGTTTACTTTCCTCTTCTACACCGTTGAGGCCATAGGTGTTCTGGAATTCAGCTGGGTTGTTTTCTAGAATACATTCGACAGCTTGCGCACTATGAGATATTTCGTCGTCGCTGGAATCCGAAAGGTCTCCAAACAACGTGTCCTTCAAACGACAGAACAGTTTTCATCATCAAATATGACATTTTTAAATTCAAGACTCAAAATCCCTTTTTTTAATTAAGGGGGGACGGTACAAGCTTAACCAACATGCCTTCGTAAGATGATTCATTCTTTTTGAGTTAGAAGTTTCCTTTGGCCAAATCTCTCAAATACCCAAGGAAGTCAAAAGGATGAAGGACCACTTAGAAAAACAGGAAGTAACAGGCTCAAGGTAACAAAGGCTAAAATGTGACATGGCCATAGATAAGGATTAAAAAACGTTACAGTGGGACGTGGTCGCCAGCGGGAGGACTCCTACACAAGGGTATAGAAGCACCTAAGGAAAGGCTTCCCGGTAGATGACTTTGCCGTTGCAAAAAAAATAACTGAACCGCATGCCTGGCGTCCTTCTGACCCCAATTTTTGATCCGCAGCACCACTGGTTAGTGCTGAAACCAGCTGCCTCAAAAGCACTTAGCTATTTTAAACTTAATAGAGAGTCAAACGAGCAAGACGTCCCTGAGATGAAAATGACCACGATCGCTTTCTTTTTCGCGACGTGACGATCGAGTGAAACCAACCGGGTTTCACTTCCTTGAGCAAGACATGGCAGTAAACACAAAATGCAACTCCCTAGGTGACTGTCACGTGGAGAACATCTCTCTGCCAAAAGTTGCATCACAAAAGGAGGCTGGAGGCAAAGTAATAGATGTCACGCTGCTCCATGTCTGTCTTTTTACTTGCGTAGCTAGAAAGCCTTTTGTCCCCTCTTTAAAGATCTCCTTGCTTCTTGCTGACAAGGAATATTAAAATATTGTCAAGAAGTAGCAGGCCAAATAGCACAGCTGCACCGTTTTAAAACCTCAGAGTAATCTCTGAGAACGACAACCTCCTCTGTCAATAATAAAATAATTGAAAGCTTCATAAAACACAGATAGAAATGAAATCCATTTAAATTCAATAAATACTTTCAGCATGACATTACCATTCTATCGCTTCTAATATACCAAAGGATATGAACCCATTCATCAAAAACTAATTACCTAAAAAAAATGGCTGAAAATGACTTGGCAAACAAAGAGGTGGAGCGATTCAGAATGGAAATAAAGCTGCAATCTGTGCAACGATTAGCAACTTGAGTGAGACTAATTGAGATTTCAATTCAGCCGACAACTCTGATCCTCTCAGCCTTGTCTGGGGACCACTGACGAAAACCGTGGACCGGGCTGACCACCAATCTGACCCCGAAAAAGAGTTCTTTAGCTTCTCTCCTCTTTAACGGAAGACATCTGAAGAAGGATAACCAGAGAAGCCCCCGGATTTTCCACTGATTCCAAATACAAACCAGATTTTGGCCCCCAATTCCATGACTTCAGTCTTTTACATTCACAGAACCAACACACACTAATTGATCACAACGGGCGTCCAGAGACAGCCTGAGATAAAATACCACAGTAGCAACTGGGAAAGACAACTGCAAACACTCTGTAACTCACTGGCGTAAACCGTGGCAACGATTTCACCGGAGACAAAAGGGGAGGGGGTTTGACCCAGTTCAAGATCACTTGTAGCTCCTCTTCAGTGAGTTTGTGTTTTTCACCCGGGAAGTCAGACCATCTGTCCTGTGCCTCTTCTGTCCTCCCAGGCTCTGTCCCGTCGTCCTCGCGAAAAGCAATTTCAATACTGCGGTCCTCTTCGCCGATCCTGTCATCGGCTGAGGAGTCCGAGCCAGGAGGTTCCCGGTCTACTTCCATCGACAGGGTCGTTAAGCACGTCTGCATTTCTAGGGTTTCTACGGGACTGCTCTGGTGTGGAGGCGCTTCACAGTCATCAAGAGACTTCCTCGACTGTCGGTGTTCTTCGGCCGCCTTTTCTGTGAGCAGATATTTAGAAATCAAACATGGACTATCGAGCTTTACGGAGGTTAGCGGTCAACTACCTTTACGTTAAGTCCCCTCGTGTTAATCAAGCTAAGTGAGTTAAATTAGCACTTTAAAAAAGGAAACGTTCTCTCTCAAACTGGATTTTAAGGCTTCCAATCTACCGCGCAGCGGGCTTTCACGCCAGAGGTAAGAATGCTGTGCCATCCCGAGTTGTATCGAGGGACCCGTTCGACTGTCATCCCTTGATCTGGAGACCCCGTTCAGCACATACTTATTTGGAAGCCAGCACAACATTGTCAAACTACACTGAGAGTGTGCCGATTAAGGACGATATGTACACGTGAAATGATATTTCTAGTCTCAGAACTCCTAAAATGGCTATTTTTTAAACCGTCTTAAATGCTGCATCACGCACCTTCCTCATTCAAAGCCTTAGTTTTCTTTTCTGGTGTCACTGAAAGTTCTTCGAAGGAAGGTGCTGTTAAAAAAAAAAAAATCCCATTATGTATTGAGAATACTGGGTGACAATCTGCCGGGAAAAAATAATTTACTGAGCTCAAATTCACGCTAAGATGGATTTCTCTTACATGGGATGCATTCTTCATCCTCAGGCTGCAGTGTCTCTGAGGTGGAGTCGATGCACAACCAGAGTTCTTTCAGTAACAATCTTATTTTTTCTAAAATAAAAAAAAGGAAGCATAATAGGAATCTACTGTATTGCCATTTCTATTTTAGACTCCTAATGATACCCTGCATTTATAAAAACAATGGCTTTGGTTGCTTTTCTCTTAAGGGCATAGCACAGAATTCCAAAAATCAAACAGCGCAGGACAAGACCGCACTGTTGACAGCTCAAACTGAACACGTCCGAAACAAAACTTCTATCTTCCCACCCAGACCCTGTCCTCCCCAGTCATCCCCATCCCTAAGAGACAACGTCACTATCCTCGGTATCTCACGAGCCCATAACTTCCCGCTGTCCTCGACTCGTCTCTCACACTACGCACACATTCGATCCGTCACCAAATCCTGACAGTTCCACACCTTCGCAACGTTGCTAAAATCCGCCGTCTTCTCCATCCAAACTGCTACTTAACGGATCCAAGCACTCATCCTCTTCCGCCTTGACTACTGTACCTGCCCTCCTCTCTCTCCGCGCCAATCCATACTTTGCTCTGCTGCTCAGATCATTCCTCTAGAAAAAGATTAGTTCAAGTCTTCCCACTCCTCACGAACCTCCGGTGGTTGCCCGTCCACCTCGGCATCACGCAGCAACTCCTTACCACTGCCTTTCAAGTACTCAATCCGCTCACCCCCTCCAACTTTAACTCACCGATGTCCTCCTGGAGCCCAGGCCACACGCTGCCCTCCTCCTCTATCACCAATCCGCTCCCTGGTGTGTTTTACTCTCTCAAGCGCTTAGCAAAGTGCTCCGCGCACAGCACGTGCTCACTGAATACGACTGATCGATTGTGCTCTATTCCCGTTTATCCCGCCACCAACTCCTTGCCCACGTCTTCCCTCTCACCCGGAACTCCCTCTTCCTCCAGACCAGCAGTCTCCCTACCTTCGAAACCTTATTAAGTCACCATATCCTTCAAGAGGCCTTTCCCCAACAAACCCTCTTTTCCCCGACTCATCTCCCTTCTGCGTTGTCTGTGAACTTGGATCTGTATCCTTTGGGCATCTGGTATTCACCGTACCCTCAGCCCATAGCACTTATGTGTATATATATATATATACACATATATATATATATATCTTGATATATAGAGATATAGATATATCTTGATATATAGAGATATATTGCTATATATCTTGATATACATCTTGATAGAGATATAGATATATCGATATATATCGAGACTTAATATATCCGTTAAGTAGCAGTTTGGATGGAGAGGACAGGGCAGATTTTAGCAACGTTGCGAAGGTGTGGAACTTTCAGGATTTGGTGACGGATATCTTGATATATATCAAGATATATATATATATATATATCCATAAATTATTTATTTAAATTGATGTCTGTATCCCTCTTTAGGCTGTAAGCTCACTGTGGGCAGGGAATGTGTCTATCAACTCTGATGCACTGTACACTCCCCAGCGCTTAAGATGGTACTCTGCACACGGTAAGCGCTCAATAATTACCCCTGATTGACTGAAGATTTAATGCAGCTGATACGGTACTTACGATTTGGCTTTTTTCATATGGCAAGTAACCCAAACGAAACATCAGTACTGATTTCTTCCCCCAAACAGTCTGGAAATGGTTTGATGTTGATTCAGTTTTATTTTTTTTTAGAAACAAAAGAAACGATTGATCTTTATTCCAAGAGCTACTTAAGGAAGATAGTAATAATAATGGATCCACACAGGCTTGTTAAACGTTCCCATTACGATCACTGAAGACTATTGATATTGCTAAATTTCAACTGCCGGTCTAGCAAAAACAACAATTTTTTAGCTCTGGGAGGTGGAGTAGAAATTGACATGCCTTATACTCACTTTTATCTAAATTGGCAACTGGATCATCATTGGAGCTTTGTGTTCCTGTATGTTTCAGCACTGTAAAGATAAATGAAAACACATCAGTTTGAATTCCAATATAAACGGAAAGATACGAAAACATGGATGTACCAGATAATCACCTTTTTTATTCTTCTGCTTGGGAAATGCCTCTATTTTTTCCTGGAAAAAACAAGTTTGACATTACAATCTTTGCCCTTGATAATTTCCTGATATTCCCCACACCTGAACAACATCTAAAATGCTTCATCCTCATGAAAGCCTCTGCTACTACTAAATGATGACAAAGAGCCAAGAATTCCTGTAATGGCACTGTTCAAATTGGTTCCATTATTTGAACCTCAAAAATTGAAGTCTCCATAGAAAACCTATTTTATTATGTCCTGAGATTTTACACCAACATCACCCAAACCATAAACTCACACCTTAGGAATTATACAAAATATCAGTACTACCTGTGCCTTCTTAAGCTCCTTTTCAAGAATTTTCTTTTCCATTTTCAGTTGCTTGAAGTCCTGGGTCTGTTTTATCGCAGCCTCTGCATTTCAGGAATGCAAATGGGGGAAACGAGGAAGGAAGATGGGAGGAAAAAAACATCACTTGGGTTGTTGTATTTAACAAAATCCTTATATTTTGCAAAATTACAATGTGCACATCTTCAAATGAAGCACACGATAATTCAGATCCATTTGTTTGGAACGTCTACGAGACGCAGAGAACACTCCCGAACAGATTCTTTACAGACTTACTATTTAAAGCTTCTTCTAAGTGGCTAAAAATCTTAGGGTTACTTTTAGAATATTGGGAAGGCGGCACAAGGAGATGCTTGAGAACCTGTTGTTGCTTCTGAATTTAGTGTCAGTTTGAAATCCTCGTTGGTTTCTCCCTGAGTGTCTGTCTGGCCTTCCTGTTAAAACAATGATCCTCACGTAGGTCGGAGACCACGACACTCAGCGTCACAGAGCGTTCCCAGTGCACCACCCACTGTTAGCGTTTGGGGAAGGAATCTTGAGAAGCTCCATGACCAATCTCGAATTCTTCAGGTCTTCCACTCCTACACTAAAGGACTAAAGGACACTAGAGGACCCTCGAGTCACGGTCCTCTTTTAAAATTCCAGGATTGAACACTGGAATGGCTGATCACCATCCTCTGAACAAAAACCCTTCAAATACTGGAAAAAGGTTCATTGACACTCAGCCTCCAATTCACCAAGTTAACTACTCCCTATACTTTAATCTTTCTTTAAAGGTCTTTTCCCTTTCATTAGATGAACGTCCGAAGAACCAGTTCCATCCGTCCTCAGGGGTTTGGCTTGATGCAGAGGTGAGAGGAAGTTACCGAGGAGCGGAGAGACACGTAGACCGTCATTTTTAAATCACGAGTCCTTTGCCGTGTGCTATCTCATCCACCGCTTGGAGTCATTTTTTGAATTAACCCTCTGGATATCCCTCTCTTGGCGGCCCTAAACACGTACACCAGATCTACCTCTATTTACCCCTTAAAAATCGGCCTCGGTCTCGTGCTTTCAACGATCCCGTCTCCTGCGTGACCGGACCTCAACCTCGATGGGCCGAACGCTTTCCAGGATTTCACCGTTACTGATCCTCTTCCACCGATGCTATTTATTGAGCGCTTACTGCGAGCAGAAAACCGTTCTAAGCGCTTGGGAGAGCTCGATGCGGTCGGCAGACACAACCCTCGCCCTCAAGCAGTTTACGGAAATACTCCAGCGAGGGAGATCAACGCTAATCGACGCAGGGGGAAATCGACCGGGATTGCAAAGTGACACTAAATTCGGAAGTAACGACGGGTCCTCGTGCATCTCCTCGTTCCTTTCTGTCCCGGTGCTCCTGGGATGCGGTCCTCTGTTCCCTCTGGACGTGGGCCCTGCTCCCCTGGGACACAGCTCCCGCTGTGGGAGTGAGGTATCAAAGTGCTTAAGAGGGATGGATCTGAGTCGAAATGTCCTCCTGGGGAGGGAGAATAAATAGCATGTAGGGGTCACGTTAGCCAGAGAGACCTCGAGGAGATGTGACCTTACTGCGGCTTTGAAGACGGGGGTGTGGTGGACCTTGCCTTGCATTTCGTATTAAGTTCAGTTCATTGGTAATCCTTTAAAAACTGTTCCAGAAGTTCAAAGCGTTCTAACCCAAAGTTAGAGAGATACTGCTCTTTGACAGCAAGGCCTCCAACAAATGATTGAACTAAGCTACTCAAACCCAAGTATTTCTCCAAGATCTCTCTCAAACGGAGAAAACACAGCAGTCCTTTTTACCAAAATACCAGGAGGATTTGGGAAAAAACAGGCTTTCAATTTTTCTCCTATTACAGATTTCCACTGATTTCACGGCTACAAACAGTAGCTTTTTATACTAGCGAGATATTTCCTACAGAACAGAGTACGGAAACTCTACCTTTCCATTTTCTACAATAAACCCACTCCTAATTGATACCATGTATGGGAAAACGAAAATGCTCCGACTATTACGGCTGTAACAACATTTCGTTTATTCGTCCCATTTAGGTTAGATGATATTGTCTAGTGATTTCAGAGATCGGTACGGTATTTATACTTCCTCTGACAGAGCTGTTAATGGGTTTCCATTAAGGCAGCATCAAAGATGACGGGAGAAAGATCACTTTACCAGGCATCGGTGCCACCTACCAAATACTCCCCATTATTAAAATAATTATAGTCGTGCGAGTTACCTTCCAGCTTTTTCACTCTGGCTTCCAGCTTCTTCTTCCTGATGATGAAATTATACGTTAGCTGCTGAAGATCAGAGTATTAGACGTGAAACTGCTTCCAAAACTAGATTTCTTAGCGGGTGAGATATCAATCAATTATTGGGATTTCCTGAGCACTTACTGTGTGCACAGCAATGTTCTAGGTGCTTGGGAAAATTGTACAGTATAAAGATATGAGAATGAGTAGACAGGCAGTGTCAAACAAGAAAAAAAACTGCTCTGTATACAAAACGAACTGCTACAGCTTGAGGTTATCAAGAAAAACAGAACAAAACATTTTTATTACTAATTAAATAACTCTGGAGATACAGCGTAGCTCAGTGGCAAGAGCCCAGCCTGGGAAAAAGAGGATCTGGATTCTAATCCCAGTTCCTCCACTTGTCTGCTTCGTGACCCTGGGCAAGTCACTTATTTTCTCTATCTCATCTGTCAAAATGGGATTAAACCTTCCTGCTGCCGATTTAGACCGTGAGCCTCTCGTGAGGCAGGGGCTGTGTCCACCGTGATTATCTTGTATTCCTCCCCAGTGCTGTTCCCGTGTTACTGTTCTAACCACTGACAGATTCCATAACTAATTACTGAGGTTATTAGACTTTTTATTTAAAATAAATGCCATTTTTAAAAGTGATTGGTAGGGGAGTACAGAACTGCATTGTAAATTAACCCCCCGCAGAAATCTGTGGGTCTTTATTCTGTAAAACACATCTTATGGAAATGATGAACAGACCTTTGGAAACTCAAAGGGCATTATCGGGATTGATTTTCACAAATATATATCATGGAAGTGAAGGTCTCTCATATTTTCATAAAAATCCTTTTAGGTTAGTTTGTCATTTTACAGAATATAGCACTTTTCTAAGGAACCTCAGCAGCAGTAATAAGCCAGCCTTGTCAAGAACACTATGTATAATAGTATAATATGTTGCAATTCAAAGATTTTTGTGTGTCTATAATGTGACCGTTTTAAACTACCTGGAAACGAATGGTCGCTGATACCTGACAGTTCTGTTTAATCTTCTATGACCGGATTATTTCTTAAGACTCCAAAATGTTCGGTTTCAAACACCGTAGAGTAAAAGACAATTCCAAAGAGTGTGTTAACAACAGTCACAGGGTTATCTCACAGAAATACGCTGGGATAGCGCCTTAAAAATTAATATTAACCTTACAGGAGCTAAAGGTGAAATGCATTAATGACCTTTAAAGTAAGACATATACACACTTATATAAAGTGGAATACACACTTACACGATATCACTTTTTAGGCATTCTTCTTTCACACGTGTGTATTCCAGATGAGTCTCCTGGTATATCTTGAGCGTACTCTACCAGTGGAAAAAGAAAACGGTCACTGGTCCAAAGTCGCCTCTCTTCCAGGACCGAAATACACAGAGACTGCTCGGTTCTTTTCCCCGTTCTCAATCGGTTCCCCGGTGGTCCTCGACTAGTTGGCAAGGATTCAATCTCTAAAGGTTCAGGAAGGTCACTGAATAATCCTACTTTAGGACACTTGGGGAATCGATCTTCCTGTACGTGGCCAGACCAGAAAAGAGAAAGAGCAGGATGGACTCACGTTGACCTGCGCTTCCTTTGTTCTTGCCCTGACTTACCGGATCTCAGATCAGAACTCCCACCTTTCCCTGGAGAAATCTGAAAAAGGCACCTGTTCAGAAGCCCTTCTAGAGGAGCAAACCGACACCATGTCTACCCCGCAACAAGCCCTACCAGCCACACAGGTATAATCAATAGAACAGATGCTCACGTGATAGTTCACGAACGCTTTTGGAGTCCTAGGACTAGTTCACGAACGCTTTTTGAGTCGTAGGACTAGTTCTATTTAATGCTTACTGACCACAAACAAAGAAATCGAGAACGGGTTTATCAGATCTGCAGAGGAAACTAAACCGGTTGGGATTGTGAGCGCTCTGGGAGATAGGTTCGGAATAAAACTCCAAGATCTAGGCAGATTGGAGAAATGGGGCAAAATTCGGTAAGGACAAAATTTTGGGAAAGGAAAAAACAAAAATACAGATCAGGAAAGACTTGTTAGGAGAAGAACCGGGAGTAATAAAAGACAAGCTGAACGTCTCTAGCTGCTATTTAAGGGATGGAAAGTCGGTTCCGTAAAGGTATAGATTTGCACGAAAGAAAAACGCATCTCTAACCTTATTTCCTTCAGATTACGGAACGCTGAATACGTGGGACTTTAGAGCAAGTTTCAGACCAATTTTTACCTTTTTCTCTTCCAGCTCTGCTTTCAAGCATCCCAGTTCTTCCTGACATTTCTCCAGAGGGGAAATTTTTTCCAGCATCTGTTCTACTTGGTGACGAAGTGTGCTGTTTTCTCTAAGATGAAGAAAACAAGTGAGCTTCACGGCGCTTGTATTTCGCTATTGTCATAAATGATTAAAAACCAATCCTGCTCTGGTCACTTTAGAATTGTACCAAATTTTGCGGGTAAGAAGGGTGGAAATCTCCTTTTGCTCTACAGACCGAATGACCAGGACAGCTCTGAAATCACTGCCCTCTCCCCCCCCCCCCCCCCAAGAAAAGTGACCCTTGGTTCTATTAATTCACCCGTGCTGAAAATTATTCACTGGAAGCTGCTAATTTGGTTCACCTGCTTAGGAAATGTAAAACACCTGGACATTTGGAATGAAGTGACTTTCACACTTTAAAAGTGTGACGTCAGCAAGCCCTTAAGTAATAACGATAATCTACTAATGACGATCATTCGTCAAGCGCTCGCATTGTGCCGAGCACCGAACTCACTGAGGAAGATACAAGGTCACCCAGTCAGACCACAGTCCCTGTCCCACGTGGGGCTCACGGTCGGGGCGACCCAAATGAATTGTCCGAATCACATGAAAGAATCGGTCCCTATAAAGCTTCATTCCAGACGGAAGGATGAAAAACTCTGTTAAAAGTCCAGACTGAAGCTAAGCCAGATTCTGAATATTAGCTTGTGCAGAGCAATCAATTCAGTTAAACAAACTGCTGTTTAGGAGCTCTTCTGATCTTCCTGACATCTGAACTGAATTCGACAGAGGACAGATTCATTCGTTCAATCGTATTTATTAAGCGCTTACTGTGTGCAGAGCACTGTACTAAGCACTTGGAAGAGTACAATCCAACAAAAGTGACAATCCCCACCCACAACGAGCCGCTCAACAGCTTGGATGATTCCGCCACACGGTTTAATACATCAGGTCATAGCCGTGAGCAGCACTCTGGAAAGTGCGCCTCAATGTAATAAGAAAGCCACGAGGAAGAAACGGACAGATCTGTTATCCAAGTAATCCGGGTTGAAAAAAAAAAAACTAGAGTAGGGCAGTAGCAAAACCACCAAAATGTAGCTTTCTGTCTTTAGGGTCAAACTAAGTAATATCACTTAAAATGCTACCTATGGCTACTATGTAAATGTGCACTTACCTTTCGGCAAATTGCAGCTGTAATCTCTGGTTAAAGAAAACTCAGAACTGGATCCTGTATCCCTTCCGGAGGGAAAAGTTATTTTTAATCAACCGAATTCGTAGTCTTCACGCCCCTTTCCGTCCCCCTTCCATTTCACCAAAGAAGGAATTGGACGACGCCAGTTTAGTACCCCAAAAGACTTCAAGGATGCTTCTGGATTTCCCCACTTGCACGATTCAGGAAGTGAGAAAAATTTGAGAGGACGAGATCGAAATTAACAGCGAACGAGACAAACCGGAATAATGGTGTTATAAAAATTGGATGAAATTCGGCCAAGGCGAGTGCAAAACCGTTTCCCTTCGATAGGTGTAACAGCATAAAAAATAGAACGGAGAGAGCCCGACCAGACGAAAAGACAGCAGAAAAAGAACTGATGGGGGTCATGGCCGATCACAGGCTGAGTGAATTCAGAAGGTAGTGTGACTGTCAGAAAAGTCAATATACATTCCTCCGCTGGGCTACATCTGTAGAAGTATGGCACACGAGGACAAGGGAGCAATCTTTTGTTACGCTTAATGCTCTAATAAGGATCTGGTCCGTGTAATTTCCCGTTTCGGTCAGGCAAACGGGTGAAAGATCGTAAATACGTCATCTTACGGGATGCCTAATTTGGTCTCCTTCCTCTCGGAAGGACTACCTGCATGACGCGTCCCATCTGGAAACCTCATCTCTGATGCGAAAAGGACAGAGGTTTTAGGAAGAGGTCCTCTCACCTTCCATTTGAAGCGCTTTTAAGGGTACTTGTAGAGACAGGTATTCTGGAGAAGAAACCGGTACAGGATTATTCTGGGCTCTCCTTGGACAGTGTTCAATCTGTTCAATCAATTTGAGTGCTAACTGCGTAGAGAGCATGGCAGAGTATGACACAGTTGTTAGATATGATTCCTGCCCTAAAGGAACTTAATATTAATAATAATGATGGTATTTGTTAAGCGCTTACTATGTGCAGAGCACTGTTCTACGCGCTGGGGTAGATACAGGATACTCAGATCGTCCCACGTGGGGCCCACGTTTTTTAATCCCCATTTTTGCAGATGAGGGAACTGAGGCCCGGAGAAGTGAAGTGACTTGCCCCAGGTCACCCAGCAGACAAGTGGCGGAGCCGGGATTAGAACCCACGACCTCTGACTCCCCAGGCCGGGCTCTTTCCACCGAGCCACGCCGCTTCTCCACTTCATATTATTTACTGAGCTCTCGCCAGAGTACGGACAAAAGGTTTACGGCCCCTGTCCTCAAGTTTATAATGTACCGGGAGCATTTCTGCATCCTTCTGAATAATGTCCTCTAAAAATTTAGTCTGAATAATTCATTTCTCTTCCTTTTAACACCTTTGTCCCCCTTTACATCATCAGTGCTTTTCACACCTAAAAAGTATCGTTGGGGTTTTCAAAGTTTTGAATCGAACTAGAGACTTAGTTTGAGTCTTAATGACACTCAAATATAAATAATTCCTAAGTAGCAGGCACTTCAAATTGGATACCCCATGTTATTATTATTATGGCATTTGTTAAGCACTCAGTATGTGCCAAGCATCGTCCTAAGCGCTGGGGTGGCAAATCTGCTCCCCCTCCCCAGTAAGATGACCAATAGTGGTATAATTCAGGAAACCAGAGATACCTATAGCACTCAAAATTCCGGGCCAAGTCTAATCACAAAAACCTTCTGATTCCTCACCATCATTACCGTCAGCATTTAATCAGTGCCCAAAATACATATAGAGAGACACGGTCCCACAAGAATCTTTCAGCTCAATTTCCAACTGTCGAATGAAAAACGTTAAAAAAAAAATAACACTTCAGAAAATGCCCTCTAAATTGGCACCAATAAAATTCTGGAAAATAATGTACACCATAAGCTTAGAAGTTAAAAAAAAATTGTAAAGGATATCATTACATTTATGTTGATATTCCGCCAGCAAATTTCTGTAAAAGAGAATGAAAGAGAGAATGAATTCCTTTCCGGGAAGTCGGTGGGTACTCGGGAACATGGAAGGTGGAAAAGTTACCCTGCTTTAATCAGATCGGTTTCAGAAAATCTAGAAAATTATAAACACATTATCATCCCGCTGTTAATTTAAGCACAATTTTGACTCCCTTTTAAAGGTACACAGTAAGTATACTCCAGTTGGACTTCTCATCGTGGCCAAATTTACCAAAGGATGACGTCCGACTGCTCCATCATTCGAAACGTGCGCCTGACGACGAGGACGACGACGACGACGACGACGACGGAGTCTCCCATCGAGTACAACGGTGGTGTTCCCCTGCCTGCCTCACCGGCTCATTTCTATTCCGTGCCCGGCCGGGACGACAGCGTGAGTGGCCCCGTTCAAACCACTACTACTGAAAACGCGGGACTCGACATCTTTTAAATACACTGTTGAACCGAGGTGAGCTATGTCAAATCAGTCGGTTCCGAATAACCTCTAATCCTTCTCCGGTTTGAGGTTCGAAAGCGGCTTTTGTGAGGCTTAACGGAACATCACGATACTGAGACGATCCGTGCCCTCACGTCGGAACTCTTTCGTCGTTCAGACACGTTACCGGCTCAATCCGTGCGGCGGAGAGAATGGCAGACCCGAGGAGAGGTTCTAGGTCCTAAACCGCCATTTCCTCTTGTCCCAGATGAATCCTCGATTCTTCCAATCGGTTTTTGCCAACCGACACCCACTTCTAGCAGATGACGGTACTCGACAAATAGCAGAGAAGGCCCGTTTCCCTCATTTCGCTACCCGCGTGCCTCGGCCAACAGGGTGGGCCGGGAATTTCTTCGCGCTCACCTGCCGGGCTGGCCGGCCAGCAGCGACCTTCACGGTACCGACGCCGGCGGACAGGATCTGAAAACTCTCTTGCGCTCATTCCCACGAAACACGGGTCACGTGAAAAGAAGAAAAATTCGGAGCAACAGAGGCCGAATGGCAATAAAATCCCTCCTTGCCAGGGAGATCAGTTCCTCCGTGAACGCTCCCGTTACTGCTCCGTAATCATCAGCACTAGCCTCCCTGCTCCTTCCCCGCTGTCGGGACTCGGCAGACTGAATTACCAAAAAGAAACTAAACGCTCGATATGATCGTCGGATACGCCCAGAAGTCAAGGACGAGACCGCTCGGAGCTCTGAAACCCTGATGAGAACGGGACGGGTTTCCTGGGAAACCAAGTGCCGGCGACGACTGGCTAATAAAAGTCCGCCGTGATTCCGAAAAAGGCAATGACCCAACGGCACCACGTCGACACGATCAGACGTCACGTTACTAAGCCATCTGCTTTATTCCCATCTAACGCTGACCTGAATGCAGAACCTCCTGCGGAAAGTGTGACACGAGAGAGCGAGCGCGGGTCTGATGTGCTACGGATGTGTAGGCGGGAGGCAGAGTCAGTCCGTTCCAAGTGCATTTCCCTGAACGTGCTCGCTTGACCCGAACGCTTAGTACAGCGCTCCGCGCAGAGTAGGCGCTCAGTTAATACGGTCGCTCGATTAAAATCGACGGGCTTAAGCCTCCCCCATTCAGGTCTGCTAAATCTGCTCCGATTATTTATACCGGGAGGAGGTACGGGATCAGAAACGCGCAGAGAAGACGACGAGAAGCAACGAGGGGTAGGAATACGATAAGTACAGAGATGACACCCCCGCCGCCCCCGATCATCTTATGGATAAAACACATCCCCCACTTCTTCAAAATGTCAGAGGATTGAGATCAAGCATTTTTTAAGAACAGACCTGACCTGGTTAATCTGTCACGTCTTTAAACCCCGATTTAGGATCCTCGTTGGTAGGTCTTATCCTAGGATCACTCCTCAGAAGAAGAATGCAGCGGGCTTATGAAGGAGGTGGGCTCTCGTGGCGAAAGCCACGTAGAAATCCAGGCCGAGAAACTCTGAAGATGTCCCTCCCCCAAGAGTGTTAAAGCTAAAATACAGATTTTCAAAAATGAGCAGAAACACTTACCCCGTATCAATTATTTTTTGCTTTAGGGTGATTAGCGCGGCCACGTATTCATTTAAATTCTGAAAATAAGAAAAAAAAATACATAAAATCACCGACTATCCCCTTGCTGGCGCTGACCGTGGGAATCACAGATCGACAAAGCTTTTGGATCTGGCGGTTGATTCTAAATTTGCAGCGCCTTTTCATAAGCAGATCGGATACATCCACTTTGGGAGAAACGTAATCCCCATTCGCCCGTTCCTTCGTTCGATCGTATTTACTGAGCGCTTCCATCAGAAGCTAGCGAATCGACAGTTCTTACTGCGCACCTCGTGTGAGCGGAGCACTCCACTAAGCTCTCGGGCGAGCACCAGAGAGGTCAAAGATCTGACCCTCGTCATCGAGGGGCTTCCGATCCAACGGGGGAGAGCGACGAGGGCATCTGCTGAGAGGAGGAGGAAGAGAATGGAAAGGTGGTACCTAAATAGAGAATGTACATGGATATCGGGTGGTCGAGAGTGTTTACGTATCAAGGTGGTTGGTAGTTGGGAGAATGTGACGGGGGAGCGGCGGCGGGGAGAGAAAAAATGAACTCACGAGAACCTCTTGGAAGAGGGGGGATTTCAGTAAGGCCTCAAAGACGGGGAGAGCTGAGGTCCGGCAGGTTTGAAGGCTGCGGGGGAGGCTGGCAGATCTCACGAGTCCCAGGCAGGAAAAAGAGGACGTAATAATAATAATAATAATAATAACGTCGGTATTTGTTAAGCGCTCACTATGTGCCGAGCACCGTTCTAAGCGCTGGGGGAGATACGGGGTCACCAGGTCGTCCCTCGTGGGGCTCACGGTCTTCATCCCCATTTTACAGCCGAGGCCCAGAGCGGCGAAGCGACTAAGTCACACAAGTGGCGGAGCCGGGATCGGAACCCCCGCCCTCTGACTCCCAGGCCCGTGCTCTCTCCACACTGAACCACGCTGCTTCTCGGGGGTCGGAGACACGCTAGGAGGGGATCAGGCGGAGGTCAGACGTGTAGACTGACGCAGAGGGGAGCCATTTCTTGGTGGAGAGATTTTAGGTGTGAAATGACATTTTAGAAAGATCCGGGACGCAGAATGCAACGCGGACCGGAGACGGAAGAGATCGGAGACGAGTGAGGAGGGGGAAACAGTAGTGTAGTCGACACAGACCGGAGAGACCGACGAGGAGGAGGATACGGTAGCACAGTCGGCCTATCGTCATCCGCGGTATCTGAGCGCTTACTAGGTGCAAAGCACTGGTCTGAAGCTCTTGGGAGAGTAATAATAATAATAATAATAACGGTGGTATTCGTTAAGCGCGGACTATGTGCAGAGCACCGTTCTAAGCGCTGGGGTAGACACAGGGGAATCGGGCTGTCCCCCACGAGGCTCACGGTCTTAGTCCCATTTTACAGATGAGGGAACCGAGGCACAGAGAAGCGAAGTGACTCGCCCACAGTCACACAGCTGACGAGCGGCAGAGCCGGGATTCGAACCCATGACCTCTGACTCCCAAGCCCGGGCTCGTTCCACTGAGCCGCGCCGCTTCTCTGGCCAAGCTGCTTCTCTAAGAGAGTACAGGACAAGAGAGTTGGCAAACACTCTCCCTCTCTGCAATGAGCTCACTATGTAGAGGGGGAGACAGACACTGACGTAAATAATTTGTAATATGATGACTTTTTTTTTTTTTTAAAGTGCTTACTACGTGCCAGACATTGCACTGAGCCCTGGGGTGGATACGAGCTAACCAGGTCGGACACGATCCGCGTCCCACACGGGGCTTACAGTCCGAATCCCCATTTTAGAGACGCGATACAGGTAACGGGCACCGAGAAGCGAAGTGACTTGCCCATGGTCACACGGGCGGCAGATCCGGGATTCGAACCCAGGTCCCGGGACTCCCGGGCCCGCGCTCTTCCCAGTCCGCCACGCCGCTTCTCCCCCGACCGCTCGGGCCGGGGCAGTGACCGCTTGGAGGGGGGGTGGGGGGGAAGGTTGGATGGGGAAAGTGTGGCGGAGGGGGAGGAAAGGAAAAAAGCGACGGGATTCAACGAGACCGAATACGAGAGTTCGGAGACCGGATCGGCCGAGGTCGTGGATTGAGGAGAGGAGGAGGACGGCGGCGTTCACGGGGACGGGAAGGGCGGTCGGAGTTGGGCTTTCGACGTAAGGACTCTGAACTGAGCCGCGGCCACGTCGCGGAGGGAAGGGGGAGCGTGGAGGCGAGCGGTGAGGAGTAGCGAGATGGACGCAGAGGGGGTGGGCGACGCCACCGGGCAGGTGCATCTCCCGGGCGAGCACGGGAGAAGACAGAAGAGCGGACAAGAGAGCCGGGGGAGCCAGAACCCGGCCCGCAGGGAGAGTCGGAGTTTTAGGGGCCGAGGAGCGGAAGCTACCGAAAGAGATCGAAAAGCCACTGCGGGATGTTCTTCTTCCCTCCAGCGGCAAACAGAAAATCATCTAAATTAAACCCGCTCCTCCTCAAAGACGTCACTCAGCGAAAACAACGCCGGGAACCGGGATCGGCGTCCCGCACATTCGTCTTAAGGAACGCGGACGGGCGTCTCTGCGGCGAACCAAGGGGAGTGGGCTCGGAAGTCATGGGTTCGAATCCACCGCTCATGGGCCGTACGCCCCTGGGCAAGTCACTTATCCTCCCCGGGCCTCAGTTATCTCCGCTGTAGAAAGGGGACGAAGACTGTGGGCTCCCCGTGGGACGACCCGATCACCTTATATCTTCCCCAGCGGTCAGCACGGCGGCGCTTGGCACACAGCAAGCGCTTCCAACGAGTACCAACATCAGGCGCTCTGGCTAATTCGGGCCTTAAGGCCGGCATTCCCTATTCATTCGACCGTCCGCCGGTGTCTACCGAACGCTCACGACGTGCGGAGCGCCGGACTAAGCGCTTGGGATGGATAATCGGGCGACGGATCGAGACCGTCCCCGCCCAGTGACGGGCTCACGGTCTGACCGGGGGAGACGGACAGCGGAGCGAAAGAGAACGAGACGAAGACGGGACCACATCATCGAGAGAAAGGGAATCAAGGAGACGTACGCCCCATCAACGGAATAAGCGGGGTTAGAAATAATATATACACAGATACGAGGTAATCAAGCTGTCCCACGTGGGGCTCCCGGTCTTCATCCCCATTCTACAGAGGAGGTGACCGAGGCCCAGAGACGCCGAGTGACCCGCCCAAGGGCACCCGGCTGACGAGCGGCGGAGCCGGCATTGGAACCCGTGACCTCCGACTGCCAGGCCCTCTCCACCGAGCCAGGTGGCTGCCGTTCTAGATCGGCGCGTAGAAGAGCGCGGCGGAAAGACGCCGGGCCCGGGAGTCGGGTGGTCGCGGGTTCTACCTCCGCCTCTGCCGCTCGTCCGCCGGGTGCCCTCGGGCGGGTCGCTTCACTTCTCCGGGCCTCGGTTCCCTCCTCCGTGAACTGGGGATCGAGACCGCGGGCCCCACGCGGGGCAGGGACCGTATCCTCCCCGGCGTTCAGTACCGTGCCCGGCACACAGTAAGCGCTCATCACCCTGATTAGGATCATCTCCCCTCGGCTATCCGCGTCACGACCCGACAGCGCCGTCCTCTATTTTCTTTAATGGAACTACTGAGCGCTTACCGTGCGCGGGGCACCGTACTGAGCGCTTGGGAGAGTACGGCAGAAGAGAGCCGGTCCCCGTCCGCGACGAGCCCACAGTCTAGAGGGGAGGGAGGGAGGGAGGCAACGGACCGACGCTCCGCAAGGCAGAGGGTGTCTCAGTTTGAATTCCACCCCTTTGAAATTCTCCTTTCGGCTAAAGCTTCTTTTAGGGTATCTGTCGAGCGGGTCCTACGGGCCGGGCCCCGTACTCGAGCACCGGCGCTGACGGAGGCTAAGCAGGTCGGACACGGTCCACGCGGGGGTCACAGCCTTAATCCCCCCTCGACGGTGGCGGGGACCGAGGCCCGGAAGTTACACGACTTGCCCGAGGTCACCCAGCAGGCCGGCGGCGGAGCCGGGATCGGAACCCAGGTCCCTCTCTCTCCCAGGCCCGCGCTCTATCCGCTCGGCCACGCCGCCTCTCTTCACGGGGAGGACGCTGCTTGTCGGTCCGGAGAGAACGGCACGTTGCGATCTACGCACGGAGGGGGCTCGAGGACCTCGGCGACTCTCTTCCCCTCTTCCTAAGCCCAACCGAGAGCTCCCCTCCTCCGGGAGGCCTTCCCAGACCGAGCCCTCCCTTCCCCTCCGCTCCTCCTCCCCGTCGCCCCTTCTCCCGCCCTCTGCTCTTCTTCCCCCTTCCCCTCGGCGCTGTGCTCGTTTCTATATATCACTCATTACTCCGTTCATCTTGGTAGCGACGCGTACGTAACTGGGGTTCTATTCATCTCGACGACATCCACGCCAGACCCCGCGTTCCGTTCCGCTTTGCCGCCTCCCCCGTTTAGACCGCGAGCCCGTCGTCGGGCCGGGATCGTCTCTATCGTCCGTTGCCGAATCGTCCGTTCCAAGCGCTCGGCACAGAGTGAGCGCCCAATAAATACGACTGAGTGGATGAACGCAACCCCAGCACCGAAAGCGCTAGACCAGTCTCCGGGAGAAGCGAAGACCGGCGTTCTCATTCACCTTTCGCCGTGGCACGTCTTGAACGGCGCCGCTCAAAGCGCATCGCCACAACAACTTCTCCCCGCGGGAGGTTCTTCAAGGACACGGCGCCCACCCGACGGGAGAATCGGCCGCCATCTATCCCGGGCACGGTGACCGACGAGCAGAAGCCGCGCGATCGACTCCGTCGCTGCAGTCTTCAGGGAAAAGAGGGTCCGAGCGACCGACCTCGGGCGTGGATGAAAATTCTAGAAAACCTAAAAGACGCCGGTTCACCCCGCGACCGACCCGGCGGCCACGCGGGCGGAAGAGAAGAGTCGGGGCACGTAGACGGAGGAAGAGTCCGGATGCGAGAGCAACGAGCGTCACCAAAATGTCTGGGATACCTCGGATTTAGTTCCAGACTATATCACGGGAGAGTCGAGAGGTCCCCGATGAGGGGAAAGTTAACAGGAGCCTCCCAGACAGAAAACTTTTAAAAGGTTTTGGGTAGATATCACAGCAGGTGCTCAGGTGTCAGGTCCTCTTCCCCAACCTCCCTTCCTCCCCGCTTCCCTCCTCCCACCCTCGTCCTCCATCCCCATCCTCCCATTCCCATCCTTCTTCTTCCCATCTCTGTCCTCCCTCCCTTCTCTCTTCCTCCTCCCTTCCTCATCCTTTCCTTCCCTCCTCCCTCGTCCCCCTTCCCTTTCCTCATCCTCCCATCCGCGGTCTTCTTCCCTTCCCTTCCCTCCCCTTCTCCCACCCTCCCTCCGTCCCCTTCTCCCACCCTCGTCCTCCGGTCCCATCCTCCCATCCCCGTCCTCCCCCTTCCCATCCCCACCCTCTCGGGTTCTCCGCGTCTGTCGTTTCAACGCCGAGCGATACGAGCAGACGTAGCTTCGAGGTATTTACGGAGCACCTCCCGGGCGCAACACGCCGAACCGCGGGCTACGGGAAGCACCACGAGACGCAAAAGACACGTTTCCCGCCCGTGGGTCTTCCTATCCAGTTTTGAATCTTGAGAAACGAAATGCCACTCGATCGTCAGCCGCCCTCTACCGGGACCTCAGCCTCTCCATCGTTTCACTCGTCCGGTCTCTCAGAGGTAAAACAGGGATCGTCCCCAACTTCCCAACAACCCCGAATTCCACAATCGGCTCCAAACGGCACCTAACCTCCTAGTCGGAACCGTGGTCCGAAAGGCAGGCGAGACCGTCACGCCAGTCCGCGGTACTTTTTGAGGGAGGAGGGGGATGAGAGGAGGGAAGAGGAGGAGGGAGGATGGGGAGGGGAAGAGGGAAGGGGGGCAGAGAAGAGGGAGGGAGGACGGGAATGGGAGGAGGATGGGGATGGGCGGATGGAGATGGGAGGAGGATGGGGATGGGAGGAGGATGGGGATGGGAGGAGGAGGATGGGGATGGGAGGAGGAGGATGGGGATGGGAGGAGGAGGATGGGGATGGGAGGAGGAGGATGGGGATGGGAGGAGGATGGGGATGGGAGGAGGAGGATGGGGATGGGAGGAGAATGAGGATGGGGATGGGAGGAGGCTGGGGATGGGGATGGGAGGAGAATGAGGATGGGGATGGGAGGAGGAGGATGGGGATGGGAGGAGAATGAGGATGGGGATGGGAGGAGGCTGGGGATGGGGATGGGAGGAGAATGAGGATGGGGATGGGAGGAGGCTGGGGATGGGAGGAGGATGGGGATGGGAGGAGGATGGGGATGGGAGGAGGCTGGGGATGGGAGGAAAGGAGAATGGGGAAGGAGGGAATGAAGGAGGATGAGGAAGGAGGAACGGGAGGGAGGATGAGAAAGGAGGGAAGGAAAGGAGGAGGAAGAGAGAAGGGAAGGGAGGGAGGACAGAGACGGGCAGAGGAAGGATGGGAGGACGGGAATGGAGGGCGAGGGTGGGAGAAGGGAAGGGAGGGAGGACGGGGAAGACGAGGGGAGGGAAGAAGAACGGGGATGGGAGGATGAGGAAAGGAGGAAGAGAAGGTGGGGAAGGGAAGGAAGACGGGGGAAGGCGGGGAGGGAGGGCGAGCAAGGGAGAAGAGAGAGAAAGAAGGGAAGGAGGACACAGACGAGGAGAGGAAGGATGGGGGTGGGAGGACGGGGGTGGAGGACGGGGATGGGAGAAGGCCAGAGGTGGGAAGAGGAAGAATGGGGATGGGAGGATGGGAAAAGGGGGGCGGGGGGAGAGGAAGGATGGGAGAATGGGAAGGGAGGACGGGAAGGGGAAGCCCGGGGAGGGGAGAAGGGAAGGGAGGGGAGAATGGGGATGGGAAGGGAGGGCGAGGAGGGGAAAAGGGAAGGGAGGAAAGGAAGAGGAAGAAAAGGGATGGGAGAGTGGGAAGGGGGAGGGGAGGGAGGGTGCGGCTGGGAGGACACGGCGGGCGGCAGAGGAGCAGGGGGAGGGATGGGCAGCGGGAGCAGGAGGAGAGGAGGAGGCCGGCGGTACCTGCTGGAGCTGGGAGCAGCCCTGACAGGCCGAGGCGTCGGCCGCCGTGCCCGCCGTCATGGACTGCGTCTCCCCGGGCATCATGGTGGGGCCGCCGCCGCCAACGCCCCTCTCTCTCTCCGTCCGTCCGTCCGTCCGTCCGCCGCTCCTCCTCGGCCCTCGGCCCTCGGCCCTCAGCGGGGCGGCTGAGCGCCGGCCGCCATGGGGGGGGGGGGGGGGGGCCGGGGAGGGGGCAGCGCGGGGCCCCGCCCCCGCCCGCAGGCCCCCGGGGCTGCCCCGCGCCCCGCCTGCCCGGACGCGCCGCCGCCGCCGCCGCCTCCCCTCCGTCACCTCCGACCCTCCCTCCCGCCGGGCCCGCCGCCGGACCCCTCCCGGGAGGGGACGGGGCGGGACGGCGGGGGCCCGGGCCCCCCGAGGTGGCCCCCGCCCGCCGGGACTACAACTCCCGGCGCGCCCCGCGCCGCCCGCGCCGCCTCCCCGCCCCCGGCCCGCCGCCGGGGCTGCTGGGAAATGGAGTTCCCGCCCGCCTGGGGGGGGGGAGGGAGGGAGGAGGGAGGAAAAAGGACCGGCCCGAGGCCTCCTCCCCGCCCGGCGCTTAGAGCGGCGCTTGCTGCCTTAACGCTAACGTTCTCGCCCACGCCTTCTCCCCATTTTCTTTCTCCCCCGATTAGAGCCCGTCGAAGGGCAGGGACCGCCTGATTATTAATAATAATAATAATAATAATGAGATGATGATGTGGGTGTTTGCTAAACGCCGACGAGGTGCAGAACACCGTACTAAGCGCCGGGGGAGAGACAGGGTGATATCGGGTGGCCCCCCCGTGGGGCTCCCAGTCTTCATCCCCCTTTTCCAGATGAGGTCACCGAGGCCCAGAGAATAATGATGTCGCTATCCGTTAAACGCTTACTATGTGCACAGCGCCGTACTAAGCGCCGGGGGAGAGACAGGGTGATATTATAATAATAATAATAATGTTGGTATTTGTTAAGCGCTTACTAGGTGCAGAGCACTGTTCTAAGCGCTGGGGTAGACACAGGGGAATCAGGTTGTCCCACGTGGGGCTCCCCGTCTTCATCCCCATTTTACAGATGAGGGAACTGAGGCACAGAGAAGTGAAGTGACTTGCCCACGGTCACACAGCTGACAAGTGGATATCGGGTGGTCCCCCGTGGGGCTCCCAGTCTTCATCCCCATTTTACAGATGAGGTCACCGAGGCCCAGAGAATAATGATGTCGCTATCCGTTGAGCGCTTACTATGTGCACAGCGCCGTACTAAGCGCCGGGGGAGAGACGGGGTGATCGGGTGCCCCCCCCCCCCCCCCGTGGGGCTCCCAGTCTTCATCCCCATTTTCCAGATGAGGGAACTGAGGCCCAGAGGAGTGAAGTGACTCGCCCACCGTCACACGGCTGACGAGCGGCAGAGCGGGGATTCGAACCCATGACGTCTGACTCCCAAGCCCGGGCTCTTTCCACTGAGCCGCACTGCTATCTGTTACCCATCTGTCCATCCCGAGCGCTTAGTACAGCGCTCTGCACATAGTGAGCGCTCGATAAATACGATCGAATGCATGGACCTGCCCTGTGACCTGCCATCATGATATTCGTGGCGATCGTTAAGCGCTTACTAGGTGGCGAGCCCTGTTCTAAGCGCTGGGGAGACGCAAGCGCAGAGGAGCTCGGTGGGAAGAGCCCGGGCTTGGGAGGTCGTGGGTTCGAATCTCGCCGCTGCCCCTTGTCAGTTGTGTGACGGTGGGCGAGCCATTTCACTTCTCTGGGCCTCAGGGACCTCATCTGGAAAATGGGGATGAAGACTGTGAGCCTCACGTGGGACGACCCGATGGCCCCGTGTCTCCCCCGGCACTTAGAACGGTGCTCGGCGCGTAGTAAGCGCTTAACGGATACCGACATTATTATTCTCTGGGCCTCGGTGACCTCATCTGGAAAAGGGGGATGAAGACTGGGAGCCCCCACGGGGGACCACCCGATGACCCCGTCTCCCCCCCGGCGCTTAGAACGGTGCTCTGCACATCGTAAGCGTTTAACAAATACCGACATCATCATCATTATTATTATTATTATTATCAGGCGGTCCCCGGTGGGGCTCATCATCTTCATCCCCCATTTTGCAGATGAGGGAACTGAGGCCCCGGAGAAGGGAAGTGACCTGCCCCAGGTCACCCAGCAGACAAGCAGCGTGGCTCAGTGGAAAGAGCCCAGGCTTGGGAGTCGGAGGTCGTGGGCTCGAATCCCCGCACTGCCGTTTGTCAGCTGTGTGACCTTGGGCGACGACTCACTTGACTTCTCCGTGCTTCAGTGACCTCATCTGTAAAAATGGGGATGGAGACTGTGAGCCCCACGTGGGACAACCTGATTACCTAGTATCCCCCGCAGCGCTTAGAACAGTGCTTGGCACGTAGTAAGCGCTTAACAAATGCCACCATTATTATTCTTATTATTCTTACAAGGGAATCGGGTTGTCCCACGTGGGGCTCACAGTCTTCGTTCCCATTTTACAGATGAGGCGACCGAGGCCCAGAGAAGTGAAGTGACTTGCCCGAGGTCACACGGCTGACAAGTGGCGGAGCCGGAATTAGAACCCAGGACCTCTGACCCCCGAGCCCGGGCTCTTGCCATTAGGCCGTGCTGCTTCTCTAAGCGCATACTATTTGAGCCGTTGTGCATAAACTCGCCTGAGGACCTTCACTTTCCTCGCCCCCGCTGTGCTTTTTTTTTTTTTCCCCCTTCCCAGAAATTGATGTGTAAACGGTGAATTTTGCCAAGTCTTCTTCTTCCGTATAGCCCACCCTCACTACGCCAACGGGCCTAATAGAGAACGCACAGTGAGAACACTTGACAAATGTGACACTCGATGATACACGGTGGGGCGGATCCCGGGGCAGACAGGATTTAGGAAAACGCTAGTTCTGTATTCCAATTTCCACCTTTTCCTGGAGTTCTTTGTCCGAGCCCAGGTTTGGGGGCGAGGGGGGGGGATAATTGCTTTAATTCTCCATTTCCAAAAGAGATCCATCTACTGATCTGGGGGTTTTCAAATAGTATTTTACTATCACCAAAGTAACTTTGCGGTTACACCTTATTTTAAAGTAGGCTACCGATGCTAAAGTCTTTTAGAGTGAAGGACCCTACCTTATCCATCTGCTCCTCCTCCCCTCTCCATTCCCCCTGCTCCCACCCTCTGCTCTTCCCCTCCCCACAGCACTTGGGCATATTTGTTTATATTATTTATTGCCATATTTTAGTGATGATTTGTATAGATCTAAGAGTCCACTGAACTATTCTGATGGTATCGATGCCCGACTACGTGTTCTGCTTAGCCGTCTGTCTCCCCCTTTTAGACTGTGAGCCCGTTGTTGGGCGGGGATGGTCTCTACGCGTCGCCCCAGGTGAAGGCGTCGTGGCAGAAGGGCAACAGTAAACTACTTAAAATTACGATTTCAAAGACAACGCTGGTGATTTCGATTTAGTCAGTGACAACACAGAAATGAGGCGGCCGCCCTCGAGAATCCTGGCATTTGCGATGATTGGTACGTGCTCGAAAAGTTGCCCGTCAAACCAAGTCTAAAATATTGAATCTCCGGATTCCGCTCTATATCGGGAGAGGCGGATTTACCTCTTCGTCTCTCAGATTTCTCTGAGGTGAAGCATGGGATTCCCTCTCGGGGTCGCCCCTGGAGAGTTTCCCGTCCTCCGCCAGTCTCGGCGACGGGAGGGAGAGTCGAGCGGAGGCCGGTCCGGTCCATTCCTGGCTTGGGCAGTGGCTGGCGAGCGGAAGGCCAACGGCCACGAGGCGAAATTCCCCTGCGCTGGACTTGGGCGACGTGGGAGAGAGTCGAGGGCAGAGATTGAAGTCGACCGTGAGGAAGGAGGGACCGGTAAACCGCTTCCGGATCTATACCGAGCAAACTCTCCGGATTCGATAAATACTATGGAATGAATGAACGGATCCGCTACCAGAACGATGGCAGACGGAGAGCGGGGCCTTCCGGAAGAGATGCGTCCGCGGTGTCGCTGCGGGTCGGAAACGACTCGACGGCGTAAGACAAGACGCGTGGGATAAAGCTCAGAACTCACGGACCTGAAGCTTTTCAAATGCTACTCGCCTCTGTGCCGTCCGTTGTTTTCAGGAATTGAGAAGGGGCTGACTGAGGGGTGGTCATTTTTAAATCGCCCTTGGCTTGTCGATCCGGTACCTAAAAGAGCAAAAGGCTTGGAATCAGAGTGGCTGATCTGCATTAATATTCCTTCCCGAAAACACCAAGTGCCAACGGAGCGTCGTTCTAAAAAGACATATCGCTCGTACTTTCATGCGGAATAATCAAACAGTCATTATGAAATTGTATTTTTGTGTGAAAAAAATAAAAAAATAAAAAAATGAAATTGGGCTCGAATAGATCTTTTGGCAGACTTCTTGGAAAGGGAGGAAAACCTCTCTCGGGCGTGTTGGAGGCTGTAAACGCCTCTCTGGACTTGCGGGCAGGGATCGGGCCTACCGACCCTGTTATACTGTAGCCTCCCAGGTGCTTCGTGCGGCGCTCGGCACGTACCGAGCGCTCAGTAAATAGGGTTGATCGGAGCTACGGCATCACGGGAGCTGGGACGGGCCACCTAGTGCGTGTGCTCTCACTTATTCTTGTTTTTAGAGAAGCAGCGCGGCTCAGCGGAAAGAGCCCGCGTTTGGGAGTCAGAGGTCACGGGTTCGAATCCCGGCTCTGCCACTTGTCAGCTGTGTGACTGTGGGCAAGTCCCTTAACTTCTCTGTGCCTCGGTTACCTCATCTGTGAAATGGGGATTAACGGTGAGCCTCTCGTGGGACAACCTGATTATCTCCCCCAGCGCTTAGAACAGTGCTCTGCGCATAGTAAGCTCTTAACAAAGACCAACATGATTATTAGCTTTATCCCCATGGGATTTGTTAAGCGCTTACTGTGTGCCAGGCACTCTGCTAAGCACTGGGGGGTAGATACAAGTTGATCGAGTTGGACAAAGTCCCTGTCTCATAGGGGGCTCACCGTCTTAATTCCCATTCTACAGATGAGGTGCCCGAGACGGAGAAGTTACGTGACTTGCCCGAGGTCTCCCAGCAGACAGGTGGCGGAGCCGGGATCGCCACCCGAGTCCTCCCGACTCCCAGGCCCGTACCCTATCCGCTAGGCCATCCCGGTTCCTGTTCCTGGTGAAATCCAATGAACTCCTTAGAGGAGACGTCACCTGGGGTTCAGCCCAAGGGTTTAGAGGGAGTTGTTCCTGTTACACATTCATTTGACCGTATTTTTTGAACGCTCACTACGCGCAGAGCCTGGGAGGGTTCAATTTCACGGCAAACTGACACAGCGCCTGCCCTGAACGGGCTTACGGTCTCGAGGGGGAGACAGAAGTGACTATAAATAACCTTGATTCGAAGGCGATGCAGCCGACGAGCCTTCGGATTCGTGTGCGATGGAGATTTTTCCTTCCGTGCGATCAGTGTGATCGGAGTTGGAAATCTTCTCTGAAAAATTCCTCTTCTTTTCCCAAGGTGTCGAATCCGACAATTGAGCGTCTGATGCGGAGGCACCGCGGCCTAGCAGAAAGAGCCCGGACCGGGAGTTGGAAGACCTGGGTTCTAGTCTTGACGCTGCAACGTTCCTGCTGGGTGACCGTGGACAAGTTACTTCACTTCTCTGTGCCTCCGTTCCTGCGTCTGTAAAATGGGGATGAAATACCTGTCCTCCCTTCTAGACCACGAGCTCCACATGGGACAGAGACCGTGTCTGATCTGTTTGCGTTGCACGGATGCTGGGGCTTATAGCATTCTGCTTGACACGTAGTAACCGCTTAAATACCACTTTAAAAAAAAAAATGAACCAGAATGAAAAAAGGTCTCTGATATTTTATTATCCGGCATCTCCCCCAGGGCTTAACCCAGTCCTTGGCACAAACGAAGCACTTTGTATTCGTTCATTCATTCAATCGGATTTATTGAGTGCTTCCTGGGTGCAGACCAGTATACTTTGTTCTTGGGAGAGTACGGTATAACAGTAAACAGGCACATAATAATGATAATAATGTCGGTATCTGTTAGGCGCGTACTACGCGTCGAGCACTGTTCTAAACGCTGGGGGAGATACAGGGTCATCGGGTTGACCCACGAGAGGCTCCCGGTCTTCGTCCCCATTTTACAGATGAGGGAACTGAAGCCCAGAGAAGCGAAGGGACTCGCCCACAGTCACACAGCTGACAAGCGGCAGAGCCGGGATTCGGACCCGTGACCCCGACTCCCACGGCCGGGCTCTTTCCACTGAGCCACGCCGCCTCTCTAAGCCCTCCGCCCACCACGAGCTTACGGTGCCATCCATTATATCATTATCCCTCATCAAGCTGGTGGTGGGCAGGAAAGGTGTCTACCGACTCCGTTCCGTCGTACTCTCCCGAGGTGCTCAGTACGGTATTCTGCGCGCACCAGGTGCTCAATAAATAGGACGGATTGAGGGAGAAATAAGTGATTTCTCTTTGACGGCGCCTGGTCATATTGAGCATTTCCACCAGGTGGCTATCTTTCCCTATTGATGGTTTCCCCCCAAAAATCAGATTTTTTCCAGAGGCCTCCCAGGCCTGTCACCTTAAAAGCCCAACTGAAAAAGCAGAGGCGTTTAGCCGGACAGTGTGGGGGAGAGGGCTGAGGGTCATCCGTCGTTCCTGACAGGAGACTCCGTGAGCGCCGCCGCTATCTTTCCCCACTGATGGTTTACCTCCAAAATCGGATTTTTCCAGAGGCCTCCCAGGCCTGTCACCTTAAAAGCCCAACTGAAAAAGCAGAGGCGTTTAGCCGGACAGTTCCGGGGCAGAGGGCTGAGGGTCATCCGTCGTTCCTGACAGGACACTCCGTGAGTGCCGCCGTGGCCCGGACCGGAGATCTCTCCCCGTCCCTCAACCTTCCCCTGCCCTGCGCTCTTAGATGCGGATGCTCCTTCGACGCCTCTGCCCCCCATCCGTCCTCCTCTCTGGTTCCGGGAGATCGGCCGGGGAAGTTTCACCCGATTGAGCCCTTTCTGTGTGCGGGCGGAGCGCTGTGCTATAAGCCCCGGGAAGGAGTATATATATATATATATATATATATATTTTTATTATCCTGTTTATTTTGTTAATGAGCTGTACATCCCCTTGATTCTATTCACTGCTGTTGTTTTGGTCTGTCTGTCTCCCCCGATTAGACTGTAATAATGACGTTGGTATTTGTTAAGCGCTTACTACGTGCAGAGCGCTGTTCTAAGCGCTGGGGGAGGTACGGGGTCATCGGGTGGTCCCACGTGAGACTCACCGTTAATCCCCATTTTACAGATGAGGGAACTGAGGCACTGAGAAGTGAAGCGACTCGCCCGCAGTCACACAGCTGACAGATGGCGGAGCGGGGAGTCGAACCCATGACCTCTGACTCCGAAGCCCAGGCTCTTTCCACTGAGCCACGCTGCTTCACGTAAGCCCGTCAATGGGCCGGGATTGTCTCCGTTACCGAATTGTCCATTCCAAGCGCTTAGTACGGTGCTCTGCACGTAGTAAGCGCTCAATAAATACTATTGAATGAATCATCATCATCATCATCATCATCACGAGGATGCCGGTACCACCGGGATTCTACTCCGGCTCAGCTCCGTCTTCCCAGATTGTTATAAAGGACGCTAGCCGAGAGCCGACTGCTGGAATTCCTATTCCCGACCGGACCCCCAGGATCTCCACTGGGCTATGGTCTACTCTGTCAGCTCCCCCCGTGGCAAAGGATTTTGAAACGGAAGTGTTCCCCTGTGAAAATTCCGATCCGCTGAAGTGTAAACTTGTAGGCAGAGAGAAGCGGTGTGGCCTAGGGGACAGAGCACGGGCCCGGGAGTCAGAGGTCCCGGGTTCTAATTCCGCCTCTGCCACTTGTCTGCTGTGTGACCTTGAGTAAGTCGCTTAATTTCTCCGGGCTTCAGTTACCCCGTCCGTAGATACAGGGAAGCAGCGTGGCTCAGTCGGGAAAGAGCCTGGGCTTCGGAGTCAGAGGTCATGAGTTCGACTCCCGGCTCTGCCACTTGTCAGCTGTGTGACTGTGGGCGGGTCACTTCACTTCTCTGTGCCTCAGTTACCTTCATCTGTAAAATGGGGATTAACCGTGAGCCTCACGTGGGACAACCTGATGACCCTATATCTACCCCAGCGCTTAGAACAGTGCTCTGCACGTAGTAAGCGCTTAACAAATACCAACATTATTATTATTAAAATGAGGATTTCGACTCGAAACCTCGCGTGGGACGTGGACTCTGTCCAACTTGGTTATAATGTTGGTATTTGTTGAGCGCTGACTATGTGCAGAGCACTGTTTTAACCGCTGGGGTAGACACAGGGTAGTCGGGCTGTCCCCCGTGAGGCTCGCAGTTAATCCCCATTTTCCAGATGAGGTAACTGAGGCCCAGAGAAGTGAAGTGACTCGCCCACAGTCACCCGGCTGACAAGTGGCAGAGCCGGGAGCCGAACCCATGACCTCCGACTCCCAAGCCCAGGCTCTTTCCACACTGAGCCACGCTGCTTCCCCGTCTCTACTCCGGCACTCAGTACGGAACCCGGTAGACAGCAGGCGCTTAACAAATACCATTTAAAAAAAAAATCAGGCCTTCCATTACGCTCTCCCGAGAGCTTCAGTACGGTGCTCTAGATTGTAAGCCTGTGGTGGGCAGGGAACGTGTCTACTGACTTTGTTATAGTGTACTTTCCCAAGTGCTTAGAACAGTGCTCTGCACACAGTAAGTGCTCAATAAATAATATTGACTGATCGCTGTATACACCGTAGGGGCTCAATAAACACTACTGCTTGTCCGATCGATGGATGAAGCTTTCGGGCAGACAAAGTTAAAGATCTTAGAGAAGCTTGGGACCAGGTTAAGACAATGTGGATGAGTACAGCAGTCTTTCATTACGTTGTTTTCAGATAAGTCATCCATGGTGTTTGTTGTGTGTAGAGCACTGTGTAATAACGACGGGTATTTGTTAAGCGCTTCCTACATGTGCCAAGCACTGTTCTAAGCGCCGGGATAGATACGAGGTGATCAGGTTGTCCCACGTGGGGCTCACGGTCTTCATCCGCAGCGTGGCTCAGTGGAAAGAGCAGGGGCTTTGGAGTCAGGGCTCATGAGTTCGAATCCCAGCTCTGCCACTTGTCGGCTGTGTGACTGTGGGCAAGTCACTTAACTTCTCTGTGCCTCAGTTCCCTCATCTGTAAAATGGGGATTAAGACTGTGAGCCCCACGTGGGACGACCTGATTCCCCTATGTCTACCCCAGCGCTTAGAACAGTGCTCGGCACATAGTAAGCGCTTAACAAATACCAACATTATTATTATCATTATCCTCGTTTTCCAGATGAGGTCACTGAGGCACAGAGAAGCTAAGTGACTTGCCCAAAGTCACACAGCCGATAAGCGGTGGAGCGGGGACTAGAACCCGTGACCTCTGACTCCCGAGACCGGGCTCTTTCCGCTAAGCCACGCTAGCGCATGGGAGACTACGGGAGAGGAGGTCGGCATGATCCTTGCCCTCGAGGAGTTTCCAATCTTGTGGTTGGCAGTGTGGCCTAGGGGATAGGGCACGAGCCTGGGAGTCAGAAGGACCGGATTCTACTCCCAGTTCCGCCACTTATCTGCTGCGTGACCTTGAACAAGTCACCTGACTTCTCCGGGCCTCAGCTACCTCCTCTGTAAAATGGGGATTAAGAGTGTGAGCCCCAGGTGGGAACTCTGTCCAACCAGATTAGTTTGTATCTATCCCAGCCTTTCAAACAGTGTTTGACACACAGTAAGCACTTCACAAATACCATTCTTCTTATTATTAGGGCAGCAGGGAGTAGGTGGGGGCCCTTCCCTCTTCTCCAAGATCTTACTTCATCCCCACTGACCCTCAGCACATGGGGCAGCTTCTGAGCTCTGGGATGCAGGAAATGGGGTGAGGGGAAGGGGCGAGGATGGAAGTTTAAAAGCGGGTGGGGGTGAGTGATAGGGTGGGTTGACAGGGAGAAGCAATTAAAGAAAAAACATTTAAAATACCCGTTTGGGCGACCGACGGCGGCGGGCTTCCGACGTTGATGCCGGCGAGGCAGAGCAGAGGTGTTTCTCTGCCGCTCGGGCCTCGACCATCACGCGAAGCCACAGGATTGCTTCAGTAAGGGAAATGGATCAGTGGAGGGCAGCACCAGACGCACAATACACTCCCTTAAAAGATGGAAAGCATCTGGGTGAGACGAGAGACTCCACCGACTCAGTCCGACCAAATTCCCTTGATCGCCCTCTCCTTGACTCCTTCCCGCTCCTCCTGTACGGAGCCAGTCCTTGAATAGCTAGCGTAAGAGTGGCTCTTCGGTCACCCCCGTGGAGGCCGGTCAATCCCTTCATTCGTTCTGACAGATGCTGCGGATTTGAAGGTCATTTCTAGCCAAAACTTTCCCTCGGTTTCGGGTCGTTCCTCACCCTACCGTCTTCAGAGACGACGAGCGACTCTCGCCTTCTACGGCGTTTCTGTCCCCGAGTCTTCCAATCTCCCTTTAGAGTGGAAAAGAAAAATAAGAAGGAGAGGGGCGAGGGAGAAAGAGAGGGGGAGGGAGAGAGGGGGAAGGGGGGAACAAGACACGGCCTCAAGAGAAGGAAGTCGAAGCCGGGTGAGAGCAATTGTACTCGTCCGAGCGCTTAGGACGGGGCTCTGCACCCAGTAAGCACTCAGGAAATACTCTGGATGGATCGATTGATTCTCCACACTAAACGGAAGCCTCCAGTCTTCTCGATTTCTCTGGACTGACGTTACAAAGCCCTTTTATTCACTTGTTCTCAGAGCTGGCAAGAGCTTGCAGCGAGGCAATTCTGGGAAGTCGGGCACGCTTCACACCATCTCCATCTCCTTGTCCAGTGGGGGGGGGGGGACCAGCGCGGCTGGTTCTAAACCGAATTTCCAAATCGTTATGATCAAAACCCAAACAGAGGACAACCTAATGACCCGGGCTGTCGGGACTTAACTAAAATAACACCTGGGCAAAGCAGGTAATCTTTGGCCGTCATCTTCTCGAGGTCATTAAACAGCGGCAGAGGGAGATAACGTCAGTCTTTTACTGAGAATCCTTGCTTCGGAGCCCGCTGGGGGTCACACCCACAAAACCCAAGAGCAGAGATCAATCAGAGGAATTTACTGAGCACTTATTATCTGCAGAGCACTGAGCTGAGCACCCGGGAGGCTCCCGTACAACAGGATTAGCAGACACGTTCCCTGTCCGTAACAAGTTTACGGTCCACTTAGACTGTAAGCCTCAAGCGGGACACGTCCGCTTGATTAACTTGAATCCGCCCCCGTATTTAAGAAGAGTGTGTGGAACAGTCAGCGCTTAATGAATGCAATAATATTAAATAAAAATCGTATCTACTATTATTGCAGTTGTTAAGCGCTTACTCGGTGTCCAGCGCTGGGGCATATACCATAAAATCGGATCGGACACAGCCCCTCTCCCACCTGGGGCTCACGGTCCTAATCCCCATTTTACAGATGAGAAAACTAAGGAACAGAGACCACAAGTGACTCACCCAAGGTCACACAACAGGAAGCGGAAGAGGGGGGATTAGAACCCAGATCCTCTGACTCCTAGTGGCATTCTCTTTCTCCTAGGCCACGCTGTTGCTCTGGTATTGGGGCATACGCCCCGATGCAGGTAACCAGCATTTTTTGCTGTAGTGTCCATAATTTGGTTGTCAAAGCTGGGTGCAGTTCTACTCACAGATATGAAAATAATAATGATCATGGTATTTATTAAGTCCCTACTATGTGCCAGGCACCGTACAGAGCACTGGAACTTAAAGACTTGATAGTTGAGTCTCCTGGGCGGCGGTAGAGGATCTGGAAACGTTCTGGGGAGGGTGGAAAATGCGGCATTGAAACAGGCAAGAAAATCCCCAAATGAATGGACCTGGAAATTAGCACAAGAACTAATTTAGATCTAAGGAATCTTTGTCAATTTTCAAAAAGAGTAAATTTCCAGTTCGCCAGAACCAGATCGTTTGAATTCGTATAACCCGTGTTCTGTTCCAGCAAGAGGAAAGTATAACAAAACTGACTCGAGATGGCAAGGCATCGCTTAGTTGGCTTTAGTCCGTCATGAAATGAATTCATTTGGCAGCCACGGCAAATAAAAATAAAAAAAGGAAATCGACTCTAACGAATCAGTGATTCTTGCTTTTGTAAAACAATATATACGACATATTGTGCTGAACCAGAGCAAAAAGCCATTTAAAACAGGAAAGGATTGATTTCACAACGCAGGTTTCAACATCGAGCCCAGTACCTCCATCTCTGCCAGGAACAGTGAACTTGCTTCTCTCTCCTCGGGTAGGGGAGATTACTAGGGAAAATGGCAATCCGGAGAATCGGCATTTGGGTGGTGCGCAGAGGGTCTCGCTCACGGGGGGAAGGTCAACCAGGTGATCACCGGGGATTGCCCAGGTCACTGCCAAATTCTGTCGGAGGCCGCTGAGGACCTGGCCGTCTCCGAACCGAGTCTTGCTGGGGTCCACCCTTGCCCAGCGTGTTACGGTCGATGCCGTGAAATCCTACGGTTCCATCGAGTTGGCAAGGAATTCTACCAGTCCAGCAGTTCAGTCACCCCGATGTGGATGGCACGAGAGAGCGCCTCCACATTCAGAGCACTGGACAAAAGAGTCCAAGGGCCGCAGGCAAGACACAGGCATAGGAATAATAACCGTCACGATAATGGTATTTGGTAAGCGCTTACTATGTGTCGAGCACTGTTCTAAGTGCCGGGGTAGACACGAGGTATTCAGGTTGTCCCACGTGGGGCTCACGATCTTAATCGCCATTTTGCAGATGAGGTCACTGAGGCACAGAGAAGACAAGTGCCCAAGGCCACAGAGCAGACAAGTGACAGAGTCGGGATTAGAACCCATGGCCGTCTGATTCCCAGGCCCGTGCTCTAGCCACTGTGCCACGCTGCTTCCCGTTACCAGGGGAACCAATCGCTCGATCTCAGTCGCTGGTATTTTCTGAACACCTACTGAGTAGTAAGCTCTGTACTGTACTGAGCACTTGGTGCGAGGAGGGCATAACAGAAGCAAATACAAGTTCTCCGGCTTCCACGAACCACGAAAGCGACGGAGAAGAGAGACGAAAAAAGATTTACAGAGAATGGGAGTGGGAAGAAGGAGAAGGATAAAGAAGGAAGCGGTACGGCTACCTGGGGATGAAACAGCTGAAGACATGATTGAATGAACGATTGCAACGATTCATCTACAGTTCCATCAAAAGGTACATATGCACAGTGTTGAGGCTAGGAATAAAATATAGGAATAACCGACCAGGTAGTAGAGAAGGATAAGAATGTGTATTTAAGGAAGAAAAAGGAGTAAGTTCTCAGGCCAAGATGTAATTAGTCAACATGTAAACAGCACTGCTGAATGAATATCATTGTCTTGACTCCCTGATAAGTGGCCTGGAGAATCTAGCAGAGATAAATCTAATGAAACCCACCTGGGGTTATTGGCTTTTGTGCCGGGGGCCGATGGAGTGATCGAGTCTCCCGACTCTGCTTCATTTTACCCTCCCAAGTACAGTGCTCTGCACAGAAGCCGGGTGGCCGAATGGATAGAGCCCGGGCCTGGGAGTCAGAAGGATCTGGGTTCTGATCCCGTCTCCGCCACGTGGCTGTTGTGTGATCTTGGGCAAGTAATTTAACTTCTCTGGGCCTCAGTTACCTCATCTGTAAAATGGGGATTAAGATTGTGAGCCCCATGTAGGACAGGGACTGTGTCTAACCTGATTTGCCTGTATTTACCCCATCGTTTAGAACAGTGCCTGGCACAAAGTAGACACTTTACAAATCCTACAACTATTGTTATTTTTCTTTTTATGTCATAAGTTCCATTTGGCACACATTCATCCAGGACCATATGAACCTAAGCAGCTCGTGGTGGGCAGGGATTGTCTCTCTTTATTGCTGTATTGTACTTTCCCAAGCGCTCAGTACAGTGCTCTGCATGAAGTAAGCGCTCAAGAGATACGATCGAATGAATTGAATGAATGAATGAATTTGAGGGGCGGGATCCTTGAGTCCCCTCCTCCCCTGCAATCTGCTCCAAATTCTTTCTGTTCCCTCCCCGAGGCAGAGGGAGGCTGGGTGGTTAAAATAAAAAATTCCAGACATAACGGTGTCCAGTGTTATATCAGTGTCAGACAGGGGACAGTCCAACTGAAAACCAGACTGCCCAGGATAAATGGACAAAAAGCCACCCTAGGCCCTCTCCCGACACACCTTCTGCCCCCGTCCGATGTACATCATCACAAAAGGCCCAACATCCCTGATTCCGTTAACTGCGATTCATACGTCGGACCCTCTGCCCACCACCCAAATGCCGATTCTCTGGATTGCCATTTTCCCTAGTAATTTCCCCAACCCAAGGAGAAAGGAGAATTCTATAGCCAAATCCAGGCTCTGTTACTAATTTCCTTGGGTGATCTTGGAACAGTCACTTCACTTTTCTGTTTCTGTTCTCCCAACTGGAAAACGGATGTAACGGGGAAGAGCAATTGGAATTCGTAAAGTACTTTGCTATCTATTGGTGAATAGCATGATAAAGTTCAGAATGATGATCGTGTGCGATTTTTTAAAGTCACGGATCAAGAATTCAAAAAGAAAAGCAATAAATTTTCAACTACATAAATATGCTCCATCGTTCACGAACCAAATGGTACCAATTTATCAGAGTGGCTGAAAACCCAAAAATGCCTCATTCCAAATGGAGTCAACAGTTTTGATTCCCTTCCTCTTTTTCTAAAGGGAAAAGTGCAATTCACCACTGAGGTCCCAGATTACAGTGTCAATTCTCATAAATTAACGGCATAAAATAGAATGATCTTCCAAGTCGGAACACCTCACTACAGTAGGGAAAGATCATACATTCTCACTGTACTTTTTTTATATTTCCCTAACACGGAATACCCTGCCCCAAAAGGGAGGTAAGGAATCATAAAGGCAAGAGGAGGAATAGAAAGGGTGGAGGAAAGACAGAGGGTGGGATAGGAAGATGGGAGAGGAGAGAAAAAGAAGAGTGAGAAGAGGAAAGGAAGACAGGAAAGGGGAGGGAAGCCCAGAATCTTCTTAGACTGTGAGCCTCATGTAGGACAGGGACTGTGTCCAACTTAATTTTCTTATACCTACCCCGGCACTCAAGACAGTGTTTGACACATAGTAAGTGCTTAAGAAGTACCATTTTTTAAAAACACAACTACTTTTAAACTTTTGGTAGTCAAGGGCAGTCTTGACTTTGGGTGTGTTCTGCTTTGCAATGGGGTGGTGAGCAGGGGACGGGTGTGTCTGTGGAGCTATTTCCTGGTCCAACAATTCCATTTCTTAACGGCTTCTTCCATTCCTCCTCCAGACACACACATACACACACACTCTCTCTCTCTTTTTCCCTTTCTCTCTGTCTCTGTTTCTTCTTCTCCACCTCCCCAAACCGAGACCTAGTTCTGTGACTTTCAGGGGACCCGCACTGGGCAATTTTTCCCCCTTGGGTATCCCCTCCAAATTGATGGCATTGGGTGATTCCAGTTTTGCCTTCCACCAAGACTGACTCAATGGCAGGAAAAGGGAGAGGAGGGCAGGAATTGAGAGTTGAGGGTACAAGGAAAGAAATGGAGGGACAGGAATGGAAAGAGTAAGGGATGAGAGGAGAGAAAGGAAAGGGAGAGGCAAAGGAGAAAAGAGGAAGACAGAGGGTATATCAGAGAGAAGAAGGAAAGAAAGAACAAGAGCAAAGAGGATAAGGACGATGGGGGAAAGACTAGAGGAGGTAATGGAGGGAAGTTAAAGCAGAGGAGGGATGATGGAGGAAGGAAAACAATGAAAGTATGGGGGAAAATGGAAGGAGGGATCGGTGAACTAGAAGATTGGGTGGCAAAAAGATTTTGCTTCCTCCACCGCCCCTCCTCGTTCCCTGCTTCCACCCCATCTGGCCCCAACCCCCCATCTCTGACTGTCATAAACCTGGCAAGGAAAATGTGAGAATCGAGGATGGGGAGACGAGATGTCAGCCTGTTTGACTCTTCTGCAGCCTGTCCTACCCTAATTGGGATGCTGGGAGCACGGGCAGCGGAAGCTTGAGATCAGGGGCAGCCCCGAAACAAAAAGTGCATCTTTGGCTCCACAATACCTCCAGCGTCTCTGGCAGTGGCTAGATTCTCCAACCCCTTACGTAGGCTGTCCCTGGGAAGGAAGGAAGGAAGGAATGGAAGGAAGGGTGAAGGTTAGGTTAAGGTTATTCTCTTTGGTGAAGAGAGAAACGAACACAGGTTGGATAAATGATACGAAACTGTTTATTTATCACGTATGAATCTCAGAGGGCAATTCTTAAACAAAGCTATCACACAGCAGAAGCGGTAGCACCAAACTTAAACACGGCGATTCTTCAAAAGGTTCAGTTATGCTACTAACATAAACACATATCCTGATCAAACCCAAGCACTTTCCACTTCAGATTTTCTATCACCCTCTTTGGCGTCTGCTGCCGCTATCGGTTGGAGCAAGCGTAACTTGCTCTTTGAGATTCAACATCCTCCACACTGATTGGCTAGGGATAATTTAACCCGGTGTGGTGGGAGATCTGTGATAATGAGATTGATGATGAGCCCTCATTTCCAAGGAGATTCAGCCGCCTACAGATGCAGGCGGGGATCGAGTGCAATCTCTACACACAATTTCTGCTGTCACCATTTTTTATAATTTACACACACCCCTGGACCTCATCCACAGGGCCACGTGGGAAAATGGATTTCTCGTTTCATCCTACCGGACTGTCTTGGTTACACAACGGAAGCTCTCTCTGCAGGGTTTCTCTTTCTCACATTTCATACCCCCGGCCCCCCAGATCCCGCCTGCCCGATGGAGCAGGTGAGGAAGCGGATTCTGTCCCAGGGCCATGGAGCTGCCCCGGCCCTAGCGGAGTCCCACTCCTCACAGCTTTAGAGTTAGGAGTCGGCCGTGGCTGGAGCCTGGTCACGAAAGCTCCACAGACATGAATCGTTTTGCGTGACACTATTTCAGGGCCCAAGAATCCAGACACCAGCACACATCAGATGAATTCAAATTCAGCTTTGGAAAGAGGCACTGAAAACATGAACCAGCCCAGCCTTCCCCCAGAGATACCGAGAGCCAGACAACCTCCTCGGGGCGTAACAGACACTTACCATGAAGCCAGTTGACGGGGTGTGGCTTCCACAAGGGAGGGACCGGGAGATGACGATGACTCCATAGAAAATGTCAATTTGCTCAGAGGCCGGCTGCTGCTTTGCAACCCAACGTGCCCCGGGTGGACAGCTGTGGGTTTTGGAGGCTGCGGTGGTGGCGATGTGCTCAGATAGTCCGGAGGGCACAAAGTGCTTTTAAAACCACGTACGAGAACATTATATTATTAATACGAATGCATTTCGGCCTTTTCTTCTGCTTAAAAATTGCCACTCTAGGCTAAAATCGATAGGGAAATCTGCCTCAGACTCCATATTTTTTTTTAAGGCCTGATTATCATTCTATCTTCTAACTTCTGGCCTGGCCACTGCTTGATGCCAAATGATTTTAAATCATCTTTCTCTAACACCTGAGAGTGAACAGAGAAATGGAATGCATTCTATCCTTTTGCTCTCAAAACCTTAATCTTCATTTCCCCAAGCTTTCTCCGCGGAATTATTTATCACTCTTGATAACCCAGTTCTTCCGAAATGAGTTACATCCCACGCACTCTCTCTTGACAGTTTTGGTTTTACGGGCAATTCTTCCGAGGCTTAATCATTGGCCAGACCGAAGATCCTTTCAGAGACCACTGGGTGAAAAGCAAAGCGTTTTCTCTAAAAACAGATCTGACCGACTCTCGATTTCTGGGTATCCCTGGGAAAGTAACTCGATCTCCGTGGTACAGTATCCATCCCCGAAGGCCTCCTCATTCTAGAGAGTGCCCCCAAAACCAATGGCCCTTCAACGGCAGCGATTTCGAGCAGCATTCCTAGCACGAGAAATGACTTCCCTTCCCTATAGTCTTTCCTTCTCCATATGTCGCGGATCAGTTCACAGATTCATTTTTTCCAAAGAGAGGATCGTACCCAGATGAGACTCAGCATAAAAGTCGGGCCTGGGTCGGGGAATAAGAAGCCAGGAGTGTGAGGCAGCTAAGCAATGGGAAAGTATGAGTGTGTCACTGGTTGGCAAAGGGGTGGAAGAGGAGGGAATTGGAAGGTTTGGGCAGCTGGGAAAGGGTGGATACAAATGTTTTGGCAGCGAAGAGGGTGGTGGAAGACTTGGCGGCAAAGAGAGGTGATGGGATGAGGCGGAAGCAGCAGCACAGGGAAGGGTTAGCAGCTGCAGCGGGGCAGAGACGGTGGAAGAAGGCATTGATGGAATGTGGGATCACTTGCCCATCCGAACGCAGGCCTAGGATCAGAAGTGTCTCTCCTGGATGAACACTTAAGGATACATTCCCCTGTATCGCTTTGGAAGACTGGAAAGCGTGAAGGTGGACAGAATTAAAGATGAAAGGCTCCTTTTATTGATGGTCAGAATGGAGTCAGCGATCATTCGGAGCGGGAATGATCCGTTAATGGTTATTCAATCCTATTCCGTCCTCCCTCTGCGGGGCAGGGGTGGGGAAGTAGACTTTTGTAAGGGTAGTTAGGGTACCATTACTTTTCCTTTGAGGGGAAGGATTTTTCCATTTTTGCAACCCTCAAGCGCAGCTATTCCTGCCCATTATATGTCACCAGGCCAGGAGGTCACAAAGTGGGGCATGGCCAAAGCGAGGAGAAGGCCGACACACCAATTCAGTTTTCTGGCAGGGGAGAATCTGGGCAACCTTAAACAAGCACTGGCTTTTTATCCCATTGCTGCGGAATGGTGCTGCTGCAAAAGGCCGCAGGAGGGAGGCGGTGGGAGGGTACAACGGAGATGATGAAATTTTCATAATGCATTAAGTAGTTTCCAAATCAGGCAGGACATGTGGCCACCCAGCAGAGTAGGCGTTAGCGAGCGTGCCTGTACTTTTTGAAATAGTGTAGCAGAGTTGGGTTGAGACTTCCACATCACATAATGAATTAGGAGGGAATTTAATCACTTCCCCCTCATAGTGCTAATAGATTTCCCGAAGGCTAAGGAACAAAGGGAAAACCATTAGTTTATCAAGTGAAGGATCAAAACATCATCATCAAGCAGACTCACCCTTGGCCAACAGGTTTCGTGACTTTCCAAAGGGTGCTTGGCGGGCCTTGTCTGATGCCATTAATCTGTAGGAAGATTCTCTGGCCCCTCTGCTGGAGACTAGAACAGGTAAACCTTAATTACCACCCTGGAGAGGGCGGTCAAATATAAGGAAACACAAGAAATTGGAAAGGTCAAAGTGAGATTTTTTAGTAGGCCTGTCATTTATTCTGGCCACCCTGAATAAAACACCATCTCCACACTTGTGGGAAGGACAGTCTTGGAACTATTTCTCCATGGGTAATCCATTCCATTTCCACCTCTTCATGGCTCAGTGAAAAGAGCATGGGGCTGGGAGTCAGAGGACCGGGCTTTCATTCCGGCTCGGCCAATCGCTTGCTCTGAGACCTCGGGCAAGACGTTTAACTTCTCTGTGCCTCAGTTTCCTCAACCGTAAAATGGGGATTATCTCCTACTTTTGTCTACTAAGAACGTGAGGGACAGGGACTGCTTCCGACCTGACAAACTTGTATCTACCCCAGCGCTCAGAACAGCGCTCGACACATAGTAAGCACTTGAAAAATACCATAAGACAAAACAACCATAATGCCCAAACACAGTTACACACACGCGTACACAAACAGCATGGTTTTTAAAACTGGAGCCCTGCATTTCTCTTGGCTGGAGTCCTAATGACAATAACTTTTGTCTAACAGCAGATGTAGCTGACCGACAGCTGGAAGAATTCATAGGTGCAGCGTAAGACACGCAAGGGGGCTCTCTGGATGATGGCAAAGTAATCAGTTCTCCCACCACTGACACAGGGTCAGTATTCCAGGAGATTTGGGAGTCTGCAGATCATCTCTGTTGATTTCTGCTGCCTGGATGTCGGAGACTTCTGTGTAAAATATTACTTGCTTTTCTACAGTGAGCTGTTGGTAGTTTCGCTCGGGTTGGGCCGCTTGACTGGCGTTGAGAAGGAAGGGCCATTGTCGTTTTCTTTCCTGGCTCCCTTTCGATGGCTCCTGCTCTTTGTCCCGGGAGAGGAGCTGGGTGGGGAAGCGCACAGGTTAGTTGGTGATAAATCCGGGCTGATTCCCTGGAGGCTGAGAATCAATCAATCGATCGATTAATCGTTCATTGAGTGCTTGCTGGGTGGAGAACACCGCACTAAGCACTTGGGAGAATCCGATAGAGGAGTTGGTAGAGGTTCATCCCCTGTCCCAAACAAGTTTAGCAACCTTGGTTCTCAGAAAATCTCTCTGTGTCTGTACCCTGACCCTCTGTGTGCACTGATGCTTATTTTCATGGAGGGGGGTTGGTGCTATGCCATTTGAATAGAGTGGCCATCGTCTCCATCTGGGCAAATGTCTCTTCCATACTGTCTTCAAGGAACTTGTAACCTGTTCGACCTTACAGTGAGTGTAATTCATGATGGAGTGCTCACATGCTCAATAAGATCCAAGGTGACCACTCAGTATTTCCTGTGGAACCTATCCAGACTTTGTCTTAAATTCTATCCCCCCATAAGACCTTGCAGCACTCTACTGCCTCCTCTCCACTCTCACACAGCTTCCAAGTTTATGAATGACTCGGGTGACTGGGTTGTTGGGTAGGGATTGTCACTATTTGTTGCTGAATTGTACTTTCCAAGCGCTCAGTATAGTGCTCTGCATGCAGTAGGTGCTCAGTACATACGATCGATTGAATGAATGAATGAATGACCATTCAAGATGAAATTCCCTGCCTTCTCATTGGACCTCAGGTCAATCACCTCAGGTGATTGCAGGAGCTGATTTTTAAAAATCCTCTTTGTTTTTGCCTGAAAACATCAGTCTCTGACCCTAGACCCCAGGGACAAATCTACCCCACAGCACCGAACATGTGTGTAGCGAGATCCATGTATTTTTTAAATTGAGCCTCAAAAGTCTCTCTGGGGAATCTCCTTGTGCTGTACTTGGGTCTACCCAGTTTTTCCCTAACCCACATTAATATTTGGAGTGTTTTGGCCTTAAGGGTGCCCCTTTGAATGTGTCCTTATTGATTCATCCGCTTCCCTAAAACCATTTTTCCAATGGTTTAGGCCACTGTGGATTTTAATCCCATCTTTCAGAGTTGAAGAGGAGTCAGCAGCATGGGACTGGGGTGGATCGGCAATGGAAGCAACGACATCCAAGGGCTGGGAAGAATTCTTCGCTCTACCCAACAGTGAGTCATCACTTATTAGTACTCTGACCATTTTTGGACATTGCCCTGTGAAGAGGATGTGGACAAGCTGGAGATCGTCCAGAAGAAAGTGACAAAAATGATTAAAGTGTTGGAAAATACGTTCATTCTGTGAAGGAGAGCTTAAGGGGTTGGGATTGTTTTGTCTGGAAAAGAGGTTAAAAGGGTGACTTGAAGCATAAAAAGAGGAGATGTTTAGCATTTGGTCCCCATGACCTCAGAGGACTGAAAGGCTCAAATCAATCAAAAAGAGCACAGTCTAGTGGAAAGATCCTCATCCTTAGAATCCAGACTCTGTCACTTGCCTGCTGGGTGACCTTGGGAAAGTCACCTAACTTCTCTGTGGCTCAGTTTCCTCATCTGTAAATTGGCATTAAATACCAGTTATCTGTCACCTTTAGGCTGTGATTTCCATGTGGGACACTGTCTGCCCCGATTATCTTATATCTACCCCAGAATATAACATAATGCTGGGCCCATAGTAAGCACATAACAAATATTATACTATATAGCAAAAGGGTTTTTTTTGAACAACTACAGTGGGCAGAGCACTCTCTTAAGGTTTATATTGTGCTGTGCTCTTTCCACTAGGCCACGGTGCTTCGTAATGAGAATGGAAAGCTGGACACATGAATAAATAAGTGCTCAAGCGGTAAGATCTGGTATTTGTTAAGCACTTATTATGTGTCAGCCACCGTACTAAGCGTTGGGGTGGACACAAGAATGCCATGGGTGGTTGTTACCGTTAAAGTGCTGAATTGGTCGACGATAGTATTTGACCCAGAAAAAAGAAAATGAATCAGAGAAAGCTTCCTGGAGGAGGAAGGATTTCAAGGAGGCAGATGGTGAGGGCTGTCGTGTGAGGTATTTGAAGAAGGAAGGAATCCTAGACAGGAGGGAGAGTGCGAGCAAGGGGTCAGAGGGGTAGCACAGTTGAAAGGTTAGTCTGGGGGGAATGAGGCAGGCGAACTGGAGTGGAGTTGGAGAAAGATAAATAAGAGGGAGAGAGCGAGAGAGAGAAATGATGGAGTGTCAAAGTCAGCGGTCGGGAGTTCCTGCTTGATGAATTGGAGCCGGAGATATTTTTGTTGGACATAAGAACTTCTGGATTAGTAGGACTAGACTATCAAGGTAAATTGAGGAGTCAGCATTCTTGGAGATTTTTTAAAACAACGAATAGACATCCATATGTTCTGGGTGATTTAGTTTCTCACCAAATTTCACGCACAGTACTGGATCAGATGATCTTTGGAAATTCCTCCCAGCTCTAGGATTCTCTAAGAGAACCCGCAGTCAAATGAACAAGACACTTAAATTAGTTTCCTCCAATTGGGTCAAAGTTCAAATGACCTTCAGGCTCTTCCTTAGATCCCATCCCATTGGATTCTGAGCAGTCAACCTGGTCGGAAATTGTCCAGCAGGTCTTATATTTGTTTCCTTAAACATCAGGGTTAATATCCTATTTTTTAGGAACAACTTGAGGATACAGGACTGAGATTGAAATGGTTGTTCCTTTTATCTCCCGAGAAGATATAGTTGGTCCTACATCTTCCCCATAGAGATGGTAATGATCTTTAAGAGCTGGTCGTTCACCAAAATGGCTCCTTTTGACTGTTCTGAGATGTTCTATATAGTTCTGCCCCCACCCCTACCCCCCGAAATTGGGTGTATTGGGTGCTCAGATCACTCTATAGTAGTAATTTAGAGTCTCCTCATATATAGACCTGAGCCCTGCCTTCAAGGAGTTTAAAATCGACCTTAGATCCCACAAGAAGTTTTGAACACTGAGCATATATTTCCTAGAGTCACTTGCTGGAGTAGAAATAGCAAGTAATAATAACTGAGATGTCTGTTAAGTGCTTACTAGGTGTCCGGCGCTGCGCTAAGCAATAGGTTAGTCACAGAATTGAACTATGTCAGATTAGACATAGTCCCTGTCCAACATGGGGTTCACAGTCCAAGGGAGGCAGAGTACAGTTATTTAATCACTATTTTATAGATGAGGAAACTGAGGCACCAAGAAATGAAACGACTTGCCCAAGGTCCCGCAACTGAAATTTTACAAGCTCGATGAAAGACTGTTGTAGATCAAGAATTTCTGAAACTCTCCTAGTTGACCTGGGTTGTGAGTTCACTCTCCCCATAAGCAAGAATAGTCTGCCCTAAAGATTACTTTAAGATTATAAAGGATAACAATTATCAGTGGGAGAACTAGAACAAATACTATCTGCATTATATTACTCCGCCTTCATTATGTGTGTAGAAAACATGAATGCATGTGTTTGTTTATTACAAGGAAAGCGTCATAGCAAACTGAGATCAGGTCGCGGGACAAACATGATGCAACCCAAAACATAAATATTTCCCAATGAAATAGAAAGGTTCAAAGTGCTCTGAACTTTTGGGGAGCGGTATTTTTGAAGGAATAATAACTCAAGTATTATTGGAGAATAAACTATCATTCTTCCCTCCGAGGAAGAAGAAAACCATTTTATAAAATGGAAATCTGCTTGTGTTGCTTTGTTCTATAATGTCTAAGATGTTTGCCCAGTTTCTTTCAATCTTTTCTCAAATAAATCCCCCATTCTCACTAACCATGAGAAGAATTACTTAACAAAAATCACCAAGAGATGAAAACAAGGCTTCACCATGGCAGACTTCCAGCACATCTAGCTCTATGATTGGTAGAACTAGATTATAATGTCTTTGGGCTTGAATTTTCTATTCACAGACACTTTTATTCCTTCAATGTAATAATATATAAATGAACATATCCCAGCACCTCAGATTACTTTCTATTGAAGAGGAAAGGAAAAGCCATTTCCACATATTGCGCACAGGACAGGTGCATAATTTCTCCAGAGGTAGGGAACTTTGAGAAGGAACAATTAGTTGCTTAATTAGACCTTTGTTACATAAACACACTCAGTTTTCTTCCCTGGAGCATCCATGGGTTAGAGTTTCTAGTTTCTTTACTCCCTTCTGCTATCCTTCTCATCTCAGAATTGCATCCTTGCCTGACATGGGGATGGTTTTAAATTTCCTTGAAAATTTAAAGAATGGATCCATACAGGCCTTAAGACAAGGACGATTTGAATTTTTGATGGAAAGAATCTCTCTATCAGATGAAACTGCTAAACATCCGAATCAGAGAAAGTTTTGGTGGGTGAGAGACTCCTCTGTTTACTGAGAAGTAGCTTTATTAGAATACATAAATTAGAAATCCAAAGACGTTTGTCCTAGTCTATCTCATCATAGAGTGAGAGCTACCACCGTCTCGGATTCTGGTCACTGGTTTTGGTGTTGAGCTAGATCTGGGGTGGTGGTGATTCATGAATTTAAGCTAGTGTCCCCGTGAATCTTTTCTTAGGGATGCAACGTGGTCCCAGGATTCAGAGCCCTGGAAATCCTGCGCCACTCTACCTGGTTGGCTGCATGAACTCAAGAAGCAGCGTGGCCTCAGTTCTCTGTGCCTCAGTTACCTCATCTCTAAAATGGGGAATAAGACCGTGAGCCCCATGTGGGACAAGGACTGTGTCCAACCTGATTAGCTTGCATCTACCCCAGTGCTTAGTATGCTGCCTGACATATAGTAAGTGCTTAACAGGTACGATAAAAAACAAAGCAGGAGAGGCTGGCGTTTGTGGTGTGAGGAGCTGTGGAGCGGAAGATTCGTTCGCTCAGTCGTATTTATTGAGCGCTTACTATGTGCACAGCGCTGTACTAAGTACTTGGGAAAGTACAATGCAACAATAAAGAGTGACATTCCCTGCCCACGACGAACATACAGTCTAGAGGAAGATGCAAAAGAGATGCAGTAATAGCAACGATAAAGGGATTGTTTTGTGGACAGGGCTGACCGACTATGTCTCTACTGCCTTGGCATCGCCACTGGGACCACTTCCTTAGTCTGGCAGCTCCCTTTCCCTCTGAGTTTCAAAAATGCCAGGGCTACCCAAGGGTCATGACACTGGCAACGAGGCCTGGCTGATCATCGGTTTTTCTGCCCCCCAAATTGATCTGATTTCCCCACTATATTCCAGCCCTGCTGAAACTCTCAAAGTCCTCGTTCCTATGGGGCAGACCAGTCCTCACAAAGGCCAAGTGAAAGCCGTACTTGACAAAATGTAGTGAGTAGAAGCCGAAACAGCATGCTCAATATCCAAGTCATATAAATTTACTGGGCAAATTATATTGTCTTTGCTGCTATCTAGGCATATCCTGCCAGGTTTTTTAAATTTTTTTTTTGTGTGTGTGTGTGTGTGTGTGTGTGTGTGTATCTGATGGAAACTACTTAAGGGCAGAAACTTTGTTTTTACGTAGAACTAAATCCACCTGGGGCACTGAAAATAAATAACAGTGTCATTTATAGTGACGATCGATGCTATGAACGAGAACCCTCATCCTGCATTTGTCAGACTCTGACTGCGGCTGGGTAATTCATCGAAAATCTCATTTCAACCCAGGTCTCGTCGTTCCCCTTAGCCGCTCCACTCACCGCTTAGAGCCCCTCCGCCGCCGGATGCAGTGGCAGATGTCACTCGTTTCGAGAAATTAGGACTCGCAGGAGGATTCTAGAAGGAGAAAAGCTGACATAAATGGAAAAATGGGCTGGTAAGGGTCATGCGCATTGGTCAATCCAAGATCTGCATCTGTAGCAAGGAGGAGGGAAGAAGTGTTGAAAGGTTGGAAAGAGGCCAGTCACACTGATCCTTAACTCTCCCTCCGTGTTTGGATTCTTAGCTGCGGGAAACTCAGTTGTGCTCTGGAAACCTGAGCTCCAAAAAGCTCGGCTCCTTTCTGTTTGCAACCGACTGAAGGGAGCTGGGATTTTCTTTTTCAGCATGGAAGGAAGCTGAGCTACCCTGGAAGCCAAATAAATCACCCTCCACAGAGCGCCTTTCCCCTCGGTCCAGTGTGCCCAACCTCTAAATTGAATAAGTCATGGCAGGACATCCCCTTTAATTGAAATCAGCTGAGAAGCACAGATAATAATGATGATACTTGTGGTATTTGTTAAGTGCTTATTGTGCTTATTGTGCATCAGGGACTGTTCTAAACATTAGGATGGATACAAGCATATTGTGTTGGACACAGTTCCTTTCCCACGTTGGGCTCACAGTCTCAATTCCCATTTTACAGATGAGGTAACTGAGGTAACTGAGGCCCAGAGAAGTGAAATGACTTGCTCGAGGTCACACACCAGACAAGGGGCAGAACTGGATTAGAACCCGTGCACTTTTGACTCCGAGACCCGTGCTCTATCCACTACACCATGCTGCTTTTGCCAAGGATCCTATTCTCAGTAACAAGTCAGGTTTCTATTCTTCCAGGTTCTGATTTGAATTGCAGACAAACTTCCAGACTGCCTATTAAGAGATATTTTGAACAAGTTCATTTGTGAACTAATGATAATGATTTGTGAACTAATGATAATGATAATTTCATTTTTATTTGTTGAGCGCTTACTATGTGCAGAGCACTGTACTAAGTGCTTGGAATTTACAATTCGGCAACAGATAGAGACAATCCCTGCCCAATAATGGGCTCACAATGATAAAAATAATAACAATCACATTTGTTAAGAGCTCATTATGTGCCAAGTATGATAAGAATTCAGAATGCATTGGAGGAGAAGGAAGAAAACAGAGGTGACCAAAGCATGAGGTTAGAAAGAGAACAGAAACCAGAAGGAGAAGGTGACTTGAAGAAACCTTCAAAATAATTTTGAAAACATAATCAAGTCAGGTCATATCTTCTAAGGTTGGGATGGAGAAGGTTGGGAAAAGGAAGGGAGGATGATAATAAAGGAGATAATAAAAAAGATCTCTGCAGAAAGTTCTGCTTTAAGTCATTATTCCACTCACTAGATTCCCATCTCCATAGCTCCAAGATATTTTATGAAATAGTAAAAGCCATATTTCCTAAATGCCTAATATGTGCCATGAACCGGGTAGGTACAGTGGGGCTCATAGTCTAAGGGTAAAAGGGAACAGACCCTTAATCTCCATTTTATAGATGAGGAAACTGAACCACAGAGAAGTCTCTCTCCTGACTGCCAGTCTTCCACTCTTACCATTAAGTCACAGGTTGAAAAGGCTCTTCAGAATGGGAAAATTTGAGTGGGGAAGAGAAAGAGAGAGAGAAGGAGCAGCAGCATGGACTAGTGGGAAAGGGCACGAGTCTGGAAGTCAGAAGACCTGGATTCGAATCCCAGCTCTGCCACTTATCTGCTGGGTAACCTAAGCCCTCTTAACATCCCTATGCCTCAGTTACCTCATCTGTAAAATGCAGTTGGAGATGGTGAACCTTAGGTGGGACAGGGGCTGGGTCCAGCCTCATTATCTTGTGTCTACCTCAGCACTTAGTATGGTGGCCAGCACAGGGCAAGTGCTTTATAAATACCATTAAAGAGAGAGAGAAAGAGAAAGAACAGACTCGAGAGGGAAAGAAGGCGAAGAATAAAGCACCTTTATGTTCGCCTCCCTCACGGGTCTCCACAGACCTAAAGAGAAATGGTGACAGATTCACTGCTTTAAAAATAGATAAGAAGGTCTTTAGCAGCTCCGTGTGCACAGTCAATTTTTCATAGCTTTCCAGAGGTTGAAAAGGCCTGCCACTAAAGGTTGCGATAGAGATGATACAACCAGTTGAGTGTTGGTGTTGAAAAAATGCTGGCATGCTCACCAACTCTAAATTGATATTAATGTCAAGGTCGCTTTTTATAGTGTTCCTGAGGGCATTAACAACAATGGAGTAGTACAAGCTTCATGGTACCTGAACTTGAATCAAGCTCACATTTTTCTGATGCGTACTTAATTTGATTTTGGCACAGAATCTGTGTTTTTCTTGGGTTTTACATCATCTATAAGGTTGCATGGTTACACTCTAACAAAACATCATCTATAATCAAACTAGACTCACAGAAGAAAGAAATGAATGCCAATTCAGACTAATCTTAGCCTTGATGGGAATAACTAGCTCTCTGCTGTGAATGATTAGCCCAACATCTGTGTCAACACTCTTAGAGCTGCAGATAGAGATGCCATTAGTAGTTGTTCACAATCAAATCTTTAGTATCCCCCTGGAAAAAAAAAACCTCACAAAAACACATTTTAACAGTAACTCTCATCCAGAGAATGAGTAAAAACAATCTTTATGTCTAGCCCCTTGTGATCTTTGGACAAAAGGCATTTATGCATAATAATGACAATTGTGGCGTTTGTTAAGTACTTACTGTATGCCCAACACTGTACTAAGCACCGGGATAGGCATAAGATAATCAAGTCGGAAGCCGATCCTGTCCACGTGGGGCTTCCATTCTATATAGGAAGGAAGGAAAGATAGTGAATTCTCATTTAAGTGATGAGGCAACTGAGGCACAGAGAAGCTAAGCCTTGCCCAGGGCCACACAGCAGGCAAACGGCAGAGCCAGGTTCAGAACCGAGGTCCTCTGACTTCCAGACCTGGACACTTTTCATCAGGTCCCACCGCTTCTAAGGGAGCAGCAATAAATCCTTTTACCCATAACAATATTAATTCCTGATTAATTATTTACCCATTTGAAAGATGAGGAAACCGGGGTCCAGCGAAGTAAGTGACTTGCCCAAGGTCACATAACAGATGGAGCCAGGATTGGGACCCCGGTCTCTGACTCCCAGGCCCGTGCTCTTTCCCCTAAGCCGTGAGACACGTTCACCGTCCTGCAAAGGGGTTGAATTAGACAGGGACTTGAGTGAGGAATCGGGAGAAGCCTGTTTGATTCAACCCGCATATTCAACAGGGCTCTGCACACAGGAAGCGTTCAATAAATACGACCGAATGAATGAATCTGTCATCGAATCTCGTCGGCTGTACCTTTACGACATAATGAATTCCACCTCTCCCTCTCTATCTAAACTGCTACTCTGCTGATTCAAGCTCTCACCCTATCCTGCCTCGACTACTGGATCAGCCTTCTCGCTGACCTCCCTACCTCCTGTCTCTCCCCACTCCAGTCCTGAGTTCACTCGCCGCCCGGATCATTTTTCTTAAAAACTCTTCGGTCTATGACGCCCAACTCCTCAAGAACCTCCAGCGGTTGCCCATCCACCTCCACATCAAACAGAAACTCCTTACTATCAGCTTAAAAGCACTCAAACAACTCACCTCCTATCTTACCTCCATGATTTTCTACTACAACCCTGCCCGCACACTTCACTCCTCCAGTGCCAACTTCTTCAGCTTAGAGATAGATGAGATAGCTAGGATTTTTTGCAAGGGTTTTCCTTTGTTGGTATAAAAGATGTATCTTTATTTTCTCAGGTGCATCCTCAGATTTTCTAGAGGCTTATCAGTGTGGCCAATTTGAAGACTCTCAAAACTTTGCCCACTTCCTCCCTCTGTCTTGGAACTTCCTCCCTGACCTCCACTCTTCACACCTTCAAAGCCTTAGTAAATTACATCTCCTCCAAGAGGCCTTGCCCGACTGAGTCATTTTCCCCCTACTCCCTCTCTCTTCTGTGTCGCCTGTGCACTTGGATCTGTGTCGCAGCATGGCGTAGAGGATAGAACATGGGTCTGGGAGTCAGAGGGCTATGGGTTTGAATTCCAGCTCTGCCACTTGTCTGCTGTGTGACCTTAGCCAAGTCACTTCACTTCTCTGGGCTTCAGTTCCCTTATCTGTAAAATAGGGATTGAGACTGTGAGCCCCACATGGGGCAGGGGACTTTGTCCAACTCTATTTGCTTGTATCCACCCTAGTGCTAAGTAAGGTGCCTGGCACCTAATAAGGGCTTTACAAACACCACAATTATTATTATCATTATTATTATTATTATTATTACATGCATTGTACACAGACTCTAAAAGGGACCTGATCTTAGGCCGGGCAAGGAAAAGTGAAGGAGCTACTTAACGTTTACAGACTGCACATACTGGTTCATTTTCACTCCCCTGGAGCGCTTATCCCTATCCCTGGTGCGTATGTGTATGCGATCCCTCCACTTCCTCCCAGAGGGAGTCATCTCTTTAACCTAAGGCTTCAGATGATGGCTGGGGAAATGAGAGAATTCAGGGGTGACAGAAGAAGATTCATCTCTCCTCTCTGCTCAGGAGAGCTAGCTTGGAAAGGGAGAATTGAAATCTGCCTATTTATATAGCGCAAGATCACCCCTTTCCCCTTCCAGTTTCAAAAATGATCACAGGGGAGTAATTTGGGCCATTTTAGGAAAAAAATGAGAAAAATCGCAGACAGCACTAAGAATCAATAAAGATCCAGGGGAAAGCGCTGCCTTCCAATCTGTGCAATTTGTGCAAAGTTCCACATATGTTATACATATTTCTACTGTAGTTTACAACAGAAAATTGGCCAGATAACCAAATTGTATTTATGGAGAAGTTTATTACATTAGGGAGGAAATGTCCTATTTACCTTAAAGCTAAAATATTTTCTTTTCTCCTTCAGACCTCAACTTTTGGGTCAGTTTATCATTCCTGGGGACTTCTCTGTTTCGTCCACCTCGGGCACAGGGTTTATCCTCCGCCTGAGAAGTGGAAGCAGAACGAGGATTCAGCGAATTGAGATCCGATCCTCATCCTAGGGATGACTGGCAGTTTTCTCCAATGGCTGGAATGGGAATAGGATGCAGCTAATTGAAACGGGTAGCAGGTTCATAACCTTCGATTAAGTAGTTCCCCTTTCCAACTCTTTTCCTGTACTGGTTAACTCAATGCAAATTAGAGACTTTAATAAAGCTAGGATTTTTTGCAAGGGTTTTCCTTTGTTGGTATAAAAGATCTATCTTTATTTTCTCAGGTGCATCCTCAGATTTTCTAGAGGCTCGAGAGTGTGGCCAATTTGAAGACTCTCAATTTGCCAGTTTAACCTTTCTTAACCTGGAATATACATATATATATATATATACACATCGAGTACAGTAAAATTGAGACTTTAAATGAAAAGGAACAGTTTTTTTATTTTTGTTTTTGTTTTTTCACGGCAGTCTCCGTTGAGCTTGACTGCTTCTGAAACCCCTTGAGCTGTTTCAAGGGAAAGGAACGGAGGAAAGCAGTGCAGCACAGGATATTTCAGGCTCTGATGCCAGCGAATTCTTTAAAATAATAATGTCAAATTGGACTCAATCCAGCCCCAGATTAGATCTCATTCTGGAAACCCAGTTTTATCTTTTTTTTTTTTATCTTTTCCTCATGTCTGTATTTTTTCTCTAAAAAGGTTCAATTACAAGGCAAGATATCAGACAGGGAGAAGGGGAAAAACAGTATGTCAAGAAAAGAAATCTATTTCATGTTATTGGATCTTGAGTCCGCTTGCTTTCTCTTACTCCTTTTGACTTTCCTTTAGCCTGGCAGCTTAAGCATAGGCAGTGACCTAACTCAATATTTCTCCAACTGGATTCGCCATCAAGTTCTGGTCTTGAAATTTCAAATGGTTTGGATCTGGACCTCTGTGAACTCCTTTTGATTTGTTTAAACTGATCTGCATGAGAAACCTCAGATTTTTGCTGGTATTTGTGAATCTAATCCGGGGAAATAATTTGTCATTTTTGCCTTGCAGCCGAAGCGAGCTTTCCCCCTTAGAAACTGTCTTTTTCTAAATTGCCCTTGGCGAAGATGTGGTGGCTCATCTCATGGCTTTGCAGATGGCCAATTCTGATTCCAGAAAAGAGCCTTGTCTTTCGCTGTAGATATGACTTGTATTCCTTTCAAGTTCACTTCCAAAACACTCACTGTATGTGGTTTGGACTGCACTGAGGTGATATCATTCAAGTCAGAGTCCTTTAAGTCACCAATGGTCCCCTTGCTTATGTGGCCAGGGTGTTAAAAGGAGGAGCAGGCTCAGAGAAAATAAAATAAATAATACAAATCCAAGTCAAACCAAATTAGTGCGAGTCAGAGATGCAGTGTGGTTCGTGGGGAGATTGTGGGCGGGGGATTGTGTCTGTTACATTGTTATGTTGTCCTCTCCCAAGCATTTAGGACAGTGCTCTGCACGCAGTAAGCACTCAAATACGATTGATTGACTGCACGTGGGCCCAGATGTCAGACATCCTGGGTTCTAATCCTGGCTCTGTCATTCGCCTGCTGTGTGACATTGGGCAAGTCACTTAGCTTCTCTGGACTTCATTTCCCTCACCTGGAAAATGCTGATTAAATACCCATTCTCCCGCTCCCTTAGACTGTGAGCCCTCTGTGGAACTGGGACTGTCTGACCCAATTGTATTATACCTCCCCAAGCGCTAAGTGCTTAATAAATACCACAATAATTCAATACTACCATAATTATCTAATAAAACTGAACTCATCTATCTATAAAGTCGATAGCCCTGGGCCTGAGTCCCGAATGGACCCATGCAAAGGCTCAACTAGACTAAAGAAGGTAATACATGTCTTTTAGAAGTGGGCTAAGAATCCTTGCAATAATGCATTTTGTTTTACTGTAGGTAAAGTTACTAAGGGATGTGTCACATGCTCTGATGAATATTTCCCTCGGTAAAGATTCAAAAGAGTAACTTCAGGGCTCCAGATACAAGAGATGGGTTTGAACATTCTGGATAATGAGTTAGTCTTGGTCAAATCCTAAAGACTCTGATCTTCTCGGATGTCTGATCCACTGATTGCCTCCCCGGAGGGTATTTTCCATCACTTGCTCCCCTAGAAACCAATTACTTATGAGTTGAACCCACACGGCCTATTCACGTATCCTCATTTGCCCCCTCCACAGACAGAGCTCACGTGACTTCACAAGAAGCTCGTGCAGGAATGGGAAGGGAGAAGAACATTTAATCCATGAAAATGTAATTAATTTTCAGCGTTATGTGTGACTGTTCACTTGGCAGAAGGAAGAAACTCACTTGTGAACGCTAAATAGACTTTAGGGCTCATCATCTTTTTCTTGCAACTTGATTTAGGGAACAATATGTCAGTTCCATGGTGGTTAATTTCAATGTAGGTGCCCATACCTTGGTATTACTACGGGGGGCCACCTCTGCCAGAACTTTTCAAGCAGGATGGGTAACATGACAAGCCCACACTCCCCTTGGATATGTAAAACCTGCACGAGGAATACAGATAAATAGAAGGACTATATTTGGAGGGGCCATAAATATTAAGAAGAAGGAAAAATATAATTTTCAGAGGACTCCTTTCCTATTTTATCAAAAGAAACCCCTTTTCCACCCATCCAGAATGCTTGGATTCAGATCTCTATCATCAGTGACTTCTTTCTTGTAGCTTTCAGTGCTGCAGGTCCAAAAATCTTATCATTCCTGCAAAGATTGATAGGATGCTATATTTAATAAACTCATCTCTTATATTTTGATTTGCCCAACATACACTAGTGCCAACGAGGCCACTTCATCCTGAAAGTCTCAGGGGACCCTGGAGGTTGAAAATGTGAGTTTTGCGTGTGCACAACCTGAACGGGAAGCGTTTTTCCGGATGAAGAGGATGAGTCTGTTCTGCTCAGGGACTTTAGATCTCCCTAAAATGATCCTGAAAGTGTCCAAATATGGTAAATGTTTTATTTTAGCAACCGTTATTTACTAGCTATTTAAAAACCTATGGCATCAGTACTGCTTAAATCACTTTGTGAAATCTATGGGTCATATTGATGTCAGAAGTCCGCACAATGAATTGACTCATAGAAAGCAACAACAGGGCAATTGTCAGTGAATGGAATAACCTTAAAGAATTAAGCAATATTAAAAATTCAGCAATAGCTCAGTATATCAGGATATAATTTTGTAATTATCTTGCTCCTTGGAAATGAGCCAATATAAGCACTCTATTTTCAGAGTGATTAAGTACTTTACCTTCCACTCAGGTGAAAAGAAGTTTTGCCAAACTGTCAAGACTAAAAAGCCAGTCGATGGCTCAGCTGAAAATTTTCAAACGCAAATTGAACCTCCAAAAGTGCATGTGGGCAGGGAATGTGTCTGTTATTTTGCACTCTCCCAAACACTTAGTATAGTCCTTTCCCCTCAGTAAGCTCTCAATAAATATGATTGATTAATATTAAAATAATTGATTAAATTGATATATCTCAAACCCAATGTTCAAGCTTCCCCTGACCCTGTCTGGTCCTTCCCCTTAAAATTGGCTTCCCCAACCATGTCATTTTTCTCCTTCAAATTCCTCCTAAATGTTCACCTTCTGGATTCATTTCTTTCTTTATTCCCCTTCTCCCCTCACCCTTACCTGGAGTACTTGTTAAAAGCTTAATTTTGTATTAAGCACAGGGGGAGGTACAAAATAATCAGGCCAGGTAAAGTCCCTGTCTCACCTGGGGCTCCCAGTGACAGGGGAGGTAGAACTGAAATTTAATTCCAATTTTCAGATGAGGAAACTGAGATACAGAGATGGTAAGTGACTTGCTTGAGGTCACACAGCAGACAAGTGGCAGAGCCAGGATTAGAGCCCAGTCCTTCTGACTCCCAGGCCCGTGCTCTATCCACTAGGCCATGCTGTTTCTCAGTGTAATATACTAGAATCCCCTTCAGATATTTCATCAGAGTAACTTTAAAAGGAAAGAGGTGAGCACTGAAGCCGGAAACAGTTCTGCTCAGGAATTAAAACATTTCATTTTCTTCAGGATGTGGGTGTTGGGCAAAATCACCCTGTGGATAATTAAAAAGGAAAAAAAAATCCTATCAATGTGCCAGCCGTGAGGCTTGGCTACCATACTTCCTATAAAAATAATAAATAAAAACAGGCGATTGCATTTGATGTAGGAAAGGGCCGGTCAACTATTCCAGGATGTTTCAAACAAAAGATTTTTTTTAACATCATAGATGTCCTTGTGAACTTGGTGAGTACAGAGGATGTGAGGGAGGTAACGTAGCACGGTCTGAACTCAAATCAATTAAGAGGGAAGCAATTTTTTTTGAACCGCAGCCTGAAACTAAAACAGTAGTGAGGTCAAAACTCATCTCCCATTAAATGCCAGGCCATGGGTTATATAATAAAATAATTGCAGTGTCTATTTGAGTTTCACAAGTTGTCCCTGTACCTTTGCTTCTCTTGGGACATTTAATTTCTCAGGAAGCCGGGACTTTTTTTAAAGATTACACCAGATGGTGGAGCTGGCAGTTTCCCTCTAGGTGGTCTCAGTTTGGATTCAGATGGCTTAAAGACTCTCTAGATGTTACAGAGAAACTGAGAACAAGGCCTGTATCCCAGTGAGCTGGGGAAGATTTTAAAGTAACTCATGCAGTACAAACAGTTTTATGTCACGTACTCAAAGGACAATAATCTCACCTACCTAGGGTTTTCCTCGTTTCCCTGGAGCACCTAATAGAGCGTGGAAATATGACACCAGAAGGCAGTGTGGCCTAGTGGAAAGAGCAGGGACCCAGGAGTCAGGAGACCCAGATTTTAGTGCCAGTTCTGCCATTCATTCATTCCTTCAAGCAACACGGCATAGTGGATAGAGCAGGGGCCTGGGATCAGAAGGTCATGAGTTCTAATCCTGGCTCTGCAACTTGTCTGCTGTGTGATCTTGGGCGAGTCACTTCAATTCTCTGGGCCTCAGTTCCCTCATCTGTAAAACGGGGACTGAGACTGTGAGAGCCCCACATGAGAATATGAGAATATAACAAAAGTGCATTAAAACAGAGTTGAAGCTTGAATACTTTCCTCGTTCAAAAGAAATAAAGCTAATTATCTTTTTCTAGGCCTTACTGGATGATTCGACTTAAGGATTTATTTCTTGAACCAGAAAGTGAACTTTAAACAATTACAAAACCATGAATTATTGTTTAAAATTAGGATACGACGTTGAACACAGTAGCAAACCACTATCCTGAGACATAATTTTGGTCTGTCTTTCCCTTCTCTGTAAATTCACCTCCAAATCTCTCCTTGATACAAAGGTAAAGCACCAAGAATAAAACCAAAGCTTTGACTTAACCAAAACCTGGGTCAACTTCAGATCCACCCCCTCCTAATTATTGAGTCACATTAGGTGATGGCTCCATTAGCCTAGTCGTTTTTTTAGGTGTTTTCTGTCTATTGACCAGGGGTTGTAACCAAATCAATCCATCAGTCAATGATCGATGGCATTTACTGAGTGCTTACTATGTTTACTATGTACTAAGCACTTAGGAGAGTACAATACAACAGAATTAGCTGAGACATTCCCTGCCCCTAATGAAGTTTACAGTCTAGATTAGATGTTCTTGCTGCATAAATTTTCCTTTCTTCAAGAGAACAAAAGTATCAGCCTGCTAAAGCGCTACACCACCTTGTTCATGCTAAAATCCATAATTACTTGGATTTCTCAAGTTTTTCTCAAGATCTCATTTTCTCAAGTTCTATTGTATTTCTCAAGAAATACATCTATTGTATTTCTCAAGAAATACACTGTCTCAACGTTTTATGAGATCGTGGGGGTACTTATTCTTATTTGGAAAAAATCAACTCAGAAATAAATACTCCCAGAAGTTATATGGAGACTATGTGGACCAACTAAGTTGCAGTCACTCCTTCAGCTCTATTTATCAAACCTTCATTAGAATATACTCGTGGTATGGAAGTCATGAATAGGTATCAAACCAGTTGCAAACAGTACCTGAAAAGGAGTCCATCTGTAGTCAGTTAAACGTAGTAGAAGCAGACCTGAGGTTTTCTGAACTCCTTTTGGGGAAGGATATCAGCTTCTAGACTCTAAGATCCTTGTGGGTGGGAAATGTGTCTTTTTATTGTTGAACTGTAGTCTCCCAAGCGCGTAATACAGTGCTCTGCACACAGTAAGTGCTGAATAAATACGATTGAATTAATGTCTACCAACTGTACTATACTCTTCGAAGTGCTTGGTACAGCGCTCCGCACCCAGCAATCACTCAATAAATACCATCAATTAATTGATTGAGTAAAAGATTCTTAGGACTTAATATTGAAAAATATTCATTTTATGATTTTCTTCTAACTTCAAAGCACGAGATTTTGGCATACGCCTTTGTAGGGTTAACAATTCCCAACAACCACCTTGCACTATGGCATTACAACTGAACAGTGGAAAAGAGTTTTTAAAACACTGCTATCTACTTCTACTTTCTACTTTCTGAGCTAAGAATGCTTTATTTCTTTTTTTAAAGCATTGCTTGTGACACGGTGCTAGGCGGCTCAATGAATTGAGGCTTGTTGAACTCTCATGATAAATGGGACTCTGAAATACAAAGTATTATTATAATAAATGAGCTTTGTCTTGATGGCAACCCTTTAATCATCATAAATCTTGAGAGCAAAATCTTTGCCCTGCTATGAATGGTGTGAATGGTAGGCTTAAATATTGGAGGCAACTTTATCTTAATTCATTAACACGGGTCTTAGAACACCAGGTTTAAGAACTGTACCCCTTTCTCAGTGCACCTAGGATAAAATATCTGTTATGTCCATTTATCTTGATCATTCCTGACAAATGAACAGAAGTAAAGTTTTGAGGGAACGTATCTTCCAAGATTCTGACCCGATATGTTTACCAAACTCCCCTAGTTTCCATGGTGATGACTATTGTCTTCAGTAAAAAGTGAAAGAGGTATTGGAAATGAAATATCCAGAGGTCAATAGGCGGTAATGACTAAAACGGGCTGACTGAGCTCTAATGATTTCCCAGGCTCCCAGGATCACACAAATGTAGCTGATTGAGGCTAATACATTTTGCAAAACACCTCACATTTCTTCAACTGAGATTAGAAAGTTTTTTTCTATGTGTTTTTTTTTGTTTCGTTTTGTTTTATGGGTTTTTTTTTTTGTATGTGGTCTTCTGAAGCTATTTTTCCATTATCTGGCAAAAAGTCAGAGACTATTCATTAAGAAATTTAACACTCATCATTTTTGAGCACAGAAGTGAAATTGTGGGAGAGATATTTCAGTCCAGTTAGAAAGAATCCACACAAACCTTTCCCATGAAGACTGGCTTCTACAAAAGTTATGTCTCTCAGGCTTCCCACCAGCCAGTTGCTGTCAAATTTAAAAGAAGGCTTCATTTCGATTGAGAGCAATCCCTTTGTCCAGGAGTACATGCTGTACCTCATTTTGGAAGCGCAAAAGGAAGCTGGAGATGTAGGACATTTTCATTTAGTTAAATCAGTCAACCATAAATCACCAAGCCCCGTAAATCAACTTTATTACCTTAGGTGCTTGCTTCACAGAACTACTTAGGTTTCGATTTAAAATGTGTTTGTCACAGAGGAAAGGGGAGGAAGGAAGTGACGAAACAAAGAAGTACGGAGAAGAAACTTCCCAATCCCACATTGTCTGACAGGTTTTGAGCTAGATTTTTCTAGACAAGCTTATGGTTGGAATGGACATATCCAGCCATATCCCAGTATCAGCCTTAAACGATCCAGGCAGGTAAGAATCTATCTTCTTCATAAGGATTTCCAGAAAAGAAAAGGATAGAACGCATTCCAACGCCTATCTGCTTTCAGTGGCAGAATATAATTCTTTTGACTTCCTAAATTGTAGATATTTTCCACTGAGTGCCTTACGGTTGTAAGTAATCTGCTTGTTGTGGTTAGGGAGTGTGTCTACCAACGTCATTATATTGTACTCTCCCAAGTACTCAGGACAGTGCTCTGCACAAAGCAAATGTTCAATAAATGTGATTGATTGACTGGTTGATTGGATTCCAGGATCCAGAAGCAGGGACTAGGAATCTGAGAAACAGGAAACCCTGAGAGTTTGGCTGGCTTGCTTTAAGATATTAGATCCAGAGGTGGAATGGGATAGAAAAGAGATGTCCAGGAACACAGAATGCACATAAAATCATTACCAGTATTGATTTTTTTTAACAACAACACCAACACCAACAAAAAAGATCCTAGGCTGCTGATTTCTAAATTTGGGGCCTGACTATGAGCCAAGAGGAGGAAAGAAGGGAGGGGTGGAAAGTTATGGTCCCAAGACCAGAGCTGGGGGGGAAGGGAGTTGTTTTGGAGAACTATTTAGTCATAATGGGACAAAGTAGCTCCTTGAGAGAAGCATTTAAAAATAACAGTAAGAATTTTGTTATTTGCTAAGGGTTTTCTATGTGCCAGGCATTGTACTTAGCACTGGGGTGGGGTGGATAGAGAATAATAATAATAATAATAATGATAATAATAATGTTGATATTTGTTAAGTACTTACTATGTGCAGAGCACTGTTCTAAGCACTGGGGTAGATAGAGGGTAATCAGGTTGTCCCATGTGAGTCTCACAATTAATCCCCATTTTACAGATGAGGTAACCGAGGCACAGAGAAGTTAAGTGACTTGCCCAGAAAGAATTTGCAACTTTTATTCACCCCTCTCTCAGCCCCATAGAACCCATGTACATATCCACAGTTTATATATCTATATTAATGTCTGTCTCTCCTCTAGACTGTAAGCTTGCTGTGGGCAGGGAACATATCTACCAACTCAGTTATACCGTACTCTCCCAAACACTTAGTACAGTACTCTGCAGACTCTAAGTGCTCAGTCAATATGATTGATTGATTAAGTATATTTTGTCTTCTAGTTCCCCTCTAGCCACGTGATTATGACCTATTCCAAGACATTTCTTTTTAAGTAGAACTCTGTAATGAGTCCAGTTCAGAGTGAATATTCTTGGGGGTTTTTAAGTAGAAAACCTCACTGAAGAATCTACTCTGATTCTCCAAGTCTCACAGGCAGGGGTTAATTCAATTTGTTATATTTTGACTTCCTTAGCATTTCAAAGCTATTAACTGTTTCATGGTGTTCTAATGCAAATAGTTTTGTATGTAAATACCTGACCATTTCTTTTATGATCTGGAGCAGGATAAGGAGCCTTTTGGTCTTCTCCTTGGTTACTTTGAACTCTCTTCCTTTTGGTTTGTGTATCTTTTTGGAAGTTTATTTAGATTTTGGGTGTGGAAATATTATCCCAAGGAGAAACTCTGCTTTGGGCAGGGTTAAGGAATAGCAATAAAGATAGCTCATTTCATTCTCTGAAAATGGCATCTGATTTCTTTTTCCCTAACCTCCATTTGCTCTGAGTTTAGAGAGGTCTAAAAGTTTTGTTTTTGCAGACATTCCCAACAGGTAGCCTGTGATGTGGCAAAACAGCCTCATTCTTGGTCTGAATAGTGAACGCTATCTGAATAGGTTTTGTTCTTCAGAAAAATAAGCTATAAAGCTCACCCTCTGGGAGTCAAGGAGTGAAAACTATCTCCTTCAACTCCATCAAAATCTTCCCTCCAACTAAAGGCCAGAGAGCAGAATTGCTCCTTAGCTTCCAATGCCTTACGCCATCTCTGACATTCACTGCTCAGCCCCAGAGTCTCTCCGAAGGTCCCCAAGGGAACTGGTGAGTGAGAGCTGGAAACATAAAAAAATTAAGATCGCAACTATCACAAGGGTGGGAAGAAAAGGGGCTTCAGTTTTCGAGTTGAGACTTGCAGAGTTTTCACTGGGGAATACTTTCTCAAGAGACATTCTGAAACACAGGCCAGTTAACTGATTGAAAGAAAATATTTCCTGACGTCTTGAAGTGTTCCTCGGAGTCAGTGAAAAAGATCACAGAATTGGAAATCAGGGTTCTAGTTCCCGCTCTGATAGTGGCACAATGGGCATGAACTTGCGGGACAGGGTCTGTGTCCAACCTGAGTTCCCATGTCTTACGTCTGGCCTGGAACTCCCTTCTTCTTCATATCTGATGGACCCTTACTCTCCTCACCTTTAAAGCCCTCCTAAAATCCCACTTACTCCAAGAGGCCTTCTCTGACTAAGCCCGCAATTCCCCTACTCCCTTGCCTTTCCATGTTACCCTGGCATTTGGATTTGTACCTTGAAGCACTTGATATTCATCCCACCCTCAGCAACACAACACTTATTTACATATCCATAATTTATTTATTTATATCAGTGTACATCTTTTCTTCTAGACTGTGAGCTCCTTGTGGGCAGGGAAAATATCTACCAACTCTATTATATTGTATTCATTCGTTCAATAGTATTTATTGAGCGCTTACTATATGCAGAGCACTGTACTCTCCCAAGTGTTTAGTACAGTGCCCTGTACACAGTGAATGCCAGTAAATGTCATTGATTGATGGAATAATTGATTGTATCTACTCCAGCATTTAGTACAGCGCATGTCATATAGAGTTTAGCAAATATCATAATTAATTCATTCATTTTGGGCAAGTCATCTCACCGCTTAGTTTCCTTAACTATATAATGGGGATAAGATGGCTTGTGGGTCCCTTGTGGAATCGGGAGTCTGCCCAATCTGCTAACCCTGTCCTCAAGGAGCTTTCTCAAATCAAAAGGGGATGTCGAACCGTTCATCACATCCAGATCGGCTGAGAAGCTGGTCTAGATTTCGGGCACCTTGAGTGAGTGCTCATACAATCCTCTACTTTGCCTCAGGAATACTCTCCCAAATACTTAGTACAATGCTTTGCACACAGTAAGTGCTCAATAAATATGGTCGAATGAGTGAATGAATGAGTTAATTAATGAATCCATCTGACTGGCTGCTGATGCCTGGGAGTAAACTGGGACTCCAGACTGCCCTTCTGCTCTTAGTTTCAGACAGCTTGGACTCTGGAGATATCCTCTAGGCTTCCCAGAACAGCAGAAGGATGAAAGGATGAGCTTGGGCCTGAAAAGCCCACAGCGCTCTCTGTCAACCTGCAGGCATACTGTTATATGGGCTATTACATGGAACTATTGCTTCTTGATTATAAATGGAGCATTTATTGCTCTCAGCTCTTTCCGTAAACTCATGTTGGGTGCCATGAAGATTCCGGCCAGAAAAGAAAATTTCTCACAAAGAAATCCTTTCCCAAAAAGTTCATTACCCTATGCAGCTCCGACCACCGGTCACCCAATGAATACCGTGGAATGAATGAACTTGAGCCATTAAGGTTCGTGACCGCGTAGCTGTGGTTTGCATAGCTTTCTCCTTGCTCATCATTGGAGATCTGGGTTTAGACATTTCATGTTTATATTTTTCTAAGCTTGAAAGAATTCAATAGAGAAATCCTCAATGAGTCTGAAAGTACAGATTTTCAAAGGCTAAAACCGACTAGGCGTGGTAGTCGTACTACATTGTTCAACATCAATGTTTATAACCGGAGAAAGGAAGCAGAGCAGTGCAGGAAGACTTACTTCTGAATGTCTTACAGTGGGTGGGATCTCACAGGTCCTGAAACCTAGTTCCTGTTGGGTGGATGTGGGGAGATGTGGGACGTGCCTTGGAAGAGAGAGAAGAAGAGGAGTTCTTATTTTACTTTGATAGCCTAGGGAGACAGAGACAGAATATTTCACAATATTTTAAATACTTCACCAATATTTCTGCACACTGACACCCTATTCCTCTGACTTATCAATCAATCAATCAATCGTATTTATTGAGTGCTTAGTTTTTGCACTAAGTGCCAGACATTGTTCTAAGCACCTGCATAGATACAAGGTAATAGGGTTAGACATTGACCATGTCCCTTATGGGGCTCACAGTCTTAACCCCCGTTTTACAGATGACATAATTGAGGTACAGAAAAGTGACTTGCCCAAGGTCACACAGCAGACAAGCAGCTATTAAGCAATGCTTCTTTCTTGCTTACTGTGTGCAGAGACAGCACTGAACTAGACACTTTATAGCAGAGTCAGCAGACATGTTACCTGCCCATAAAGAGCTTACAGTCTAGAGGGGAAACAGATGTAAATATAAATAAATTACAGATTCATTCATTCATTCATTCAATCGCATTTATTGAGCACTTATTGTGTGCAAAGCACTGTACTAAACACTTGAAAAGTACAATTCAGTAACAGAGACGATCCCTGCCCGACAATGGGCTCACAGTCTAGAAGATACGTACGCAAGTGCTGTAAGGGCTAAGCAAGGGGTGAATAAAAGGAGCTAATCCAAGCCCAAGGGTGACACAGAAGGGAGTGGGAGAAAAGGAAATGAGGGCCAAGTTAGGGAAGGCCTCTTGGAGAAGGTGTGCCTTCAGTAAAGCTTTGAAGGTGGGGAGGGTGTTGGCCTGTTGGACATGAAGAGGGAGGACCTCTGGTGCAGGCCAGAGGCAGGACATGGATGAAAAGTCAGTCTCGAGATAGATGAGATCGAGGTAGAGTTTGTACGTTAGCACTAGAGGAGCAAACTGTGTGAAGTGGATAGAAAAGCAGCGAGATGAGGTAGGAGGGGGGCAGGAATTGAATGCTTTAAAGCCAATGGTTAGGAGTTTCTGTTTGATGTAGAAGTGGATGGGAAGTAACCGGAGGTTTCTGAGGAATGGGGAAACATGGACTGAAAGCTTTTGTAGAAAATCAAGAGAGAGGTATAGGATAGTAGTTATGATATCTAGTGAGCAGCTCACTTGAAGGGTTGGACAGAAACACGTGAAAAAATGTTCCGTAATCCCCTTCTCCACCTTAAGCAGTAAGACCCATGAGGGACAGGGACTGTGTTTGACCTGATTTTGCTATCTGTTCTGAAGTCTGCAGGATGGACTAAATACCCTCTCCATCTCCCTTCTATCCTAGACAGTACTAAATACCAGAAAATATAGGGCTCTGTTTATTACTCATTAAAACATTAAATAGAAGGAAATCCCAGTGGTCTTATTTTTGAAAGATACATTCCAGTGCAATTGGACCCAGTGGTGTAGCTGGAACCAGGGAAGCCCAGGGGGAACCCAACCAATATATTTTTCAATTTGCATCAGTCCAACTTGACCCAGCAGGGCTTGGAGGAAATAGGGGGAAATAAGGAGTCTGCATTGTGGAAATGAGAAATGCAGAGATTTCTGTGAAGTGGCCATGGAATGAATGACATATTAATTACATACAAAATGCTATGTTAGAATCCACTATTTCTTAGTCAAGAGCTTAAATGTTTTGTGTCATATTAAGGCCCTGTGTAAAGCCGACTATTCCTTTCCATTGCTGGTACAGTGACGCATAAAAAAACGCTTGGGCAGGAGGAAGATTATCTTTGTGTTCTGAAAAGTTTAGGCTCATTATGCCGATGATGAAATTGTGCTTTGCGGTGTTGGGTGTGCAGTAAACACTCGATGATTCTGTCCGCATGCACAGATTCGGTGAGCTACTCTCGTGTTTAGAACAATTTTGTTCAGAAAATAACTGTCTGTGAGAAATCATGACAATATAATAAATCCATGTGCTTATTTTGCCGCTTTTTAATGCTGAATTCAACAAACTTCCTACATATATCTATCATATAGCCTTCCCAGTGAGGTAGTAGAGAGTCAAATACTATTAAGTTTACTTATTTAAAATATGAGGAACTAGAAATAAAGGTATGTTAGGGTTACTGCCCTGAGTCACAAGAACTGGGAATGGAATCTATTTTTCTTAATTTCCACTCAAGTGATTTAAAAACAAGTGGTCAGATAATTCTCAGATTGGGCAAATAGTCAGAATCCTTTTCAACTAATCAACTAAAGCAGAAGGGATTGCTTTTAATGTTTTAACATTTTTAATACCTTTGGAGACATTACTGAATACTTGGTTTTCAGGATACGCAAGGAGTCTTGGCTCAAAAAAGTCCTGGGGAGTCAAGAGAAGGGAAATTGAAGAATTCCCCAAAAGCCGTTCAAAATACCACAGTGCGAATCTTGGAAAATGGCTTGAACTATCAATTTATGAATTAAATGGGTCCAACATTTAAACACCCAAGCCTGTGGGTGTTGGTCATTGAGGTCAGGATACCTTTTGGTGAATTAGGGTCTCTTTTCCTTCTGCTTTTTCAATCACATTTGTCCTGTGTTCTCTTGAATATTCCATGCGACTGCTTTGCTATTATATTAGGATAAATAGGCTGCAGTCACTGACTGATGGCAGAAGCTAATGTTCAACTAGGTGTTTCCCAGTCTTCTCACGGGTAAAAGTTAGAATCTGCTTCTGTTGTTAAAAACCAGAATCCACCATTCAATGTGATTTGCGCATTCCACAGTTTGAAAAAGGAACTGTTGTCTCTGGGTAGATTCAAGCCACCAAGCTTTCGATTAATGGCCCACTTGCTAACCAAATAAATGCCCCCTGGAGATGGGCCATCATTTCCGAAATCTGGGCCTACTTCAGGCACCATATCGGACTCCTAGATCCAGGCTGAATATTAAAAGGCAAGGCAAGGTAAGATCCCAAGCAATGAGGTTGGGGAACAAAGGCAGTCTACAATATGGAATCAAGGCTTTTTGCTTTATGCCTTTGGATTAGTGGAATGGATTAATCAATCAATTAATTAATGGTATCTTTTGATTAGCTGTCCAACCTGATTAGCTTGTATCTACTCCAGCACTTAGTATAGTTGTTAGCCTATAGTAAACACTACACAGATACTATTGAAAAACTGGAGTTTTTAAAGTAAGACCCAGCTCAGAGCAAACTATTTCTTTATCCAGTTTTTCAAAGACAACAGATTCCCCTCCATCTGAATCACCGAACAATTAGTTTTGATGAAAATTGTATTTGTGGCTCAGTCAGTGGAAAGAGCATGGGCTTGGGAGTCAGAGGTCATGGGTTTGAATACCAGCTCTGCCACCTGTCAGCTGTGTGACTGTGGGCAAGTCACTTCACTTCTCTGTGCCTCAGTTACCTCATCTGTAAAATGGGGATGAAGACTGTGAGCCTCACGTGGGACAAGCTGATGAGCCTGTATCTACCCCAGCGCTTAGAACAATGCTCTGCACATAGTAAGCGCTTAACAAATACCAACATTACTATTATTATACTTACAAAGTAGCTAGAGTAAGTGGGGGAGATAATGAAGAACAAAACAGTACTTCTGGTTAGTGGGAGGAGGCAACAAGAAGATTACATCAAAAAAGAAAGAAATTCAGGAAAAATCTAGAAGGAACCCACATTAAGCTTAGGGAATGTGTCTCCCAACTCGGTTAAGTTGTACTCTCCCAAGAACTTAGTACAGTGATCTGCACATAGCAATCACTTAGGAAATACGATTGATTGGCTGACGTAGTTTACTCGGTCTTCAAATCTGCTCTTCTGAATGATGAATGGTAGTTCATAGAACTAGTATCAGAGCTAATATTTTGTAAACCGGATAGTTGTTTTTTTTAAAATAACCACTGCATTTCTTCACTGTGAGAAGGAGGATGTCTAATGAGCAGTTATGAATTTAACTTTCAAACAGAGGACCTTGACTGAAATATACTGAATCATGTGCAGTATGTTGGATTGCTTGATTTTAGAAAGAAAACAATAAGTAGGCTGTTTCAAGAAAGATTCCCTTCTGACTGCCAAATGCTAAATTGAGAGGTGTCTGGCGCAACTAAGCCATCTCTGCTGAGGCAAGGAGTTTCTGTTGAGTTCTATTTTAAAAAACATATCTTTCATTTAGTTTAGGGGTGTCCAAGATAAATAGCGAGTTGGCAACACTTTGATAGTTAAAAAAATAAACAAACCCTGAAGGAAACATTTTCCTAATTGACATATAATGACATTGTCTTTGGGATTATGAGTGTAATCCTTGTTTTCACAATGGCTTGGTGCCAGATAATGACAGAAATGTGAATGCAATCCTCACTCATTACTGTTAGCATCTTGATAATTGAGTTAATCACTTGTGGATGTTTTGATTAACAATGCCTCAGTGCAACATGGAGCTGTTGGCTACTCCTCTTCCCACCTCCCCCACAGCGCCTCAAATAAAAATACAGTTTTCATTTGATTTTAATAAACCATACACAGGCGTGGCCTAGTGGAAAGAGTACAGGCCTGCGAGTCAGAGGAGCTGGATTCAAATTCTGGCTCCACTACTTATCTGCTCTGTGACCTTGGGCAAGTGACTTAATTTTTCTATGCCTCAGTTTCTTCACTTGTAAAATGGGGATTCAATAGCTTTTCTTCCTTAGATCGAGAGCCCCATGTGGGACAGGGAATGCACCCGACCTGATCATCTTGTATCTATCCCAGTGCTTCGTACAATGCTTTACCCACATTGAGCATTTCACAGAAGCCACATTCATTCAATTGCATTTATTGAGCTCTTACTGTGTGCAGAACACTGTACTAAGTGCTTGGGACAGTGCGATATAACAATAAACAGACATTCCCTGCTCATAATGACTTTTCAGTCTAGACATTAATATAAATAAATTACAGATCTGTGTTGTGGGGCTGGGAGGGGGATGAATAAAGGGAACAAGTCAGGATGACTCAGAAGGGAGTGGGAGAAGAATTATTGTAATTTTTAAATGTACATCACCGTGGGATATTGAATATCAATATCCAAAGGGACCCTTCGGTGAACCATGATGGTATTCTTTTCTATACTAAATAATCTATGCATATGCTCAATCAATCAATAGTATATTGACTACTCACTGTATGCAGAGAACAATACTAAGTGCTCCAGAGTGTACACTTCAACGGAGTTGGTAGACACATTTCCTGCCCAAACGAGTTTACAGTCTATTGGGCTAAATATTATTTACATTACTTACTGAGCTGTACTTCGGGTACTGAGATGACACTCTGTCGGTTAGATTTTGATTGCTGTCCAAGAAACCACTAAAGATTAAACAAAGCTAACAAACTACGGAACAATTTATATCATCAAGAATTATGCCACCGTAGTTTCTCCTTCTTCCACAGGATTTTACTTGACTAGAACTGATAATAAAATGTTACTTTTGTGTTATTTCTCTATGACTACAATTTTAAGGGAGGGATGGTTTAAAAAATGATAAAAGTTTAGTCATGTAAGAAGCCTCTGCTTAAAATATAAACAGAGATCTGAGGTAACCTAACCTCCTTGCAGGATTCTTTCTCTCTCTATCACCTCCTGTTTATGAGATTTGTTACTGAAGAGGAGTGTTTAGGCAGAGATATGACTGTCTAGCTATTAGATACTACCTGTTAGTGCTATGGTTACGCCTCGGGAATCTATTTGTTTTATTTTAAAATCAGAGTCTAAAGCAGTGTTTTGGTTAAGTCCACTTATAAGTTCCAATTGTAAATCACTGGGATTTTGTCAAGTTCCACCACCAGTTCAGTGCATATCAGAACCCTAGAAAACAGCTGGAGGGATTGTTTTGCAGATGAAATGTGATTCTCCACAGATAGACAGGATTACAAGAGCACTGTAGGCAGTATGTGGCCTCAAAGCTCAGTTAAAGATATATATTGCTGCCACAAGGTTAAAAGATGTTAAAGACAGTCCTGGCAGGTGGTATGAACACTTTTGTGACCTACCTAAAAGGCCATTAATATTAGATTAATGAACTCTACGTCATCTTCCACAAAAAGCAACAACAACAACAAGAAAACCACACAACCGCCCCACCCCCATCAACCATGTAAATTCAGAACCAGGCAAAACTGAAGACCATTCCTCCATTTTCCAGTTTGGGTGGAAAGACTGAGGACAAGTTGGTCGGCCAAATGAGGTCAACAAAGTTACTCCAGGGTATAAACAGTATCCAATTTTTGCTGCAATCTGAAAGCATGCTGTCATCCACATACATGAAAGATGGATGAACTCAATCTTTAAGACGAATGGGGATTTAACCATCTGTAACTACTACCATGGAGTATCGCTGCTAGTCAAATCCAGAAAGATTCAAGCCTGTACCATGCTGAACTAGAGGGGGAGACATAAATAAAATTAATTTACGGATATGTATATAAGTGCTATGGGGCTGAGGGAGAGGTGAATAAAGAGTGATGCGGGAGAGGGTGGGAGAAGAGGAAATGACAGCAGCAGATGGACATGAAGGTGAAGATACTGACATTCTAGAAACTGATCTGATGGTGGACACAAGAAGCAATAGAAAGGACAGTTTTGTGCCCAGTGGAAAATGGAAAGTTTGAGCTAAGAGTGGATAGCAATTGCTGAAGTAGGACTTTACCAATTTCTGCTCCACACTACACCAAATTTGGAATGACAAAAGAGTGATCATATTGGTGCCGTAATCATATTGTTTCTAGGCACAATCACCGACTTAAAAAACCCCCATAACTCTAAAATCCACTCGGATCTCTCCTTGCTTACTTTACTAACGTCTCCCCTTCCATGGCTTTTCCAAAAAAAAACACCACTACCCTTGTAATTAGCAAAGAAAGAACACATTTTTCCCCCTCAGCCCTATTTTACAAGGAGGAAAATCTAAGACTACTATTTTTGTTTCTTAGAGGTCAAATAATAGAATTGCAACTAATAAGGGGGAAAAAAGAAAATGTGTTAAATGCCGCTGGGGAGACCTAAGCAATTTTTGTGGCTTTGAATCAATCAATCAATCAATCAATCAATCGTATTTATTGAGCACTTACTGAGATCAGAGCTCTATATTAAATGCTTGGGAGAATACAGTAAAACAGAACAGGTAGAAACATTTCTTGCCTACAAGAAGCTTATGGCGTAGAGGACAGTTAATTCCTTAAAAAAAAAAATCACTTCCCCCCCCGGACTTGAAAACCTAGGAAAATAGTGGAACACCTTCACCATCTTTTCCAAGTAGGTTCAAGTGTGGTCCCGAACAAGGAGGGAGAAGACTTTGAGGACTTGCTTCTAACCACATCTTTCTCTTTTCCTCAAGCTGTTAAGCGTGGAGTGGGATGAAACTGGAGTTGAAATTTCCATGGCTGAAGAAAACAGCAGTACTGTTAAACCTGCCGTGTTCACTGTTGCCATCTGTGCACTGGAGAGATGTGTGAAATAAGCATTAGACTCTTCTCTGAGCACTAGAGGAACTTTTAAAGCCCCAAATCCTAAATGATATTGGACCAACAGTCATTCATTTGATCAGCGTCACTCATCGTCAATTACAGCGTGAAGTATCATGTTTTCAGTTCTTTACAGAAGTGATTCTAAATTGCTTTACCATATTGATTTCCCACCAAACATCACTACTGCACAGTCCGGTGATGGCCCAGACGGTTTTCTGATGTCTCTCAGAGGAAGCTTTTGGTGGGGGGAAAAAAAGAAGCTTAATTTTTATTTCCTGTCAAAAAGCACAAAACAGAGCCTCTGGGCTTTCCTTGAAATGCCTGCTAGAGCTCTTAAGATGAAACGTGTTGCCAAATCTACTCGGAGGTTTATACAAGCTTGAGTGCTTCATATGTCATGGAGCTCTGTCTGAAGACACATTTGATAAGGAGAAATAAATATGAAAAGCCACATAGTTTAAGTAGGAGATTACTAGGAGATATAATTGAAGAGGGAGGGTATCTGAGTTATCCTCATTATTTCCAGAGAACAATAATAGGAGCATTAGAAATTCACAAAAACCCTTATTTGTGAATTGACATCTGGGGTTTTCACTATTGAGTTTATAGATTGATTGATTTCCTCAGTGCATAATTTGTATTGGAGCTTTCAGGGTTTTGGTAATAGGGCCCACGAGAGAAGGCCGGAGCCTGCAGGAAGAGCCCTGGAAGCAAAAGGGAGTAAATTGACTCAGAAAGGAAATACAAAAATCCCTATCTCACTTTACACAATTCAGCTTTACGCCAGTTGAGAGAGAACAAGGTAAATCTGAGACTCTAGCTCTTAGGCCCCGAAGTAAATCTCCTTTCCTCTCTTCCCCGACCTCCAACCACACACATACTTTGTTAGGAAAAGACGATCAATCAAGCAAGCAAGCAGTGACATTTACAGAGCGCTTACTGTGTGCAGAGCACTATCCTAAGCGCCCGGGAGAATATAGGTAGACATGACCCTACCTTCAAGGGGTTTACATTTTAGTGGGGAAGACAGCCATTAAAATAAAGTGCAGGAAGGGGAAGCCACAGAAAATAAAAGTATGTAGATAAGCGATGTGGGAATAAGGGCTTAGGTATGGGTGAGGCTAAGGGAGGAAAGTTCCTTTAGGATGGAGACTGGAAACGATGCAGATATTCAGAATCTGGATCCCTCTCCCAGTACGAATTAAGCACGGGATTTACTCTAAAAAGAAGCAGCTGATTAATCACTTGGTCATGTTGTCTTAGTACCCTGGGCATATGAGTTCTCATCCTAGCCTCAAATGAAAAAGAAAAAAGGCTGTTGAGAATTTTAAAGTAGTGCACTTCAGAGGCATTCTGGTCACAGCAAGCGGGTCAAATTAAATGAGATTTAAGAAAGAAAGGGTCTGAGTGGTAGTTCCATCTCCTACCATCTTTTACTAACCCTAAGTTCTGACAAAGTGCAAAGCTGTATGGTTGCGTGCATTTATTAGAGAGTCTCACCCTCAGGATTTTATCTTGCCTTATTTTGTTGTATGTGTCCTTTGTTCTGAAATCCTGCCACTAATTACGAACCTTTGTCCCAGTGGGGCTCTTTTGGCTGCATTTATTAATCCAGGGATATCTGACTTAAGCAATTCCTTTATTCCCTTTCCCCCGCTGTTCAGCGGGCCCTGAAACGAGATGTGTCCTCACATGATTTTTGGTTCCTGATCTTCTAACGAGGGAAGGGGGAATCCCACAGACGGGGAGGTTGGAAATGCGCAGTCAAAAATGCAGCCTCCTCTTCCAAGAATTCTTCAAGCCAGGGACTGGGCAGAGTAGTGGGACCTGAGATGTCCTGGGGAGGAAGGAGGGAGGCAGGGAGGGAATGAGAAAGGGAAGAGGAAGGGAGAGAGGAGAGACACAGAGAGAGAGAGAGAGAAGAGGGAGACAGAGGGGAGAGAGGGAAGAAGAGAAAGGAGGAAGGAAGAGAGAGAGGGAGAGTAGTCAGTCTTTCTCCTCCTCCACCCCCCCTACGCACTCTTGAAGAGGAAAGAGCTGAAAGTTGCTAACCAGGTGCTAGAGTGAAAGGTGCCAGAGGCAGGAAGACCCGGGAAAGGGCCGTAATGGCAGTTTGGACTGGAGGCGGCTGCTCTCTATTCACTATTGAGTAGATTTCCCCTGCTGTAAAACCTGGTTAGGGGTTAAGGACTTAAAGGTTTTTTTTAATCGTACTCGTTAAACGCTCTCTTTGTGTCCAACGCCGTTCTAAGTGCTGGGGAAGGTACAAGTTCATTAGATCAGACACAGTCCCTGTCCTGCATGGGGCTCACAGTCTACACAGGGGGGAGAAAAGGTTAAGTGAGTTGGTCAAGGCTCCACAGCAATCAGCAGACCTGGGATTAGAACCCAGATCCTTCTGACTCCCAGGTCCTTGCTTTCTCTACTAGGCCACACGGCTTCTTTCATTCAATAGTATTTATTGAGCGCTTACTATGTGCAGAGCACTGTACTAAGCGCTTGGGATGAACAAGTCGGCAACAGATAGAGACAGTCTCTGCCGTTTGATGGGCTTACAGTCTAGTCGGGGGAGACGGACAGACAAGAACAATGGCAATAAACAGCGTCTCTTTCGTTCTCTCCCACTCTTTGGTTTGGAAGTCAAGTGTTTGGAAAGAAAGGCAGCAATGTCCTTTCTCCAGTCCAACGGACAACACCGACCACCTTCTAGCAAACGGTGAGGAAAAGATGGAAAACCTCAGGACTGGATTTCCAAACATGCCATGTGGAGTCGTGGAAAGAGCACCGGTCTGGGAGTCCGAGGACCTAGGTTCTAATTCTGGCTCTGCCACGTGCCTGCTGGGTGTGGGCAAGTCACTTCATTTCTTGGTGCCTCAGTTTCCTCATCTGTAAAATGGAGATTAAGAGTAGGAGCCCCATGTGAGGCAGGGACTGTATCCAACCCGATTTGCCTGTGTCTACCCTAGCACTTAGTACAGTGCCTGGCACAAAGTGAGGGCTTAACAAATACCATTATTATGATTTTATTATAGTATGCATTTAACAAATACCCCAATTAATATTATAACATCAAAGCTTTTATGCTCACATTTTCTCTAAGTATGCTGAAGTAAAATCTACAATTATCTATCAATCAATAAATGGCATTTATTGAATGCTTATTTTGTGCAGAGCTCTGTACTAAACACTTAGGAGAGTACGCTATAGTCAGACATGATTCCTATCGCAAATGAGTACATGTGATCAGATTGTGAGCTCTCTGAGGGACATGGACCGTGTCTAATTAATAATAATAATAATAATAATAGTAGTACTTGTTAAGCACTGTTCTAAGCTCTGGAGTAGATACAAGGTAATCAAGTTGGACATAGTCTCCGTCCCCGATGGGGCTCACAGTTTGCTCCACATTTTGCAGATGAAGTAATTGAGGCACAGACAAATTAAGTGACATGCCCAAGGTCACGAGCGAATGAGTGGCAGAGCTAGGATTAGGACCCAGGCCCTCCTGACTCCCAGACCTGTGCTCTATCCAATAGGCTATGCTGGATAGTTCCTCCCAGTGCTTAGAACAGTGCTCTGCTCAGAGCAAGTGCTTAATAAGTACTGCGACAACTACAACTATCGGGCCAAGTCTATGTTTCATTTTCAGACTTTGAATGAAAATAAGATCCTGAAAAGAGAGAGAAGACCACCGACAGTTAGGGTACGGGACACCACAGCGGTGGAGACCTGCTGTCTGTCCAAGTCCAGCAAGGAGATTCTTCCAGTGAGGACTGTCCCATCTTTATGTTTTCAGAGGCGAGGAGCTGTCTCATTCAGTGAGGTTATCCTCCAGCAATGATTAAAATGCGGATGTATTTTCAGCAGGAGACAGCCGACATCATCACTGGACTGTTTAGAAGACAGGGAGTCATATATGTGCTTCTCTGTCCCCTCACCGGACATTTAAAGGGTTATCGTATGCATGGGAAGAGAGCTGCACGTCGTCTGAATGTCTTCCAGGATGAAAGGAGATCTTCTCCAAGATCTAACTGGGGATGAGTCATCGAGACAAACGTGTACGCTTGGAGGGGGTGAGGGAGAAAGAAAAGGCACCCAAAACATTCCATTTCTCAGACAGGGCCCTCCCTACCTAAACACCAACCTGCTATCACAAAATCTGCTCCATTTAGGTAATGGAAAGGCAAACATATAAATACCATTTACATTTCTCCTAAAACAGAATTGGTTTGAAACTGTTATAGGTCAGACAGAACTATTTATTGGAGACATAAATAACATGTCAGACCACCAAGTCCTTTTATCACTTAACTGATAATGACTACATCTCGTGTCCAGGATCTCAGAACAATTTCTCTCTTTACTCAGGAGGCATCTGATATCTGGTTAGGGGTTGGGGTAAGAATAGAAATGAGCAAGGAGTTGTGATTATGAAGATGGCTGAAGGCTGGCAGTGACTATGAGATGGTTCAGGTGAACTTCCTGCTGGCAACTCTAAATGATAACTAAATACTGATGCTATGAGAGATGAATTGTTTCTGCTGGATATCAGAAAGAGACCCTCAAAGACAAACACTGAAAATGACCTAAACCTTCTGTTTTCCCCAAATGGTTTTAGTCTGCCTATACAGCTCCACTAATGTATTTTGAAAGTCTCGTGATCCCCCTGGGTTCAGCTTTATCCAGAACATCAAAATCCTCAAAAAAGGCTCACAAAATGGGCTCTCCTGGATTTTTTCACAGCTCTCCCCCTTTACCCTTTTTTTTCTGGTACCCAGTGTGTCAGGCACTGTTTTAGGCACTGGGGTAGATACAAGGTGATCAGGTTGGATGCAGTCCATGTCCTATGTGGGGCTCACGATCTTAATCCCCATTTTACAGATGAAGTAACTGAGGCACAGAGAAGTTAAGTGACTTGGCTAAGGTCACACAGCAGACAAGTGGCAGAGCCAACACTGGAACACAGGTTCTTTTGACTCCCAGGCCCGTTCTCTATCCAGTAGGCTACACTGTTTCTCTTTTTGTCTTTATATCTAGTTTACTCTCAAAATACAGTACAATGAAAAAGCAGACAGGCTATGGTGAGATCCGGAGGGCAGTTTTCGGGTAACATAACAAAGCGGTGTAAGACTAAAATCATCATTTTCCTGACAGCGTAGTGTAAGATCGCAAATCAGCAAATAGATCTTTAGGCAAAAAGAGTCTGAAAGAAAACATTCCAGTGCACCCAGAGTGTATCCCTCTTAGTCCTAAATTTGCATTCATTCAGAGATAAAGCTCTTAATCATTTTCATGATAGTGTTCCAGGAATGAGTATGGCACGATGAAGTTCTCCGATAGACACTGCTGTACAGACAGATGGAAATAAGTCGCCAATATACTTAGGAATCAGGCCAAGCCATTCCACAAAAATCACAAGCCCAAGATAAGGAGACACTCATTGAAATTTGATGGTGGTAGGTTCAAAACAAGCAAAAAGAAGCACTTTTTCACACAGTGGTTTGTAAGCGTATGCAATTTGTCACCACAGAAAGTTGTGCAGGTCAAAATGATCCGTAGGTTCAAGGGAAGTTTGGATGAATTCACGGACAAGCAGGCCATAATCTGAAATTTGGAAACGCAAAAAGAAAGATACTTTTCTTTTATTTTGCATCTATCATGAACGCACAAAGAGAATTACTGTCACAGTATTCATTCTTCCAACTATTTTTTTGACGATGTCAGTGAGAGTCTGTGGCCTTGGTGGACTATTAGTCCCAGTAAAGGAATTTTTTTTATGTTCTGATTAGTGAAATCTTTTTCATGAAAAACTTGAATAAATTTAGAAACAATCAGAGTAATCCCTTAATTTTTTTCTGGATGGATTTAATCGACCCTCTGAGGGTTCCTGAGAGTGTTAGGTACTGTGTATAAAATCCCCATTTCTCAGATGAGGATGCTGAATCACACATGGTTTGTATAAATCACATAGCACAAAGAAGAGAAGTGATTTGTAGAAATCATAGAGCCTGTCTGCCATGGCTAGACTGAAAGAGAATCTTCTTTTCCTGATTCTGGCTAATGCTGTATGCAAGAAATGATTTCCAATCTGTGGTTCATGGATCGTTATGTTATTGCTTTCATTTTTATATGCTATGATGCTATGTGAGATCTTCAAATTAAAGAAATAAGCATTTTCCTCAATATTAATTATCAGACCACCTTTCTATCCATTGTTTATCAATCCATCCTCTCTCAATCTAGACTGTAAGCTCTCAGTGGGCAGGGAATGTATCTACCAACTCTGTTACCCTGCTCTCCCCCAAGTGCTAAGTGCAGTTGCCTTGACATAAAAAGCTTTAAATAATCTGAAACAATTTAACTATTCTATTCACAGGATGCATTTTCACTACAACTAACCATAGAAACCTTTTCACGTGTGGGTAGAAAATGACATTTTTTTTTCCAAAAAGCTTAGCAAGTAATTGGCATGTCCTTCTTGACTTTAAGCTCATTGTGGGCAGGGAACATGTCCACCAACTCTGTTGCATTATACTCTCCCAATCACTTAGTATGGTGCTCTGCACACGGTTAGCGTTCAATAAATATCATTGATTGACTGATTCTCCATGCTTTCCTGAGCCTAGTATATGGAGAAATTGGTAAGAAAAAGCCACAAATGGATGGTCCGACGACTGCTGTGGTGTACCTTGGGAACTTCACTTTCAGGCTGAACAAAATGGCTGTTGTCTGGCTCTATTTCTTGAAGGGCAGCAGATAGATTTGGGTCAGAAGTGGCTGCTGACAACTTATAACTCCAGTTGTCACCATCCTGGCAAATACTCCAGGTAAACATGATCTTTGTCAAATACTCCATAATCCAAGATATGCACCCCAACCTGATGTGGGTGACTTTCTGAGTCCCTATTTCCCCATTAAAGTTTCCCAAGTCTTCGCAGATAACATCAGCTGCACATCACTTCAGTAGTCGGCATGACAATAATATGAACAACACTACCAGATCCTGTTGAAGTAAACTAAGCCCGTCCCATTTAATCATTCAGATGGATGAACCCACAGGGATCAGAAATTTCATGATCTGATGGAGGACCTTGTAAGAGACCACCACCGAAGCTAATCGAAACTCCCCCCACTTTTGTAAGGGAAGAGGCAGGAAAAGAATGTTTCAGAGAAAGTAGACCCCAGAGAGAGATGAAATTTGAGAAATGGAAAGTGTTCCTTAAACACCAAGTATTTTACCATTTATTTCCTACCTACTCATCCTTTTCCTTTTCACTCTAGCTCTGAGTGCTTTCTGTTTTCCCTTGTCATTTCCCATCCTTTACATCTTACTTAAAGAATGGGGAGGAATATGTTCCAAAAGGACCCATTTGTTAGTTTAATAAAGTGAAAGTCAACAAGCGTAACAGAGCTCCATAGCCAATGTGTAAAATTCAAAAAATCAGCTCACCAATCCATAGTATTTATTGAGCATCTACTGAGTGCAAACACTGTACTAACAAGGATACAATCAACGGGGGAGACAAAATTATTCACAAAAAGTGGAACAGGAGGAAGCACAGATGAAAATGGATTGAAGAGGGAAAATGTCAAGTGAAAAATCCAAAGAATCTGACTAAATAATTGAATGCATAATTGAACACATGTAAGTGCTAAAGATGCCGATACATACTTTGTGAGCGGGGTTGATCCGGAGGATGGTTGTTCGTTGATTTTCTGCTGCAGTGTCAGTAGATAATGAATCGAGCTTCTGTTTCTGTTTCTAAGTTTGCGTGAGGGCTTGAGGAAGACTTTGAATCCTTTTCTCGGTTTCCTCATCTACAAACTGTGAGACACTGTAGAGCTAAGGAACCAGGGAACCTAACTCACTTTGCACATATAAAATGTTTCATTCTTATAACGCGACACTTCAGGTTTCATCGTTCTCCCGGCTCCCACATGTCTTCGTCCTTGTCCTCTGGAAATGTCAGCAGCCCCCCCAAATTAGGCCCACGATAACTGAGTTTTCAGAAGTCATGATTGGGTTGGACCCAGAACCAGGGCCACCCCATGGCAAATGTCTTCTAATGTTGAGGGGGAGGTAACTCCATTGTTCATGCCTGACAATCTGCTGCCCATTCCTTTCCCAGCTCCTTCACTTATTTGTCTCTGCCTCAACTCGTCATGCTGGGCTCTGCTACCTACTGGGCAAAGAAAATTCTGCTTGAACTGCTAGTGCTTTTCTGAACTTCACACTGTGTTCTTGGATGATTAAGGATTTATTTTCTTCACAGTTTACCAAGTGCAATCTGTTCTTTGCCTTTTAGAACTTTATATCCCCTGAGGAATTGCAACTCCGCGCGCCTGTCTTCATAAAACAAAAGGAAGTAGGTAGTGTCAGCAAATGTTTCAGCTCAGTGGCTCGTCCAGAGCCCCGAAGAAACTCCTGAAATGAGACGTTTGTGTAAGGAATTGCATTTCCTTAGTTGTAAATCTGAATAAGGCTGAGCTTTCCTGTGATGGATTGGGCCTAAGGCATGGAAAGCTTCACTCACTGCTAAAAGAAACGAATGTGACAGAAAGCTAAGGAAGGCACTTAGTTGAAACATTGGGGACTTTTGTTTCTTTTGTTTGGTTTCGGAATCGGAGTTGAAGATTGACTCTTTTTTATCTTAAGTGATGCTTTTTTCCTCTTTTTAAGATGACTGGATAACCCATGGGTCCGTGGAATTAGCAAAATCTTTCAAGATTTCTGGGTTGGTATCTTGAGCACCAAGAGTAAGTTACCCCACCCAAAAGCTGGTATCAAGAAGAACAGAGCTACTATTGAGGAAGAGAACCAGGTCGATATTTGTGGTCCATAAAGAGTCATTTGTTTCAGAAGGAGAGACGGACCTGCCTCCTTCTGCTTTTCTCAGATTTGTTGGTTCCACCAAGAAACTGTGGAGAATTATAGATGAATATTGTGGACTCTCAATTTGGGGAATCAATCAAATAATTCACAAAGTCTAGATGTATGCTTCCCCCAGCTCTAGAGCAATATAATTTCAATAGTTACCGGTTGAAAATGAGCCAATTCTTCCTTTGTGGCAGCCTTCTCAGCTTTCTTTGCTTTCCCTCAGCATGATGATACAAATTGGCTAACTGAGAAAATTGAAGCCAACATGATTTTTTTCACTTAATAGGGGTTTTGTGCTCAGTCTTTTATTTCTGGTCTCAGAAAGTGAGACCAAGAATAAAGTCACAGCCAGAATGGAGAAAAAAAGGCCTTTTTTTGTTGTTGTTCCAGTGATATCGATGGCTGTGCACACCGCTGGGGCCGGTGGTAAAGCTTTCTCAGAAGTTTTAGAGATTTGTATAGCTTCCTGCAGGCAGCCCACCCACATTTTCATTATATTCCAAATATAATAAGGCTGGCCAGACTTCAGCTTCAGGCAAGTACTCTCCGAGGCCATTTCACAGACATTTAAAGCCATTTTGTGTGCAGTAGTTACGGCTTGGAATCAAGGCTTGCAGTCAAGACAATCAAAAGAAGCAGCATGGCCTAGAGAACAAGCCTGGGAGTCAGAAGCACCTGGGCTCTAATCCCGGCTCCGCCAGTTGTCTGCTAGGCATCCTTGGGCAAATTGCCTAACTTCTCTGTGCCTCAGTTGCCTCAGGTGTAAAATGGGGATTGAGAGTGTGAGCCCCATGTGACACAGGGACTGTGTCCAACCCAATTTGCTTGCGTCCATTCCAGAGCGTAGTGCAATGTCTGGTACATAGCTTAACAAATGCCACAATTATTATTATTATTATTATTATGACCAGGTGCCCTCAGGCAGAGATCAACCAGTCATTTTTCCAATGTTGAGCACCCCAGTTGGCATTTTGGCCAAAAATGAGTTTGATATATAAAATTCTTGTGTATACTTCGCATGTCCTATAACCATGTCTGCCTATTGGCTCACTATATTCTGTGCTTCTGAGGGAATATGGCAGGCAGGGATGTTCCAAAGTGTGAATGACACTAAGCAAACCATAATCTCAATCACTGATTCCTTCATGCACATTCTTGGTCCTGAAGTCTCAGAACTGAGGCTTATCAATTAATCGATCACTGGTATTTATTAAGTGCTTACTGTGTGCAGAGCACTGTACTGAGCACTCGGAGAGTATAACAGAATCGGTATCCCTGCCTTCAAGGAGCATACATCTGTTGTTCTCGACTGGAGAGTCCACTGACTGAGCAGGGCTGAAAGTAACAAGGACAGATGCAGGGAGGGAGAGGAAAGGGAAGAGACAGGAAGGAATTGAGGGAAAAGGACAGAGGAATGGTGCATTGCAACAGACAGCCAATATCTGGTTATTTGCAAAATGAGTCAATCAGCAGTTTTCTTTTTGCATCAACAGTTTGGGAAGTTTTTTGATAGGACTACTGCACTGAAGAGATATTTTAATAATAATAAGCAGAATATTTGTTGACCATCATTTAATATGTGTCAAATACTGATGTAGATAAAAGATTATACAGAGTCAGAGTCAGACATGGAGCTCGCCGTCTAAATTGAGGGGTGAAAAGAGGTATTTAATCCCCACTTTACAGATGAGAAACTGAGGCCCAGAGAAGTTGTTACTTGCTTAAGGTCACACAGCAGGCAAGTGACAGAGCTGGGATTTTAACCCAGGTCTTGTCACTGTTAAGTCTGTGTTCGTTCCACTAGGCCACGTGGTCTCCATTCATTCATTCATTCATTCATTCATTCATATTTATTGAGCATTTACTCTGTACAAAGTGCTTGGGAGCGTACAATATAACAATAAACAGACACATTCCCTGCCCACAACCAGCTTACTGCTTGCCTTACACGTGCATCCCAGGAGGGGACAGGAACTGTGGTCTGATATGTGTATCTCCCCCAGTTCTTAGCACGGTGCTTGGCACATAGTAAACCCTTGTCAGCTGTGTGACTTCGGGCAAGTCACTTAACTTCTCTGTGGCTCAGTTACCTCATCTGTAAAATGGGGATTAAGACTGTGAGCCCCACGAGGGGCAATCTGATTACCTTGTATCTACCACAGTGCTTAAAACAGTGCTTGGCACAGTAAGTGTGCTTAACAATACCATTATTCTTATTATTGTTATCGGGGAAATGAATGCATGAAGTAGATTTAAAAGCTCATTTTACCAAATAGCTTTAGCTTTCTCATCCAATCTTTTAACAAACCTGCTCCCAAGGAGCTAAACTTTAGGACTTGAGGATTCTCTCCTTTCCATCCCCTGCCTACCCCTTAATTACAATCATGAGAAGATGAAGAAACAGGAAAGAAAATGGCTGGGTTGTCCACAAACTGGATAGTTATCCCCTACATATTCTGGAGTTGATTGATTATATACTGCTTTCAAGCAAACGCCAAGTTTTCCAATTCAGTTCCAAATTTAGTGAGGCGCCTGAGTGCCTCAACGGAAAGGTACCTCATAAACCTGAAAAAATTATAAAAAATAAACGTAGAATCGGCTAATGACCTATTCAAGAGCATGGGATGCCATCCCGCATTTCTAACCTTTTATTTTGTTTGTGAGTACTTGGCACTGTTTCAGCAGGAGAAATGACAGGAAGAAGGTAGATGGTTTTAGTTCTTCCCCAAAGCAATTTATTTAAAATGCTCTCAAAGGGCAGGTGGATCCAATTTCACTTTTAAAAGGATGAAAAGGAGAAGAGCTGATCACGGTCTGGGAGATATCAGTCCCATGCCAGGGCACAGTGAATTCTAACCAGCAGATGAGCAATTTTTAACCCGAGAAAGCAAAAATATAAGTGGAATTCCACAGAGTCAGAATGGCCAGGTGCTGGTGGGATATAATGTAGAAGGGGTGGGAGGTCTGGAGACGGAAGATTAGTCTTCCGTATATTATCCTCCCTGCTATTCCCTCATCTCAAATTAACATCTTGTATCCCGTCACCAGTAGTATTTTCTCTCTCTCGACTGATTGGCAGATAAAACGCTTCCTCGGTTTTTCCTTCAACTGCCATATATCCTTAGGGTTTAATCCTTGAGTGAGGTCCCCGTTCCCTCTGTCTTTTGTGGCTATTTTGGGATGGACCCTAAGACTCATAGAAAACAAAGTAAATAAATGCATAGCAAGGCACCTTTATCATCCATTCCTGGAGGATAATGAACCTTATTTTAATGAAGTGGAGGATTGACAATTAGACTTTGTGGCACGGAATGAAGTGGAGTGTTGACGATTAATCTGTGAAAATACTATCTGGAGACAATTCAGAAGAACTACCAAATATCTACAGGGTCTAAATTCACTGAAAATTTGCTTTGTGATTGCTTCACTATTATATCATGTAGACTGGGCCAGCCAAGTCTTGTAATTAGCCTTTCCTTAGATTACTATAACAATGACATATCTGTGGCCCAAGCTCACCTCTACCTTCACCTTAACTGCTACTGTCATTTCCAAATTAAATGATTTCTCCTTTTTTCCCACATTTTACCAGAAAAAGACACACAGTTTTCCAAGACTGTGGGTGTATGAGGGCTTCTTAGCTCAAATACACATTTGACTAAAGGGAAAGGCTAAACTGAAATATAACAGTGCTATTCTTATAGATCCTGGTCAAATATTCAAAAGGAGAGCCCTAGTTAGACTTCCTCTGCCCAGTAACAACAAAAAAGAATAATTGTGGTATTTGTTTAATTCTTATTATATGCCAAGTGTTACCCTAAGCACTGGAGTAGATACAAGAGAATCAGGTCCTACACAATCACTGTTTTATATGGAGCTAACGGGTCACAGAATTGAGGCACAGAGAAGTTAAGTGTCCATGGTCACAAATAACAGGTAAATGGAAGAGTCAGGATTAAAACTCAGACCCTACTGAGAAAATACGGCCAAATGCCCACTGGGTAGTGTAGCCCTGGTCACATGGAAGCATGCCATTCAAACTGCATAAAATGGCAGTCCTATTTGAGACAATTGCCCACAAGCTGGAAATTAGGTGATCAGGATCTCAGTTTCCTGATTGACCTCCTGCTATCTTGGCCTGAATACTCTATGCTCTTCTGAGCATATGGCCAAACCACGAAAATAGGTTATCTGGGTCCTTTTTGAAACATATTTTGTTTACCCTTTTCATAATCTTATTTGGACATAGCTTTACTTCCTGCAATTCTTGTTCTTAAACTAAAGGAAATCCAGGCCTGCAATTTGATAATCAATGATTCTTTTTTACTTGGTATTTTCTGTGGGATTGCATCTTAAATCACTGATAATAAACTAGAATTTTGCCATTCCAAAGGGTGGTTTCTGCCAAGCCATGAACCAAACTTGTATTTCTGTTGACACTCAATAATAACAGTAATGATCATAAAAATATCCAACAGGATATTATTCAACATCCAAATTTCAAAGCAGGTTAAGGTTTCAGTTTTCCTTGAAGGTCAATTCTAATTTTATCTAAACAAATTAATTCTTCCCAAAGGTTGTTAGGAATGGAGGGGAAAAAGAGAGAAGGAAGATATTGAATAAGGAGTAACGAGAACTTGGAATTCAGGTGCAATCAAAAATATGTCTGCCACATTTCAGATGTTTATTTCGAACTGATAGAAACATCTGGATTGTGCAAAATTCCTAGACGGAAATTTTGGTAGAAACAGCTCATCTTGCATTTGGGTGGGGTGGCTTTCAGTTTTGGAAACAAGACTGAAACAAATACTTATCTGATCTCATCGGAAGATTTCAAGATCATTTCTACATATAAGAGATGAGAGGTGAGAGCTGGGAAAGGGGTTGTGATATTTGATCTATATAGGAATAAAAGAATCAGCGTTCCCTAGCAGATGTATTCTTAGAGAAAGAAAAACAATGGAAAACACTGAAGGGTGTAGTTAAGAACTCTCAGTGATTCCCTGTGTCATAACCATCACCCCACATTTCCAATTCAGTAAACTAGATGAGGATAATAATAACTGTTATTATTATTACAAAATATCACAGAGCTGGTAGACATGTCCCCTGCATATTAATCAGGAATCCCAGCTTGAAGGCAGATCTATTTGTTATAATTTCTACTGAGCAACAAGATGATAAGGTTGGGGAATACACCTTAATTAGATCTCTTATTCTGGAGATCCACTCAGATCCTGGTTTGGGATTTCCAAATGACAAGTCACTTGCTGGGCCTGACCTCCACTCCAGAACAATAATAATAATAATAATAATAATTATGATGGTATCTGTTAAGCGCTTACTATGTGCTAAGCACTGTTCTAATCGCTGGGGTAGATATAAGGCAATCAGGTTGGACACAGTCTCTGTCCCACGTGGGGCTCACAGTCTCAATCCCCATTTTACAGATGAGGTCACTGAGACCCCAAGAAGTGAAGTGACTTCCGAAGGTCACACACTAGACAAGTGGCAAATCCGGCCACTTAGAACCCACAACCTCTGCCTCTCAAGCCTGTGCTTTCGCCAGTAGGCCGTGCTGCTTCTCTTCAGTGCAGACAATAAAAGTAGAAGGTAATCTACTTGAGAGATGTCACCAGGCAGATCTCTGCTCCCTCTGCTCCCCCTTTGCTCCCCCTTTGCCCTTTGCTCCTCCCCTTTCCCCCTTCACCTCCCCTCAGCTAAGCCCCCTTTCCCTCTGGTCCTCCCCCTCCTCATCCCCTCCCCTCAGCACTGTGCTCATTTGAATATATTTTTTATTACCCTATTTATTTTGTTAATGAAGTTTACATCCCCTTGATTCTATTTATCATGATAATGTCTTGTTTTTGTTTCGTTCTGTTTTGCTCTGCTGTCTGTCTCCCCTAATTAGACTGTGAGCCCATCATCGGGCAGGGATTGTCTCTGTGGCCTAATTGTCCATTCCAAGCGCTTAGTACAGTGCTCTGCACATAGTAAGCACTCAATAAATACTACTGAATGAATGAATGCAATTGAGAGGCAGAATGGGTTCCAGGCGGGGTTGGGGTGACCGGCTGTGGCCCCCAAGAACTTTCATCCTGGCCCAGGTTTTTCAAGCAAGGATAAAAAAGTGAAGGCTACAGCTCAGCCAGTCAGTGCTAAAGAGCATACGTTCAGAAGTACTTCACAAACCAGATGGCTATATATTTTTTAATTGAGTTTTAAACACGAAGCCTTTTTTGGTCTTGCACATATGGATAATATCTGAATATTGTATTCATAGAGAAGCAGCATGGTGTAGTGGATAAAACTAGGGTCTGGGAGTCCAGAGGTCTTTACTACTGGTTCTAAAACTAATACTAGTCCTAATACTCATTCTACCACTTGTCTGCTGTGTGACCCTGGGCAAGTCACTTAACTTCTCTGTGCCTCAGTTACCTCATCTTTAAAAAAAACCCCTGGGGATTGAGTGTGAGCCTAATCTGGGACAGGAGCTGTGTCCAACCTGATTAACTTGTATCTACCTCAGCAGTTAGAACAGTGCTCGGCATTTGGTAAGCATTTAACATATACCATTATTATTATTATTATTGTTATCTAGCATCTTAAAATATCGGATTATATTAATTAATCATTTTATGACAGAAGCTAATTTTCTGTAGATGGATCCAGTGATCCAAATTCTCTCAAAGGAATCTCATCATTTGCCAAGAGTTAGAAACCCAAGGTAATCGTTAATTGATCCACAAAGAAACTGTGGGCCAGACAATCCAGAACCTGTTTGTTTCACATAGGAAAGCCTCAGTTTGCCAATAACTTGGGCCCACAATATTGTGCTGCTGGGGATTTCATGGGGGATTACATGAGTTCATCTTGGCAGAGGATGTTGCAAAAGAGGGAAACAAAGAAATGAAGGAATCGGCTCCTTGGGACATCCAACTAGGGAAACCACCAACCTTGTAGGGTTTCAGTACTGAGAGCTTCCTAAGCCACCCAGAGATCAGATCACTCGCCACTGAAACTGCTGCAGGATCGTGCTTTGGGGGAAGCAATTGCTGATGCCACATGCCGTAGTAATTTCAAGAAAACCTCTGGGTAAACGTTTGGGAAGGAGTTGGGTCTGACTTTCTAACAGTATCTACTTGCCGGAGAATTGTTTTCCCTCCATTTTCTCATGTCCCTCGGTTAAATTCAGCACCTTCTTATAGTAGGCTGGAGGCAGTTAATTTGAATTTCGAAAGGGAGCAGTGGGAGGGAAGGAGAGACGAGAAGTGGGGGTTGGAAGGCGATTTCTTGATTTCTTAATTTTATTTCATTCTCTGTCAGCAAATAGTCACTGGAAAGTCATTTAAGGAGATCTGAAACTTATTAATTCAAAAATGTAACTGGTAACTGATCATGACAGAATCCTGGAGTACTTTATCGGGCACAAATATGAAACCTATCTGTGTAGCTAGTCATACACACATTAACAATACCATTTACATGGGAATGTGACAAACAGATACACTTACCACCCCCCCCAATTGTAAACAAACTAGGATATAGTTGAAAGATAATACCTTTTTCTCCACCATCTGTTGAATGGCCTTGCACATATTTTGTCATTTAGGGCATTCGTTCAATGCTAGGAAAAGATATTTTCCCTATACAACCCAATGATTGTGAAATTCAGAAATGACTTTTGTAGCAGATGTTGGTTCCCTCTGCGGCAGCGGACTCCAGTCTACCGTAACTGAGTTTAAAGAGCACACTGTGGGCAATGTAAAGTTGCTTTTGAGTGGCCTCCATGTCTTTAACCCCCTCACTGCTGAGCACCGAGTCCGAAACTTAGTCTGGTCCACTGACCTACCTCACAGCTACAACGGGAGGATATAGCAAGCACTCTGCTCTAACTCACCGTGGGCAGGGAATGTGTCTTCCAGGCACCTAAGCACACAGTACACAGTAAGTGCTCAATAAATACCACTGACTGGTAGATTGAGTGATTGAAGATGGCATCGTAAGTTAGAGCTTGCCCTTTAAATATTCCACCTTTGTAAAAAAGAGATGAAAATTTAACCAAGAAAAAACTGACCAATAAATTGAATAAATATGGAAGAAAGAATAGGGAAACATATTCTTTCCCTGAGAGACGAACGCAGTTCCAACCCGATGGGGCTGTATGGAGAGAGTAACTAATGATTTTGAAACATTCTACAACTCTGAATTACTATGCGATTGCCAGTTTACAGTAATTCCTCCTTGTTGGCACAAAATACTTCAGTATCTGTTACTTTTCACATTTAAAAATAATTTTGACTGTCTTCAAAACGTTCAAACACATTACAGCGATTGCTCAGTATCATTTGCCATGCACCTCGGATGAAAAGGTCACTATATGCCCTGACTTGATACCGAAGCTCAGATCAAAAAACCCTAATCAATTACTGACCGTTTACTCAGAACGCTCAAATGCCCCTAGATCATCAAGCAGCATTTCTCCTTCAGTTTTGCAACCTTGCCCAAAAGACAGACCTATTTGTTTCTTCGCCGCTGACCTTCCTTGCTGAGTCTTCCATGTTAAGAATGTGTTATAGAACAGATATTCTCTCTGGCAGTGCTACTAAAGGCAGATCACATACTGGTCTTTGGCTGAGTTGGGTTTGCAGTAAATATGAATAATCAGGGGAGTTTACCTGCCAAAATAATAATGATAATATGATGAAAACACTATCAGATAAGTTGCTGCGTGGGTGTATTCAGATTGAAAATGTGGATCTTCTCAGAACCACTGACCTCACTCAGTGTGTGAGGCCGAATTCTGGCTAGAGGCTCTTAAAAACAGTTTCAGTGTTTCAGTTCACTTGCTTTGCTTCCCCTTTTCTATCCCTGGTCCTGGCTCTCCCTATTTCTTGCTTTATGCGCTGAACTGTACCGAGTCTTTCAAAAAAAGACAGTACGGTTCATCTATCTAAATGGCAAGATGTGTGTCATGTCCTTGAAACGTTAAGTCAGGGGGACATGGAGGAAAGGGGGAAACACATTTGTTGGGGTGACGTATTGAAGTCCTGCTTGTCAAAAACAATACGGTCAGCCAACCCAAAATGCTTAATTCCCAGGGTGCAGTACCATTTTACCCTACAGCACTCATGTCCATATTCATAATTTATTTATTTACATTAATGTCTGTCTCTTCCTCTAGACTGTAAGCTCCTTGTGGACCAGAAACATGTCTTATCAATTCTGCTGCACCGGACTCTCCCAATAACTTAGGGCTGTGGTCTGTATGCAGTATGCACTCCATAAATACCACTACTTGATGAAAGTTAGTGTTTAGAACAGTGCTTGACACATAGTACGTGCTTAACGAACGCCATAAAATTATAAAATAAAAAGTCAGCAATGGCACCACTCCCCAGATGCTCCTGTTATACTGTACTCTTCCAAGCGCTTAGTACAGTGTTCTCCACCCAGTATGCACTCAATCAATACAATTGATTGATTACCTTAGACCATGACAAACCTTTGGTAACTTAGGAAGCCAAAGCGAACTAAAAATATTCAAGATCACCAGTGAACTAGTTCCACCATGAAGTGGCTTTGGCTGGGTTCGGGCTTGTGAGACTTAGCTTTGCTGATCACTGTTGACAGACATGGAATCCCAACGCTGAATCATTTCCCAGTATCGAGCTGTAATTTTGAGTATTTAAACCTGAGTCACCTCCATAGCGAAAAGAAGGCTTTGGCTCTATCCTTATTATGTCTTCACACAGACAATTTTTTTTCCTAGAACTAGTTCATCTCTTCCAGAGGACTTCGGTAGGCTTGGTAGATCCATGATGGGAGATGGGGCAATGCACCAGCCCTAAGGACTCCTCAGTTGCTTAACTAAGAAGCCAGTGGATGTGAAAACGTTCCCATTTCTCACAGTTGTTTGGCTTTGGGGAATAAGCTCCATGTTTATTATTTCGGTTACCGTGGTGGCGGAGCTTGCGTCCCATCATTGACACGTGTTAACTTGGAAGGGATAACCTCAAAGCTGGAAAATACCTGATGTGGATAAGGGGTCCTGTGAGGTTAATGGTCAATCACTCTCTTGTTGTGTCTGGGTAATTCCAAAAGTGGTGACCCCTGCTCATTCGTACCTGCATTCTCTGAGTCCAACAACTGTGTTTCTTGACAGAGACAAACCATATTTCCTGGCTGTCCTCAGCCCACTGAAAGGAAATTCTAATCTCATGAAAAAGCAGCATTTGCTGAACATCCCTACACAATCTGAGCAGGTGCTCTTACTTCCAAGCTGCCTCAGTTTGTGTTTCAGAAGGATCTTCTGCATTTGGTTATTCCCACCGTCACTGAGTAGTCCCGGCAGTCAGACTAAAACCTTTTTCATTTCATTATTATAATATGAAACTTGTGGGATACTCCAGAAGTTTCTATTAAAATGGAGGATGCTAGCTCATCTACTTCCACTTCACTTTTCTAAAGCTCAGTAGAAGGCCAGGGATTCAATCATGGAAAAGAAGGGTGTTCTAAGATTCAGCTGTTCTTAAAAGAAAATAGTTTGCAGGTTTTGGCCCTTGCTTACCTAGGTAAGATTTCATTGAAAATAAATTTATCGACAATAACATTTATTTCATCACTCTTCATTCCACATCTCTTTTGTTCCTGTTATGAATCCATCCTTAGATTTCCAATATTGTTTTGAAATAAAATAATCATAAAATCGTTTTCTCTCCTATTCCTAATCTGGAGGGTTTTTTCGAGGTATCTTCCAGATATCTCAATTTCAAAGAATCAACAAAACATCTCATTTAGCAATTCGATCATTATGTTACTTTTAAAAAAGCAGAACTCATGCAAACTCAACCGTGATCTACTATGGCTGTTTGGTTTTTTCCTTGCTTGCTTCCATACAATACATATTTTGTCCCTAATGTCCATTGCACATAACCTTATTGTACTTCACCCTTATTTTGATGGGCCATTTTTCTAAGTTTTCATGGAAAAATGAGCAAGAGTGCAAATATGCATTGATCTTAATGAGTAAAATGACATTACTGTAATCTCCTGAACAACCACAGGAATTTGTTCTTATGATTATTCATGTGCTAGTATAAAGTGAATTTTCCTCCTCACTTCAACGGTACTTTTAATTCTCTAGGTACAAGATGCAACACACTGAATTTTTAACTCATACGAAGGGAGAGAGAAATGGAAGTTCTAATTCTTAAGCACAGTATGCATGCTCAATTGATATGAAAAAGGCAAGTTTCTGGATTGCAAGATAGTTATAATAATATCTTAATTATTTATACTTTGAATTGGGGGGAATACACTGAAATATTTATTAAACAAAAATAACTGGTGTTTTTTGCTCAAAACATTAGTGTTAGAGTTTCTGGGATGCCAAAACTTTCTATAGTGAGTAATAAGTGCTCGGACTTTAAGAAACTCTGCAACCACAGTCTGTTGACTACGGCAAAATTCCTCAGTTGCAGGAGAGTTTTTAGTGGAATATTATTTTAATTTGCCAAGGGCTGATTTTTTTGTGGGTGAGTCATGTAGCTCTACAAGAATGGCTACAGAATAATAGAAAAAACCTCCAACGTGGATTCAGAGTATAATAATAGGTTCAAATTCCTCATAAATTATTGGTGTGTGGTGAATTGAAATGGCATATATGCAAGCAGAGAGGGCAGAACAAGCATTTTAAAGACTGTGCCCTTAACTCTGACCATCTGTACTGCAAATCATTTCTAATAGTAGGAGGAGGAGGAGCAAGAGTAGAAGGAGGAGAATGAGGAGGAGGAGGAGGAGGAGGAGGAAAAGGAGTAACTAAACTTGTTCTCATCCCACCATCAACCCTTTGCTCACATTAGCGCTTAATACAGTGCTCTTCAGACAGTAATCACTCAATAAATACGATTGAATGAATCCTCACTCCTGCCTGCAATAACCTCCCTCTTCATAACCTACAGACCAACACTCTTCCCATCTTCAAAGCACTACTAAAATGACATCTTCTCCAGGAAGCCTTGCCTGATTAATGTTCCCCTCCTATTTTCCCTCCCCCTGTATGAACTATGAAATTAAGTCCACATCCCCTGATAATAATAGTGATAATTGTGGTGTTTGTTGAGCTCTTGCTAGGTGCTGGAGAAAATACAAGATAGTCACACTGGACTGCCCTGTTCTATCTACATGGACAGCTCAGTCCCTGGACTCATAGTCTTAAGCATTGGGTGTAGAGGTTTCAGGATGATCCAGGAACCAATAGGTAGATTCTAAACTCAATAGAAACATTGTAAACAAATAAGCACAGCAAAAGATCCTCTTTACCTATACACAGTGTGCAATTCATTCACTTGTACAGAGAAGACCTGCCATCAGGAGCCTCATCTTTAAACGCAAAGGACAGCATTATGTAATAATAAGAAATAAGTGGGTTTTAGAGGACCCATTCTGGATTTTACATGCCTAATGTCTCTGGAATATTTCTCTCTTCCCAGGCCGAAATCTCAACTGGGAAATCAGGGTTTAAGCTTGAACAAGAAAACAGGAACTAATTAATCAATCAATCAATTAATCACTTGTATTTAATGAGCACTTACTGTTTGCAGAACACTGTAGTACAACTGTAATACAGCAGAGCTGGTAGAGAAGTTTCATGCCTAATGGCTCCCCAAGGTGAAAACCTTAGTAAAAATAAATTAGAGAAAGTTGCATCTACTGTGCACTTAGACTGTAAGCTCACTGTGTGCAAGGAATGTGCTTGATTTATTGTTATAGTGTACTCCCCCAACTGCTTAGTACAATGCTCTGCATACAGTAAGCACTCAGTAAATACAGGTGACTGATTGGCCAGAGAGCCAAATGTTTGTTGACTGCAAATCTATCTCGGTGTTCTTTAGCCACTTATTTCTTGGTGGAGTCAATAGCACATCTTTGTACTCTTAAAACAACGGCACTGACTAATAGCTGTGAAGGAAGAAGCGGGAAGAAATGGATTCAGTTGTAATCTCCCTCGGACTTCTGTTTGTCACGCTTGTCCTCGACTAATTAGGTTGTCTTATTGGATCTAATCAGTGCAGACTTGAGCTAACACTGTTCTTTATATGCTCAAGTGCAGACTTCAAAGTAGAGTTCTTGACATCCAAAAATTTACCACAGACTAATTTTCCACCCTATAGATGGGTTCTCAGCTGCCTTGGCCATCATCAAAAACCAAAGGTCCAAAAGGTCCCTCTCTAGACTGTAAGTTCGTTGTGGGCAGGAAAGTGTCTGTTATATTGCATTCTCCCAAGCACTTAGTACAGTGCTCTGCACATAGTAGGTAGAGAAGCAGCATGGCTTGGAGAATTGAACACGAGCCTGGGAATCAGAAGGACCTGAGTTCTAATTCCAGCTCCGCCACAAGTCTGCTGTGTGACCTTGGCCAAGACTCTTAACTTCTCTCGGCCTCAGGTAACTCATCTGTAAAATGGGAATTAAGAGTGTGAGCTCCATATGGGACAGGAACTGTGTCCAACTTGATTAACTTGTATCTACACCAGCGCTTAGAACAGTGCTTGGCGCAGAGTAAGAGATTAAAAAGAACCATTATAATTATTACTGTTATTATTTAGTCAGTAAATATGATTGAGTGATTGATTGAAAAAGGAGAAAACCATCATGGCCCCTTCTCATTGAACTGTCGCTATGTGGGTCAGCTAGGAGCTCTCAGTCTCTCGGTAACTGGATCTTTGAAAAAAGCCAACCATCTTTGTGGAATTCTGGTTGTTCCTGGAATTTTGCTGAGACTCCTGCTTCACAATCGGTCAGAAAAGACAGCATTCCCCGAGTGTTTATATATGGCTTCCCAGCCTGCGAGGATGAGACGTTTCTGCCTCCACTTCCGCACAACCTATTGGAGACTCATGGGTAACTCCTACTCTGCCCATAGTCCAGAAATCTTCAGATATCTGAAGGAGTTTGACGTTAATCTCCGAGCCAGAGCCAAAGCAGTCTTTGAAAATCCCACAGAAGCTTCTTTATCTTACTTCGAAAAGAGTTAATGTAGAATGTTTATTTCGTTCCAGCCTCCTATCCAACTTGTAAGAGCTCCACTACCTGGCCCCTAATTTCATTTAAAATCCCTTGGCAGAAGACCTAAGATGAAACCAATTGTGAAAGTTTCTGCCCTTGCTGGAACCCGGTTTCTTAGCACCTGCAGTAGACTCCACAAGTGGGCTAGAAGTCCCTTTCTTTAAAACCTAGATTTCCCCGCATTGTGACAATTAAAATGTTGTAATCGATCAACGAATGCTATTTATTGAGCACTTCCTTTGTGCATAAGGAGCACTGTACTAAGTAATTGGGAGAATACAACAGAGTGGGTAGACATGTTCCCTGCCTACAAGGAGCTTACAGTCTAGAGGAGGAGACAGACAGCAATATGAATGAATTACAGATAGGCATATGAGTGCTGTGGAGAGGAGGGAGGGGTGAATATCGAGTGCTTAAAGGATATGCCAGGCATTTTTTAACCTTACCGATAATCTTTAACACCTTTAAGGCATCTTTCATCTTCCAAAGACCTTATCTAAAAGGTTTCTTCTTCTTCCTTCCACAGAAGCTTTTCCTTAGCCTCAGAATAGTCTTTGCCAGAACCAAGGGCTCGAGATAAGAAGAAAAAAAGGGAAATTCAGCAGGCCTAGGAGCTTGGGTTTCCAAAGGTTATCAGTTTCAAATGGAGTTTACTTGGCAGTTAAAATTTTGGAGACGGCTGTATTTACTATATTCCTTAGGGTTAATTTCAGATTATGCAATACAAAGCGATCTGGTAATAATGGGAAGTAACCCTTTGGATTTCATCTGACTAGTTTTTGAGCTGTATTTTTGAGTTCAATCTCACCATTCACCTAACAGAATACACTGTTCCAACTAAAATGATATCAGTCTTTATTTGGAAGGAAGTCAAATCCAAGAACGACGATAATAAAGTATAGAAATTCCCATCTTGTCTTTGTTTATTTCATGTTTTGGGGTGGATCTTAGGCCTTGGTTGGGGCACTGGACAGTAAGATGGCTTGAATTCTTGCTCCGCTACCTCATCTGACCCGCATCACCAAGATCCATTCACAACATCAAATAGAAAAGTGGTCAACGATGAGGTCAGTTCACTAACACTGAGGCAAAGCATTAGGTTTTAGGAAGAAAATGGACTCTGGCAGGATACTACTGTGGCAGCTGCTATTTCATAGAGTATATGCAGGGAGGGCAGGACAAATGCATTAAAGATATAATACATGGTATTTGTTAAATGCTTACTGTGCACAGAACACTGTAGTAAGCGCTTGTGAAAGTACAAGAGAGTTGGTAGACACAATCCTTTCCCCCAGGGAGCTTGTAGTCTATTGAGGGAGAGAGACATTAAAATAGGTTATCGCAGTGGATGGTTGGAAGACAACAGTAGTGATCACACCTGCCCGATGAGCGGCAGTTAGGATTTTCAGGTTTTCGCCATAGCCCACTCAGAGTTACTGTCTTTGAGATACAGGTTTGGGATGATCGAATTCACTTCAAAACCCAACTTAATTTTTTGTGTCACAGTCGACACCACCACTGACCTCCCTGCCCCTGCGGCCTGCAAATTTCCTATTATCCTTGATTCCCCGCTTTCCTTCGACTCCCACATTCAGTCTTTTGCTAAATCCAGCTGTTTTTCCGGTGTTTCCTGGATCCAGCCGTTCCTCGCCAACTAAACAGCTGCCACTCTGGTCCAAGAATTTGTCATTCCCTGGCTAGATGGCTCACCAGAGCCCTCACTGGTCTTCAGGCTTTCAGGCTCTCCAGTTCATACTTAACTCTGCATCCTGGATCGTTTCTCTTCACTCCCTATATACACTCAATGGTTAATCATTCCTCTTCACATCAATCAATCAATCAATGTCTCATATTTATTAAGATCTTAATTTCCTAACCATTGGCTTTAAGGCACTCTACCTGCACCCTTTGTTTTAGAGAAGTAGGTTAGCCTAGTGGATAGCACATGGATTTAGGAGTCAGAAGACCTGGGTTCTAACTCCGGCTCTGACGTTTTCCTGCAGTGTGATCTTGGGCGAGTCACTTTCCAGCGTTGTGCCTCGGCCCTTAGCCACAAAATAGGGATGCTGTTCCTCCTAGTTTAGGCTGTGAGTCTTATGTGGGACAGGGACTGTATCCGATCTGATTATTTTGTATCTACTCCAGAGCTCAGGACAGTCCTTGGGAATGTAGTAAGAGTTTAACGAAAACCATTATTATTATTTTTAAGATTCTCAAATGAAATGAGTTAGGCAGTAAAAATAGTCATTTTCCTGAAGAGCTCTCTTGTTTTCATACTCTGGATCTAATTATCTTATCTTATGCCATCGAGTCACTTCTGACCCACAGTGACACTATGGACACGTCTCCCAGAACGCCCCGCTCTCCATCTGCGATCATTCTGGTAAGTGTATCCATACAGTTTTCTTGGTAAAAATACGGATGTGGTTTACCAAGGCCGCCTATCGTGCAGTAAACTCGAGTCTCCCCCCTCGACTCTCTCCCGTGCCGCTGCTGCCCAGCACGGGTGAGTTTTGACTTATAGCAGTTTGCCTTCCACTCGCTAGCCATTGCCCAAGCTAGGAATGGAGTGGGTAGGCCTCTGTTTGACTCTCTCTCCCATAGCCAAGACTGGTAGAGTACTGAAAACTCTTCAGGTATGATCCTGAGATGTCCTGAATCTAATATGACTATATAATTCCAGAAAAACGGAAATTACCAAAACATTAAATCACAAAATTCCTCTTCCGTGCACCTACCACTCTCAATTGTTCTCATTTTACCTAGTCTCAAGGTGACGCAATATTTCTCCCCTCATGTCACCCACTGCATTCTACTTTTCTTGAATTTTCTGGTGTCTGATTTGCAGCTCTAAATAGTTGAACCGCAGCTTCCTTGCCAGTATTTTTACCTCTTGCCTATTGTATCTCTATTTCCCCTTGCCTTTTCCCAGCATCCCTCCTCAACCTCTCTCCTCCCTGCTTTGGTTTCCTCTTGCCTTAAGCCCTCTGCATCCACTGAAACATTTCTTCCTGTCTCATTTCAGCTTTTCTTCCATTGCTGGCAAAAGGCTATTCCAGGACTCATAATCCTGAATCCCACTGTGACAGCTGCCAAACGGTTTTATGGCCTATGTGGCTTCAGCACTCAGCAAAGACTAAACACTTGAGCCTGATGGATTTAAATCATTTTTGCATCCAATATATTTATCACTTCTCCCTCTCCACCTCCCCCTTCATTTCCCCCGACATTTACCATTTCTCCTGCCCAAATAAGACCATCGCTCACTTCTGTAACATCTCTGCCCTCATGCTACGAAGGTCAAAGTCACACCCTGAAGGTGTTTGCTTGTCTTAGCAAACAGCTGACAGTCTGCTAGACCAAAGCCAAAGATGTTTCCATTTTCCTTTGAAGACCATCTTTACATACATGTGCAGGGAAGAGACAATAATAATAATTGTGGTTTTTGTTAATCACTTACTATGTGCCTAACACTGTTCTAAGCACGGGTAGATTCAAGATAATTGGGTTGGACATGGTCCCTGTTCCCCACTGGGCTTATGGCCTTAATTCCCATTTTCCAGATGAAGTAATTGAGGCACAGAGAAGTTAAGTGACTTGCCCAAGGTCACATAGCAGACATGTGGGAGAGCTGGGATTAGACTCCACGTCCTCTGATTCTCAGGCTCGTGTTCTCTCCGCTAGGCCACGTTGCTTCCTATCAGCAGGTATGTCAGCAGATGGTGAGGCTGCTTGATTTTCAGTCTTATCTAGCAATTTTTTTTCTTCCCTTTGCCTTTTCACCACAGCTTTGTTTTGTCTGGACTCCTTTCCTCAGCCTGGAATTTCTGAGGCCTGTATTGAGTCCGTAACCTATTGTGGTTACTGGCAAATGTGGAAAGCATTACTCCGTCTGAGCTAAGCGATAAAGCCCCCACCATCCACCCCCTTCCCTTCAGATTTAAGTAGCACCTGGTGAAATTCTTGTGAAGTAAAGTGTGACTGAGGACAAAAGACCTTCTGTAGACGGCTGTCATTACCTTTGATGGTAATTGAGAAACAAGGGGGAAAAAACCCAACAAAAAGCCTACTGTGGCATTACAAGACATGTGTCTATTAAACCAGGTAGTGGCACCTGAGTGTCAACATATAAATCCGCTTTGGTGCGTGTTATCAAGATTGTAAAATGATTGTGTAACCTCCCTTTGGCCTTTTGCTCACAGTCCAGGAAAGGCAGAATTTAGCGATTCAAGGACTTCTCTAGGGAACAAAGACTCCCACAGAAGGGTGGGGTAGAAGCTGCTAGAATTTTGGAACACGCTGGGTTGAGTTCCATTAGTGTCCACTCCTCTGCTATGCTGGCATAATTCAGATGCCAATCAATTTGAGAGGCACCGCCCTCTCGCTGAGATTCCGGTGCCCGGCTCCGTGAGAAGGGAGCAGATGACAAACCTGAGCACGGGTGTTGCGCAAAGCAGCGCTGCCTAAAGGAAAGAGAGGAATACTCGGTGTCAAGGGAAATGGGTTCCAATTCTGGCTTCACCATTCACCTCCCTTGTGACCTTGGGAAAGTCACTCGACTTTCTTGTGCCTCAGTTTTTTCATCTGGTAAATGAAAATTACACACTTGTTCTTTCTCCCCTTTAGACTGCGAGCCTCATGTGGGACAGGAACTGCATCTGATAGGACTGTATTGTATCTAGCCTGGTTTACTTCAGTGCTGGCCTAGAGTAAGCTCTTAACAAATATCCCAGAACCATGTACCGAATCTACTGAAACAGAGGATGAGGTGCACAGAACCCGTTAATTCCACCCACCTTAGCTCTGGTTCTGGACAAGCTCTTCCCACCAGCCGTGAATTACAGAGATGTTCTGCCCTTATAAACCTGCCCTTTCTGAGACTTAATGACTCACTTTAAGACTGGGAATAGATGGGAGAGGAGTTTTCCAGCAGACAACTCTCTGAACCATTAGACTGTCCCATTTGAAAGGAGGGACAAAGTGGAGAAAAGACGGGCCTTGATCCATGCACACGTGCTTGTCTACATATTTTATATTTTCTATGATTTGACATGCCAGGGTAACAAGGACTGTCTCAGGTTTTGTGTGCTGTCCAGGGGAATTTCAAAAATTATATAAATGCTCAAATACTGGGTCTGTCCCAGGTAAACTTGACAACCACCTTTGCAATGCCACCCCCATACCGCTTTCACCTACTTTTGGACTCCTCTTTAACTGGAGCCTGGTTCTCATATGCTCAAGGTGGGCTGCAAAAAATGCTGGAATTTGGAGTTTGGATATCTCAAAATGTGGGGAAAATTTATCTCCACTTGCTGGGTGATTTCTCTCTCCATTTCCCTTTCCTTCCTCTCACGGGCACTGAGTTGTCTTGATTTTCAAAAACATTGTCGATTTAGCTATATATGCCTCTAGCATGGGAAGAATTGCTATCATTTGTTCTTAAAATACAGGTTCCCGGGAAGACCACTGGAGCATGCATGATTTCAGAGTGTGAGATTGATGATATAAAGGAAGTACTTAATACTAGGGAAGCAGTGTGGCTCAGTGGAAAGAGCCTGGGCCTGGGAGTCAGAGAACATGGGTTATAATCCTGGATCTGCTGCTTGTCAGCTCTGTGACTTTGGGCAAGTCACTTAACTTCTCTGTGCCTCAGTTCCCTCATCTGAAAGTGGGGATCAAGACTGTGAGCCCCACGTGGGACAACCTGATCACCTTGTATCCCCCCAGCACTTAGAACAATGCTTTGCACATAGTAAGCACTTAACAAATGCCATTATTATTATTAGTAGTAGTAGTAGTAACATTCGATGAACGATGGATTTAAAATGAATCCAAAAGAACCAATGCAGGGCTCAGAAGCAGAATTTGAATGAAGACTAAAAGTAAGCATTCTAGACAGCATCAAAAATATCTTCCTATTTCCAGGTTACGTGGTTAGTCATTCATTTCAATTCTCTGAAATGAATGGACCTCAGTGAAACCGTCGTCTCTTTACAGTGGACACTGGAATGATTCTGGGCAGCTCTGCCAATCTGAAGTGGAAAAGGGATAGTTTCCCTCTGATGGCCCTAACCACATTGAGATTGCCATTGCTTACCCATTTATTCCTATTCACTCCACGTTTCCTCACTCCTGAAGAATCTCCAGTGGTTGCCCATCCACCTCCGCATCAAACAGAAACTCCTTACCATCGGCTTTAAAACACTCATTCACCTTCCCCCCCTCATACCTTACCTCCCTGACTTCCTACTACAACCCAGCCCACACACTTCGCTCCTCTTATGCCAACCTGCTCACTGTACCTTAATCTCATCTATCTCAACACTGACCCTTCAGCCACAAACTGCCTCTTGCCCGGAACTCCCTGCCGCTTCATATCTGACAATCATATTCCCCACCTTTAAAGACTTATAAAATCACAAATTCTCCAAGAGGCCTTCCCCAACTAAGTCCTCATTCCCCCTATTCCCTCTCCCTTCTGTATTGCCTTTGCACTTGAACCCTTTTTACCCTTGGCTCACCCCATCTTCATCCCCACAGCACCTATGTACATCGGTAATTTACTCTAATGTCTGTCTTCCCCTCTAGACTGCAAGCTCCCCGCGGACAGGGAACATCATGACCATCTCTATTATATTGGTACTCTTTCAAGAACCTAGAGTCGTGCTAAGCACTACTCTGATTGAGTAATTAACTGTCTGATTACCCCAAGTGTGAGATGGCCCAACTGCAGATGCAATTATTGTTTGCCATTCCAGGGTCTTCCATGGAGCCGCTGATGCCTGAGCAAAGCTGGAGGCCAATAGAGCAAGCGGGGAGCCTGGGATGGCAATGTAGACAACCCCGAAATGGTGGAATTTGAATCAAGACTAAAAATAAGCATTCTAGACACAGCATCAAAAATATCTCCCTAGTTTCAGGTTATGTGGCTCGTCATTCATTTCAAACACTACATCTAGGTTGTAGTGGGCATCTGCAAGTGGCATCGGAAGAAACCTAAGGCAACCAAAGGCGGCCATGCCGGCCAGGAAGCGCAGTGCTCTATCCATCTGGCACGCGCGCTGGGAATTGCCCACATCTGGTTTCAAAGTTAAATTCCTAATAGTTCTCTTGAGCTAAATAAACACGTAAAAGTCACTTACCACAAGGGAACTAGGGGATACCAGGTGAAAATGAGAAGCAGAATATCTTGTAGGGAAATTTGATCTTGTTTTAAATATTAAAACTCATTACAAGAATCACCCTGTTCAGAGAAAGCATAGAAAACAGAAATTAATGTATGTAACATTTTAAAGATGATGTATTGTAAATGATCTACCGTTTGGCTTAAAAGCCAACACTGCTAACTTTTTATGCATTTAGACTGTTGCCACAAAGCTATCTCCTTTTCTTCTATGTTTGTTGCATTACTATAAAATTTATAATATTGCTCAACCAATCAATCTTATTTATTGGGTGCTTACTGTTTGCAGAACACTGTACTAAGAGTTTGGAAGAGTACAATTTAAGAGTGTTGGTGGACACGGTCACCGCCCACAAAGAGATGACAGTCTAGCGGGGAGCTTACCTTTTGTAAAATCCTCACTTTCCCCTCCAAGAGCTTTTCTTCCACCTAACTTGCCCCTCACAGTAGACAAGATTATTATCCTTTTTATCTCTTAAACTTGTGACCTTGGCATTAGTCTCCACTCCTCCCTCTCTTTCAAACCTCTTATTCAGGGTGTTGGAAAATCCTGTCGGTCCTTCCTCTCTTGGACTGTGAGACTCCCCCCAAGGGACAGGGACAATGTCTAATTCCTCCCCGTCTATTCTCTCTTAGGTCAGTGCTCTGCAAAGAATAAAGATACAATGCATATTATTATTTTTTACTATTATTACCCCTTTACAAAACTTCTATCTCCTTTCTCTCCATCTAAAGCCTCTGGGAGAAACAGCATGCCTTAGTGGCTCAGGCTCAGGCCTGGAAGTCAGAAGGACCTAGCTTCTAATCCCTGCTCTGCCACATGTCTGCTGGGTGACCTTGGGCAAGTCACTGAACTTCTCCGGGCCTCAGTTACCTCATCTGCAAAACGGAGATTAGGAGTGTGAGCGCCATATGGGACAAGGACTCTGTCCAACCTCATTAACTTGTATCTACCCTGGCACTTAAAACAGTGTTTGGCACATAGTAAGCACTTAAAAAGAACCATGATTATTATTATTAGAACTCTCATCTCCAGATTTTCAGTCCTGTTCTCTTTCCACTAGATCACAAGGTCAACATATTATCTTAATCTCCCAGTCCATTGCTCCACACATAGTAAGTGCTCAAAAGATTGAATGAATGACTAATAATAATAATAATGACGGTACTCGTTAAGCTCTTACTATGTGCCAAACACTGTTCTAAGCGCTGGGGTAGATACAAGGTTATCAGGTTGTCTCATGTGGGGCTCACAGTCTTAAATCCTATTTTACAGCTGAGGGAACTGAGGCAGAGAGAAGTTAAGTGACTTGCCCAAAGTCACACAGCTGACGAGTGACAGAGCCGGGATTAGAACTCACGATCTCTGACTCCCAAGCCCACGCTCTTTCCGCTAAGCTGCGCTCCTTCAACAATGGCTGATGGAAGATTATGGCAACTGGGGCAGACCGACCTTCAGGTGTCCGACGTCACTTCCTCATCCATCAGAGGGCCTAAATTAGGATATGCCAATATTCTTCATTAGGACTCAAATCAATTAGAATTTAAAACTCTTACATTTTACCCATAATACTTGGTGAATAACAGTCATCACAGGAAGGCGGTGTGGCCTAGCACACTAAAGACAAGAGAAGCCATTTCATTCAGACGCTTGTCTGCTACGTGACTGGGATCGGACATTTAACTCCTCTGTGCCTCAGCTCCAACATCTGAGAAATGGGAATAAACCATGAGGCCCGTGTGGGATAGTGACGCTGTCGGATGGGATTATCTTGTTTCGGTCCCATTGCTGGAACGTAATAACTGCTTTTAAGTACCACTTAAATGAATTCCAACAACAGGGAAACTCCTTTAGATTGTAATGCTTGGAGTGAAAGTGTGGGTTTCTCGTCCTCTCTCACCCCCACTGAAGTGACGCTGTGTTGTCACAGAGACACTCTGATGTCAGCTCCAGAAAAGGGTCGGGGCTTAGAGATAAATCATGCCTGGGACGCTTTCTGTTGTTAATATAGCCCAGAGCAGGGCAGGAGTGCTTCTCTATCTGCTTCTGTATCATTTTGCTGACCAGACACACTATCCATTACCTGAGTCTTCAAAAAATCAGACTAATGTCGTTTTGTGTCTCAGGTTTCCTGTCGAATGGAGACAAATCATACCCCCAGGGAAATCTTCTGGTTATCTCCAACCCTATCCTGCCTTCACAGACCCTATGCTAGGCAAAAAATGCCTTGTGTACATAAGTCGGGGGTGGAGAGCCAGGCTAAGGGTGTGCTCCTTTCTGGATCTATGTCAACCAGGAACTTGGGACAGGCCAGAGAGTGGAAGCGGCATTTTTAAAGAATCGGTGGCTCTCCGGCATCATCGTCGATAATACTTTTCGAGCATGTACTGTGTGCAGAACACTGTACTAAGCACTTGGGAAAATACTCTACCTGAAACCGTTCTACTGCTTGCATTTTGATCACCCGGATGAAAGGATCAATAGCACCCTCATCGAATTAGCAAGTCATTTTAAATCCAGGCAGTGTTGCCTGGCTTTCTAAAGGAGGGATGGAAAAAATCAGACCAGCAAACACTTAGGATGAAAAACAGGAAGTTATAGGATTGAATCAAAATAAGCTAGCAGAAAATATACTGGGGGGGGGGATGAAGAAATGAAGAGAGTACAGAAACAAATATAATAAAAAATTTATTATAAAATTTCAGAAACATAAATATTCAGGTGCTCATTTAGAGTGGAGCTGCACAAAATAAAAATTCGATTTGAGCCAGCCCCAATATTGAATCGCAGTATGATGAAGTATAATGACGCGTGCCTTGGTCATTCATAAAACGTCGGCTTTCATTCTGAATGGGTATTTTAAAAAAGAACCCAACACACTCACTCACGAAACACAGGTTTTAGATCTATAAAGTTGGTTATTTAGCTGAAATCTATTGTAGTAGTACCATAATTTTTAATAAGAACAGCATGATTTGGGGATAACCAGCTATTAGAAAATAAAATTGACACAAAACACCTTTTATAGTCATGGCAAAGCATAAAGAAACAGGTTTAAATAGAACATTCATTTGTGAATAACAGATAGATTATAAAAAATAAACTAGAAGAATACTCTTGTCTGGCTCGTGAGTCTGGAAGGGAAGAAAGCACCTTCAAAAAGAGTTTGTTTTCCTCTTCCCACATCCACAACGTAAGAACGAGACGCCGAGCTGCTAAGTCCGATCCTTCTCTGGCGGAAGGGACTCCAGTGTGCAGGTGGAAATTTAAAGGTCCTCAGAAGATAAAATAAAAGACACGGCCACTGACAGGTATAAAGGGCAGTCGGCAAACAACTGTGGAAGAATTTGCTTCTCAATGCTGGATTGTTAAGGACATTTGTTCCTGAGCGAGACCCGTGTCTCTCTGAAGCAGCCTCTCCGTTTCAGTGGGATGAGACGTGAAAGGATATGCCCGTGCCGGAGGGTTTTGCGTACTTCTTTTGGCGTATTTTTGCTTCTTAAGAACCCTGCGCCTGTATGAGTTCAACATGGATAGAATGGGGAAGGCGGGAAGGTTTGGGGTTGGGAGTCAGGGGGAGAGATAGGGTTCTTTTTTGCACAAACCCCATTCTTCCGCGATGCTGCTCTTTTCATTTTCTCCTTTGGAGCAGGATCGCGGTGCTGCTAGGCTTGCCTTCTGCTACAATACTGCAAAAGAGTTTTATAAGGCTTCCATGTTTAAATAGCACAATACCGTGTGTGTGTGTGTGCGCGCATGTGGGTCTGGAGGGGGCGGGGGTGAGAGCGTTCAGGTCAAGACAAAAAGCAAGTCAGAAGTCAGACAACCAAAGAAAGTTATTCTTGGGATTTTTCTCTTCTTTGGGCACAGCCCAGTTCAGAATGTGCAGATCATTTTGTACTGAAAATATATATTCTCCCCATCGTGGGAACCAGTTCTCCTTTACAAGTTAGATTTGGAACAAGATTTGCAGCATTGTTTGCCATAAAACTTGTGGTTGCACACGCCGTGCTGAGGCACCAGATAGCACCAGTTGAAGTAGTCTCGGCAGAAGGCGTCTGAAAGAGGAAAGGTGATTTTTAGCCAATCTTACCCAAGGCAGTGACAGACCCCCATCCACGAAGTTAAATTACGCTGGCCTAGCAGCACGGGGGGCTTTTGCCGGCGGGGCTTTGGGCCTAGATATGGCTCTGCTGCGATAGCAGCCCCTTTTCACATCCAGGAGAACTTCCTTGGCAATTTCCGCCTTCACAAAGTTGGGGGTTTCTCCAGTTTTTGTTAATAAAACAATACTCTCACCTAAACGCTGGAGCTTCTGTGCCTGGACCTCTGTTAGTTTAATCTTCCAGGTTAACCTTAGCGACTGATCGCCCGCTAGCTATATTTCTTCTCAGAAAACCTCAGATGGACAAACTGACTTGCCCTGAGCGCTTTGGGGATTCACCGAGGACATGCTCAAGTTCCCCCTGGGAGGATGTAGTGAGTCAGAAGAAAGGAAGTCAATTTTGTCAACGGGCTAAGATGAGTTATACTTAAGGAACGACAAAGGTGTGGAATAGGCTCCTCCTTGCTCACGTTAGATATTTTCTACCAAGAATCATCCATTTCAATGAGGTTTTAGGGAAGGGTCCCCAGTTTATGCCTGGGGTACTTCCGAACATCACCGTTCCAGAGGGACTCTCAGAGAGAGAGACTCGAAAGGGTATCTGGAGAAAGAGTGTAGTGGGGAAGGTGGAAGAGTCGTCCACATGGAGGCTCCCTTGAAACTCAGAGCCCCCCCAAATTCTCTATATCTGACTCGCATCGCTTAGGGGCTCCTACTTTCAACAGCTGCAGAAGCGGGATTAGAATTTGCCGAGGAAATGGCCTGTATCCTGCCACTGAAATGCCGGGCGGCCTCCGTCGGGTTTACCTTTTTTCTCCGGGATGGGGCAGAAGTGGGTGTGGCAGGCTTGGGAGGAGATCGGCTTCTGGTGCAGAAAGCAGCCTATCGCAGGCCTGCCGCTCGCTAAGCATTGCACGGATCGCACCTGAACCCCACCGCCGCATGTCGCCGTGCACTGGGAAGAACAAATCATCCAAGAGGTCACACTCCTCCCTTGTCAAATCCCCCGACACCTCGAGCGTGAAAGAGCCGTTCGAGGTCGGGGAGATCATTTCATAGATGAAACGCAGCACGGGTCAGGGGGTTCTGACCAATCCGGATCCTGTGACTCTGGGCCGAGAAAATCCGGCCCCTCCGAGCCCCATGCGGGACAGGGACCGGGTCCTATTGTAGCAAACCTACCCCGCGGCTTAGCACAGGGCTTGGGAGATAGTAGGCCCTCAACGAATACCACATACTGTGATTAGTAAGCTGAGGGGAGACGTGGCGGAATAACAGGACTTTTATCGGCCCTTCTCCTCCCTCACCAGCCTGTCCGACCTCCTCTGTGCTGATCCCACCAGAGTTCTTGCTGCTATCCCCTTCCTGCGACCACCGCCAACTCCCCACCGTGACTTTCCTTCCTTCTACTACGGCTACTTGGTTCCAGCCCTGGGGACTTCTGCCGCCATGGCACCCCTTAGTGTTCTGCTCGTCTCCTCCCACTATCACTAGCTGTAGCTACAATATCCTAGGAGGACACACACACACACATACACACGCACACCTTCACAGTGGCCCGAAGAGCTTTATACAAGGACAATTTCTGATGACATCAATGCAATCACGAGACTGAAGTTGCTCTAAGATAGCAAAATGCAACCTCTTATTTACACTAGTTTGGGATTTGGTGGCATTCTCTGAAAAACAAAGAAAACACTTCTTAAGAATACTGCCTCCCTGAAATTCTAATTATTCGCTGGAGAAAGGAGAAGGAACTTTGAAGATGCCTGAGGAAACACCATTATCAGGTGCCGTCGAGTCGTTTCCGATTCATAGCGACCCTATGGATGTATTTTCTCCACAATGTCCTGTATTCTGCCATGATCTTTAACAGAGGAAACCATGTGGGGAAAAATCTTCCTTTTTGAAGCTAGAGGCTTTGGTTTTAGTTCTAGATGCTTAAGAGTAGCGGAGCCACGAATGGTGGGCGGGAAAGCAGCGTGGCTTAATGGAAAGAGCACGGGCTTGGGAGTTCTAGTCCCGACCACCACTTGTCAGCTGTGGGATTTTGGGCAAGTCACTTCACTTCTCTTTGCCTCAGTTACCTCATCTGTAAAATGGGGATTAAGACTGTGAGCCCCACGTGGGGACAACCTGATTACCTTGTATATCCCCCAGCGCTTAGAACAGTGCTTGGCACATAGTGAGCACTTAACAAATACCGTCATTATTAATATGAATTAGTTCACTTGCCACCGGTTGGACTTTATTTAAGTTGGTAACCACAGGCATGGTAAATAAGAGTTGGCTTCTATCCTGACATTTACAAACCCATTTTCCAATCTGTACTGTGGAGGCTGTATTTCTTATGCTTAGGAGGTAGAGAGCACACTTGGGCTGCTTTCCCTCCCTCCTCCTGTGGTGGATTAGGGAACTGGAGCTGTCATCTGAATGGAGAAATTACAACACCGGTTGTACTTCTTTTGACTCCTTCACCTAGGTTTCAAAGGCACTTGACAGGCATCAGGTGATTTTTCACAATGGCCAAGAAGGCAGGAAAACCATATGGATACCACACCTCCCCAAGGCTGGCTTGGAACGATGCAGCTGCTCAACAGTTCAGAGAAAGAATAGCAGATGATGATGCAGAAACCAGAGTGCCCAATGAAATGCAGAGACTGTAGGCGAGAAGAATCATCGTTGGGGGATAAGTGGAGGCAATTTTGCCAAGGTGAACTCGGGGATTGGAACCTCCGTGGGATGGTGGGGAGTCTAAGAGCTTGAAATCGCCAGCTCCATTCACCGGTTCACCCCACTTTCCTAATTCACGGCTTTCACAGTGAAGGATAGGGAGAAGAGATTATGACTTTGGTTTGTAGGGATGGTTCCTTGGGCTGAATCTGCCACCTGAATTCCTCTTATTCTCCTGGGGTGGGATTCTGGACATTCCTCCAGTGGTCTCCCCGACTCCCAACCTTCCCTGGATGTGACTGGAGTATCTAACCACTGATCTACTAGAGCATGTACTTGGCCTTGGTCACCCCCAAGGGGAAGGCAGGGGTTCTCAGACTGAACTAAAAGGCCAGACCCACTCTAGAGCAGATCCAGATTCCGTGATCGCTCTAGATCCGGGGCAGACTAGGAGAGGTTGTGTGGAGGTCAACCAAGACTCCAAGTCAAAGAGTTGACCTGAACCGAGGCTGCTCTCTAGGCTGGCCTGAAGCTGGATGAGCCTTTGGGGTGGGCACGATCGAGGCAACTGCTCTTTGGCGTGTATGAGGGTACTGCAATTAATATTTACCCAACAGACTCTTGGAGCTCTCAAATCACTTTGAGCTGAAACACTAGTGCCTTGGGAGGTTGGGAGGCTATTACACTGCCCATGAGTAGCTGCCCCATGAAATCAAGCTGGGTTCTCTCGCCTTTGGCTGGCTTTTAATCAATCATCCATTCAATTATTCATTTATTGAGCACTTATTTAGGACAGAGAACCATGCTAAGCATTTGGGAGAGTATAATAATAATAATGTTAAATGTTTACTATGTGCCAAGCGCTGTCCTAATCGCTGGGGTAGATACAAGGTTATCAGGTTGTCCTACGCGGGGCTCACAATCTCAATCCCCATTTTACAAATGAGGGAACTGAGGTACAGAGAAGTTAAGTGACTTGCCCCAAGTCACACAGCGGACAAGTGGCAGAGCCGGGCTTAGAGCCCACGACTTCCGACTCCAAAGCCCGGGCTCTTTCCCCTAGCCATGCTGCTTCTGTAATAGAAGACACAATCCCTACCATCAAGCAGTTTAAAATCTCATGCTGGAGATAGACATTAAAATAAACTACAGGTATGGGGAAGCAGTGAAGTATAATGATTTGTACATAAATACTGCTGGGGGAAAAGGGGATTACCTGGGAAGAAAGAGCAGAAAAGGAAAGGAGAGATTAATCAGCTCTGGGAGAGGATATTGTGGAGTAAAAGAAGATTTAATGGGAGGAAGCTCTGAACTTGTTAAAAGATGTAATAGGAGAGGTCCCCAATCGATTCATCCTAAAAAGCAAACTGTGAAAAACCCAGTTTGGAAAGCAGTCGCAGTTATGACAATGTTTCAACTCCTAGCTCTAAACCCAAATTATCAGCTCCAAACCCACACCCAAACTAGCAATTAAAAGAATACCCTGCACAAAGTCAGACACTGCAGCCTATTTTTGATGCTTTGTTTCCTGGAACTTAGAAAAAAACATGCTACTTCTTAATCTGTTGCTAGGCAAAGGGAATCCCACCTGCCTGGCCCTCACCCTTCCCCTGGTTGGAGATCAGCTCTGTGCGCCACCGTTGCCAACATCGGCATCATGGGGATGGCCCGAAGAACACAAGATAACAATTGGCGTCCTTGGGGGAGCCCTTTCTTGGCCACGAGGATCCGAAACGGAAAGGACTCGGGTAAATCTGACAAGCTGGGAAGATTTCTGGTTTTCCTTTTTGGTTAGCAGAAAGGCTGATCTCCTAAAAAGATTTAAGTCTAGCACTTGCGACTCCTGCTGAGAAGTACAGCGTGTCTCTCACATTTCTGTAAGGTTTTCACTCACATCCAACCCCTTCCCTTTTTAACACAGCTCAGCAAAATTCCTCAAAAAGCTAATCTTAATGTATGACTGTAAGAAACCGGGGAAAATTAATTATGTGGGCACATAAATGCTTAATTTCCAAATTATCAGGGTCACATGCAATTGATCCAGCTGTTTTCCATCAAATATTACTTATTTCCATAAATTTTGGCATAATTACAATTCTGCATTGGAGAGAGAGGGATGGCCTTTGTTCCTCGGATGATGCATTTCAGACATTCTCCAAGTTCATATTGTGTGCTGAAAAAATTAAGGAAGTGTGTTTGCTGTGCTGTTAAAAGAGTAATTTGATTCAGATGTCACATAAACATCTGCAGACTTCCAATCTCTGACCCCACTGTTCAACCCTTCTCAAATCAACACTCGGCCCTAATCATATTTTTTCTAATGGAGTTTTACCTCAATCAAAACTCAACAGGCCGGTCGGTCATTGTCGAGCAAAGTTCACTAAGTAATAAATTTCCTTAGTAATCAGCACCGTAGACTAATGAGCCTAAGTGAGAGTAGCAATATTTCGGAGAAAACCTCTTGCTCCTCACCTAAAATGAAGGCCCGTGAGCTAAATCGGAATGCTTACAGTACTACTGACCAGGATCCCAATATTACTGGGGCTGGAAAGACAGTAAAAAAAATACCAGGAGCCATATTTATATTTCATTTTTAAGCCTCCCTAATTTGTTTCCCTTGAATATAAAATGAAACATCGGTTAGCTCATAAGCTAAATTCCCGAAACAATGGAAAATCTGACATTCATTTGGTGTTGATTTAATACCATCATCATATTTTAGATACACTGTCATCCATAAAAAGGCAGATTAACCCTTAACAGATCCAAGTTGTTAGTTTCCAAATTCTCAAATAAATCTCATATTTCTCCCTTCTAGGAGTGAAAATTACCCGTCAAATAACATTTGGCCAGTGTTTCTATCTTAGATTGTGTGGAGGCCAGAAAACTGTGATGCAGTCTCCTCCAGAGCCTTTGATCCTGGGGCTGCTGATGGGATTGGTCCCCTGGGAAGTAAATCAACTGGGATCTTAACCCAGGGGAAGAGACTGTCAAATACCAACATTTTTCCCTTCACCTGACCAAGTAATCGGGTTGGTGCTGCGAAGGGCAATAACAGCAGTTCAGGGTATCCTGAACCTGTTTGTTTTTGTGTTTCCAATGTGTCTTAGTATCAGTGATCTCATTTTTTCCTCACAGTATTCCTGTGAGGCCAGGGTTCTTAACCCCATTTTACAGATGAGGAGACAGAGGCACAGACTACTGTTAAAGAAAGAGCTGCATCCTGAGAGATTAAGAGTCTCGCCTGACGTTAGCCAATAGGTCGGGGGCCAAACTGGTGCTAGAATCCAGGTACTCAGACTCCCAGACCTGTACTCTCTTAACTAGATCAGCTGAGGGCTAGGGAGACGGTAAGGCCCCCGAATCTGACGAGGGCTCACTCATCATAGGGCCCCTTAAATCGCAATCAGCTTCTTGAATTGTATTCTGGGGTTTCCACGTAGTTTAATTTGGGCTGAAAATAGATTAGAGGTGATGTTTCCCTGGAAACATTAGGCATTTCCAGAGACAATAACTTGGACGATTCAGACAAAGCATGTTACTATGGCCCCAGTTCACTGGGTAACTGAGGCAAAAGTAAGAGGCCTTGCCTAATTTATCTAGTGAACTACCAACTGAGCTTCATTTTGAACTGCATCTGTCAGACTTCGGTCACCACTCTAAGAATCACTGTTTTGGTCTCGGCTTCCCAGGGATTAATTTTTCAAGCAATCAGTCAATCCATCGATGGTACCGAATGCTTACCGTGTACAGAGCACTGTATTAAGTACCTGGGAGAGTACGATACAACAGAACTAGTAGACACATTCTCTGCCCACAGTGAGCTTCCGGTCTAGAGAATTTGTTTTAATCCCCTTGGTACTCTGGGGGAGAGGTTTTGGTTCCTGAAAACTCCCACTGGGGGACTTCTAGAACTCCCCCAACACAAGCTACTCGTTGAAAGAGTGATTCGACTGAAACACAGTGCCCCGTGCTGAACGGACTGATTCCGTCGATGGGAAGATTCAGTGACCTTCAGCGGCCGAGTCCAGTTCAACTGCTTCTGGCAAATGACGGAGAGACTGGGCAGAGATCTTTCAGGGCCTCCCTCGGAAAGATCGCCCAACCTCTTCCAAGGTCTGATTTTGCTCCAAAGTGCTTTCGTCGGTGTTTGATTCAACACTGTCTGGCTCACTTAATCCCCATTGTACACAGTCCTGAAACAGTTCTGAGTTAGAGCCCGAGAGACCACTTTCCAAGACTCGGTCGAATCACTGAAATTAGAGGTGGAAAAGGCCAATACGTTATCCAGGAGGAGATGCCTCCCTGTGGTGCGGCAATTAGTGGTATTTTCCAATCCAGCTGAAATGTCCTGACTGATGGAGCTTCCTTTATTTTCCTGATATTTACGCAGCTAAGTGACATCTGTTGATTTCATTAACTTACTGCTTATTCCCTTTTCCTGCTCATCAAGACATTTAGAGCAACCAATTTGCCAGAACACCAGAATGTTGAAAAAATGTAATATGATCATTTTCTTCTGAATACCTCCCATTCTCTACGCATTTCATCATTAATTTACAGTGATTGTGAACTTCACTGTTACAGTTAAAGTGTTGAAAAATATTTCACGATCCTTAGGAAGTAATGAAACTTAATGGCAAAAAATACATTTTACTTTTGTTGACATGCCCTGGGCACATGGATTGTATAGTTTACTTTGTGGATCAATTAGATGGGACAAAGGGCCCTGAATATTACATACCTCCAGGGTAGTGAATTTTAGTGAATGGGGAGAGAAGCTGTAATAATAATAATAACGATGGTATCTGTTAAGTGCTTACTCTGTGCTAAGCGCTGTTTTAGGCGCTGGGGTAGATACGCGGTAATCACGTTGTCCCATATGGGGCTCACACTTTGAAACCCTATTTTACAGATGAGGTAACTGAGGCACAGAGAAGTTAGGTGACTGGCCCAAGGTCACCCAACAGACAAGTGGCGGAGCCGGGATTAGAACCCACATCCTCTGACTCCCAAGCCCGGGCTCTTTCCACTAAGCCTCTCTATTTCTCCTTACTGGAATCCCCACCGTGAAGCATTTACTCTGTGCCAAGCACTGTGTTAATTGTCGGAGTATATATAAGGTCATGAGGTCAAATGGAGTCCCGGTCCCACATGGGGCTGACAGTATGAGTAGGAGGGAAATTAGATATTGAATCCCCATTTTCCAAGTGAAGAAATGGAGACCCAGAGCTGTTAAGTGACTCGTTCAAGGTCACACTGCCACTGAGTGGCAGACTTCTTGATTCCTGACTTCCAGTCCTGTGCTCTTCCCTCTAGGCCACGCTGTATTCCCAGCAGGCCCTCAACGAGTTATTTCCATTTCCTCTCCTAACCTATTATTGAGATGATCAAATGTTGCCTAGTTAGGTTTCCGTTACCGAATCCAAAATGGAGCAAACGGTTTTGAGGATCGACACTTAATGAAGCAAATCCTTCCCAACTCAGTACAGCCATTGCGACCCCAATCAATTCCATCGCGACCCCAATCAATTGCCTCAGTTCCCCCTGCACTGCGTCACCCTCCTGCTCTCCCTCTCCGCTAGCCACCATTCTGGCAGAGGACAACATCACTCCCGTTGTCAAAAATGAGAACAGATAAAAATGCAGGATCCAGGGGATCTAGAACAAGTGTGTGCCACTGGTCAGGACCTGTAAATGGCCCGAACTGCATTCACGCTGTCAAGGCCTGCTGTACTCAGGGTATTTTCATTCTGGCTCCAGTAGAGCCGGTTCAATCGCCACAGTGGAGAATGGAACGGCTCATCTGTTACATGGTTCTTTTTCCCCTCGAATCCATGATTCCCACTGAACTTGTGCGCAGTCATGGTGAAGAATGTCTGGAATGAGCTACAGCCCCTCACACCGCTCAGACTGTGATTTCACACCGCTGTTTTCGTCATGCTGATTCATACGGACAGTCAGGCAGGTGTTTGCACTTAGTAGGGCATACCCAGACCAAATTAGCGTGTGAACCATCTGAATCTCTGCCACGTCTTCTAGCTGAATGATTTAAGATAGGCCTAACTCAGTGGTTTCCCCACCAGAAGAAATGATGAATAAAGCTAGTAAATCAATAGAACGTCTATGGCCCCAGTGATAGAGCTGGAGATTTCAAAACTGCTACATGAATAAACCTCTCTAGTGCAAAGGGTAACTGGGCATACAGCCATTTCATCTTGACAATTTTCCACAGTCCCGATCCCAGAGTATTGGGTGAAAGTGCTTATGGCCAACACATCAGTTTATGTTCTTACACCAAAATAATTTATTGTCTTGAAGTCCCATAAAAAACGATATGTTAAATGAAGAGCATTTGCCAGAAAACTTACAGCCACCTCATGAAGAAAATGACTTATCAGACAATTGATTGAGTATCTTCAGGCTTGTGAAGGCTATGGAGATAAATTTTACTCTTTGCTAAGCTGCAAAGAATGGTTCAAATTAAATGCAAATATGACTTTTTTTTTCCCTTCTTGCAAATTCCCCAAAGGTCTCTTTGTGTGTTGGTTGACCAATAACATTTGGAGGAAAAAAATCATTTAATGCCACCTAATCTATTTCCACGTTCTCTGAAATGAGAAGAGATAATAGCAACAGCACCCTGTTCATACTCAAACGAAAAGGAACGGAGAAAACTAGGATCCGGTTTCTGTTCAAAGGAACAAAAGGCGTACACGAGGGAAAGAAAGATATGTTCATTCCAGAATCAGTGGATAACTTGCATTAGTCTTTGACATCCTGGTTGCTAGTCTTGCTAGCAAGCCAGGTTCTAAAGTGTGGAGAGACTGTAGATCAAAATACGATGGTCAAGTAACTTATGTGGGAGGAAGCTCTCTTTGGAGTTGTTTTTTTTCCCCACCCTCTGGAGCACAAGAAATATTGGGCAAAGTGTGATGACACTCTGAACTTCCCATCCCCAAATCTCAAGTTCGAGTTTACTGGGGTTTACTGGGAAACTCTTGCAGGGCTTGAATTGCTTTTTTGGTGCCACCCTGAGAGTCATACAAATGGGATCAGTTAATCAACAACCGTTCTCTAAGCAAACACATGACTTAGATATAGGGACTTGGATGAATGGGTTTTCCCTCTCCCCTATGGGTCTTTCTCGGATCTTCTTCCCTCCTAGATTTTAAGGTTTTTATTACTTGGAGTATTAAAATTGGAGTATTTTAAGTTCTCCAAGGGGGAGAAAAATGGTGGGCTTTATCTCTTGTGGTTTCTCAGTGGATGGGCAAAGCCAAAAGTTGGTCCCCGATGTATACATTCCAAGCGCTTAGTACAGTTCTCTGCACATAGTAAGTGCTCAATAAATACTATTGAATGAATGAATGAATGAATAGTTTCAGAAAACAATGTCTTTGCAGTATTGGCAGGTATTGTTTTTGTCGCCTGTCCACAGCTTGGAGACAAAATGTCCCAAGACTAGTTTGGGAGACCAAAGGAGTGCTTTACTGGCACAGCAGTGAGCTCTGAAGGACTTTTTCCTCACAGATTTGATGTCTTTCCTCTAGAATTCTGGCATTAAGCTGACAGGTACACTAGAGAGGCATACCGAAGGACAAGTTTAGAACTGCTTGATAAATCATCCTTTCCACCCAGCCAGATTTATTATTGACTTTTTTTTTTTAAACCAGCTCCTTGTGAGTAGGGATCAAGCCTCACGCTTCTCTTGTTCTTCTCAAATCTTTAGTATAGTGTACTGTACTCTGAAGGTGATCAATAAGTAGCATAACTATTGCTGCTGTTCCTATTGTTACTCCCAACACCACCACAAAGGGGTAGGCTTCCCTTCCGAGCCCTCGGCATTAGGTGCGGAGTGGCGCTGTGCCGCCAGGGAAGAAAATGCATATTCGGTGAAGGTCACCTTTCATTCCTTCCCAACAGCGAGGAGGGTTTCGAGTTGTGGCTCTCTGGACAGTTTCAAGTACACGGACAAGAGGGCTTGAGTCTATGGGAGCTGGGTGGACGCCTGGCATAGTGGACAGGGCATGGGCCTGGGAATCAGAAGGTCATGGGTTCTAATCGCGACTCTACCATTTTTCTGCTACGTGGCCTTGGGTAAGTTACTTCATTTCTCTGTGCCTTAGTTACGTCATCTGTAAAATGAGGATTGAGACTGTGAGCCCCACATGGGATAGGGGACTGTATCCCACCCCATTTGCTTGTATCCACCCCAACACAATACAGTGCCTGGAACATAGTAAGTGCTTAACAAATACCACAATTATTGTGTTTAACAATTATTCTTGGCAAGGGTAAGGAAAGGCAACCGGGAGCTAAGCAGATGGGAAGGAAAGACTGTGGAATTTCCATTCTGATCCCTGCAGAAGCCACTCTGGGCTCCTTTGCCAGTGACTTCTTACCTCCCTCCCATTCCTGCTTGGGTTTCCTGTGCCATCCTGATTCCCCACTGCCTTCCTCACTGATAACAGAGTTCTGGAAAGGTTATGGGACAGGATGGATCTGGGTTCAGGGCTGGACACGGCAGGGGCTTTGGATCAGGCACAAGCCCGGTGGATTCATTCAATCGTATTTATTGAACGCTTCCTGTGTGCCGAGCATTGTACTAAGCGCTTGGGAGAATACAGTAGAACAATGAGCAGACACATTCCCTGTCCGCAACGAGCTCACAGTCTGAAGGGGGAGACAGACATTAATATAAATAACTTGTGTGCTCACCCAGAGACTTCATGTTCTCCGGGTGAGCGCACGAAGCATTCATCTTAGTGACCGAGATACACTTCTAGTAATAAGTGGTCAGGAGAAGACTCCAGAAATTTTTTCATGGTACTTGTCAAGTGCTTATGTGTCAAGCACCGTTCTAAAAACTGGGGGAGATCCAAGTTAATCAGGCCGGACAGAGTTCCTGTCCCACATGGTGTTCACAGTCTAAGTGTGAGTGACAACAGCTGCTGAATCCCCCTTTGGCAGTTGGAGGAAACTGAGGCCCAGAGAAGCTAAGGCAAGGTGCTCTGACTCCCAAGCCCTTGCTTTATCCACTAGGCCACACTGCTTCCTAATTCATGAGTCCTGCACACATCATGAGCCAGATGATGTAGACTGTATCCATTTTATCGACACCGCTCTGTGCTAATTCAAGAGGGATAGCAGTTTGCCACCCAAAAGAGACCTTGGCTTTCTAATCTTTTGGTCGAGGGAACAGTTCCTTGGGGAAAACACTCAAGAAACAACAACAAACAAAAAAAATCTATGGAAAGATGGATTCATACCCTGCTTCCTCCCTTCCCTTCCTCCGAGTTTGCCTCTGCTTGAGGGCCACCACATTCCCGTTCTAGCTAGCTCCCGTCGGGGATCATCCAGCTGGTTTCAAGCGTCCACATTCATTTTTGAGCCATCATTTCTTCTCGTGTTTCCTTCAAGACCTACTCATTGGAAGGACTGCTTCTACAGAACCTAATGCATGTTTTCTTCCCCTTAATTGGGTGACTTTTAAATACTAGATTTACATCCTCCTAATTGTTCTCTCTCTCCCTCTAAAAATCCCCCCCACACAGACACACACACACACACAGACACAAACTTGTGGGAAATGTTGTAAAATAGTATAATGGGCCACTGGGGACTGAAAGTCTGAGGAAACTACATAGCTTTTACCAACCACAAAATAGTCCAATAAATGTTCTTATGAATCCTCTGGGAATCCAATGGGGCCACATACCTGAGACCAGGGAGAGGAATACCAGCTCCCGTGAGCCTGGCTCACTGCAGGGAAGGCCCGGTGCTTTGGACAGGAAGACAAGGTGCATTCTTTTTCCAACTCCAGATTTGGCTTCAGCAGATGGGAACATTTCTTTGAAGCAAGCTCTCTGTATTTGCCAGAAACATATTTTTCTGCACATTTTAACAATCTTTTTTGGACTCCTTTTTCACAAGTTACTGAACACTAAAGAGAGAGATAGAGCGAGAGAGGCAAAGAGAGATAAAGCCTCCAACAGACCATGGTGGTGATAGTCTTTTCAAAACTACTTACATTTGGTTGGCCCAAATTCTAAAATAACTACCCAATTAAACACCTTGAAATTAATGCACTCCTGAAAAAATGATGAACTTTATCATATCTAGAAAAATGCATTTGTGTACAGTGTAATGTTATTAATATTACTGTATATTACAACCGCCTTTTGGGTTTGAAGATGATGCTATTAATGGTGAAATGTCTACTGATGAGGGTGGTTGATGAAACTTAATGTGTGACTCAAAAATACACCTTCCACATGGTGAGCAGGAATGACTATCCTTGCTGCACTGACCCATTTCTTCTCCAAAAAGATTTGCAGCACTTTCATTTTCCCCTCAGAATTTTGATCCTCCAGAAGCTCCCTTTTACAGACAGTTTGTGAGCCAGGCTACCACCCTCTTCATCCTTCAAATCCATTCTATCTTACGAGAGTCCCGGTTTCCTTACCTCTGACCACGCAGACACAAACCACTGTAACTTCTTGTGTTTATGGCAGCGCCTGAGGACACAAGCTTCTTGAGTTTTGGGTTTCAGTTCTGTGGTGCAAGCACTATCAGGCAGAATCTGGGCCCGGGCTGAGGGATTGGTACTCTTGCAGACAACCATTCTTTTTTTCCACCCTTTGCCACATGTTCGCGAACACTGAAAAAGGAGAGGGAAGGAGTGAGGGATCCCCGTGCGTATGTTCATAGTATTCGGAGAAAGAAGCATTTAAAAGAGGTTCGTGTTATGATTCCATCAAGCTCCCGGGGTGTTTGGAAAATCACCTCTTCCAGCACACTAAATGGTCCCTTACTCCTGAAAGGACAATCATTATCGTCATCTGACGATGGGTTGAGATTGCCTATGTTTTAGAGAGCACTGCGGTGTGAACACATAAAAATCACCACGCTGATCTACTTTTCAGCCACTTTGCCCTATACGAAGTACCTGAACACACAGACCCCTGCCAACTATGAAGGGTTCGACTCAATCTTTAAACATTCCTTGTCACTTCGGTTCGGCGGAGCAATATCGGCGATTAAGAGAGGCGGTCCCCAGGAGCTTACATTCCAGTTCACCTCTTACTAGCCATTATTTTGCACTTATGGTTCTGCAAAATGAGGAGGCATCTGGTATTACTTGGCTTTGTTACATATTCACCATCATTGTATTTTTGCGGACGGGGAAGCTGAAACAACAGAAATTCATTGCCTGATACATCTCTTGAAAAGGCTGTTGTCAATGCTTGCAAAGTTCTGCTTCTAATCATCCAACAGTACTACCACTATTTATTGTGTCCTTTGAGTGTTATCTACAGGAGGCACAAGAAATATTATTTTAAGATGATGGTGGAGGTGATGCCAACTCAATACTGGGGGCTGAAGGTCACACAGGGGCCAATGAGACACTACACTACTCTGGGAAGCTCCTTGGGGAGTGGACTCAGGGGACCTGGGTTCAAATCCTGCCTCTGCCATTTGCCTGATGTGTGATCTTGGGTAATTCACTTAATTTTTCTGTGCCTGTTTCCTCACCTGTAAAATTAGGATTAAATACGTGTTGTCCCTCCTCTTTAGACTGTGGGCCCAGTGTCCGACAGTCTAGTGGGAAGAGCACGGGCCTGAGAGACAGAGGACACGCGTTCTAATCCTACTCTTCCGCTTGTCTGCTTTGTGATCTTGGGTACGTCCCTTACCTTCTCTGGGACTCAGTTCCCTCATCTGCAAAATGAGGATTCAAACCTGTTCTCCCTCCTACTGGCCCCAAGTGGGACCTGATCATTTAGTATCTACGCCAGAGCTTAGTACAGTGGTCGGCCCATAGTAAGCGCATAACGAAAACCAGAATTGTTAAGATGAAAACATCTCAATTATTGCTAAGGTGCCAAAGTACGCAAGCTAGGTGCCAAAATACGCAAGGTACCAATCAACGCGAGAACGTGAGGAATCGAGTGTAATATACTGACGATGAACGTTCAGCTTGTCTTAGAGCCTTAAGATAGGAGCAACCAAATGAACCTAGGTGAGTTCTCGGACCAGTATTCAAATAATAATAGTAATAGTAACAATAATAATAACCACGGTATTTGTTAAGCACTTACCATGTGCCAAACACTACCAAACTCTGGGGTAGATCCTAGATAATCAGATCCCACATGGGACTCTCAGTCTAAGTAGGAGGGAGATCAGGGATTGAACCTCCACTATGGCAGATGAGGGAACCGAGTCACAGAGGTGTTAAATCACTTGCCCAAGGTCACCCAGCAGGAATATGGCAGGGCTGGAATTGGCACCCAGGTTGTCTGACTCCCAGGCCCGCCCTCTTTCCACTGGGCCATGCCGCTTCTCATCAAAAAGTGAAAACAAGCCTGCACATGCGTATTTCCCTTCAGCTTGAACTCCAGTAAACTCACTTCTGACCAGGACCCCACACTCCAAGCAGGTGGGCAGCTGTGGGGATTGCAGGTCTGACGGCTGGCTGGGATGGGAAGTGAGCAGAGGGAGGTGGAGACAGGCTCCGGCTTGGAGTGAATTCTCTGCATGCAGTGGATGAGTCTGAACTGCTCTCCCAGGCCACAGGTCCGGCTGCAGATGCTCCAGTTGCCCACCGACCAGCTAGGGGTGGACAAAGACAAGGCAAGATCATTCCTCCTTCTTACTGCCAAGCTACCTGTTCACTGGGATTAGCAATCACCTTTTGAAAAAATAAAAGGCTACCCGCTTTTCAGGATTCACCACCGCAAATCTACAACTGCTGACCGTGTTGTATTTACTGAAAGCCAGGACATGGGCCCTTCCATGATTCCCTCTTTGTAAGCGTGAAAGTGGGAGAAAGGGAAGGCATCATCATCATTAACGATATCAGCATTATGGTATTTATTAAGCGTTCGCTATGTGCACAGCATCGTGCTACGCGCTAGGGTAGACATAAGGTAATTAGATTGGACATGTCTTAATCTTCAAAGGAGCTCACAGTTTAAGAGGGAGGGACAGCAGGTATCAACTCCATTTTACATAAGAGGAAAGTGACTCAGCTAAGGTCACACAGCAGGTTAAAGGCGGGGTTGCGACTAGAACCTGAGTCTCTGCCAGGTGGGTAAACTGGATTCTCCAAGGTGAGTCTGAACACCTTGCAGAAAAGGATTTTCCACCCAAGAAATGCGAGGCTCGAACCACAGAGCACACCCCCAGCACAGCCCAAAAGAGAATTCACAGTTTCTGAGTCGATAACCTCATTGCCTCTTTAAGGAACCAAGCACAGATACAAACCTTACCCATCACCCTATCAAAGAATCCTAAACATCTCATTTTTTTCCAGATTCTATCTTCTGTGAGAGAACTGGAGAGAAATGAAGAAAAGAAAGATCTCGTATGTGTCATCGATGTAAAACAGAAGCCACAGTGTATTTTTAAGTCCACCTTTGCCTATGTGGTCATGAAATAATGTATACTAAGTGTATTTCTTGGGCAGATTCCATTAGGTTTCCAAGAAAATTAAGGAAGGGCTGTTATATGAACTTTTGTCCCCGAAAGAGAACAATCCAGATCCTTATGAATTTTCTCCCGTTTCAATTGTGGAAAGGTTTCAGTTTCCCAGCATCAACATAGCCAGGCTACTAACAATTTAACTACAATTAAAAAAAACATTAAATCTATATTCCTTATCATGTTAGTCAGTCCCTTAACAAACACTCTTTGATTTTTAAACTACTGAAATGTCTCTCCCTGTTCCTCCACATTTATGGTGGCTTTGACTTTCTTTTTCATTTCTTATATTTGCTCTCTCATTCCTTCAGGCTTATAAATTATAATTGGTGTGTCCATCCAGGGGTTGCAACAGACATCTTGGCTGCTTCAAGGCTTTTCACACCATCTTGTTAAGTCCTTCTGTCTCCACTGTCTTAAGCCATTCCAACTGCGTTGATCCACACTCTTCCCTTCCTCTCTTGGCTGCACATCATTAAGAAATCTTTCTCCCGAAGAAAACCCATTCATACACTGGAGCTGTAAACTCAAAGTGTCTGTTCTATGTCACGAGCCGAGCCGTGGGGATACTTCTTGATTTCAGCTCATGAAAGAGTCAAAATCAACATGAGATCTTGCCCCTTAACATCTTATATTTCTGTCGCTTCCATTCGGTCCAGGCGGTGGGAATTACTGAAAGCCGGAGGCACACGGTAGCAAACCAACTGCAGCCCTGGCTCCCGTTTGGCTTGTTTCTTTGAGTTTACCAGGCGGTGGTTGCAAGCGTCGGGCTGCAGTCACGGTCCAAAATTATGCTGCAAGAGGATTGTTCCATTCACGGCTGATATCTTTCCGTTAATAGAAGCCCCCCGTGCACCCCCCGCCCCCAAATCCCACCCTCCCACTCGTTGCTGCTCCCTCTTCCTGAGAGCTTTAAGAGCCGTGATTCCCCGCATGCTTGTTTCCTTTTCAGTACTCCATCTTATCAACATTCACCAATTGTTGCTTAAGTCAGCTAATTATCTTTTTAGCTCCTTTTTACTGTCTGGAATGGTTTGGCTCTAACCACCCGAGTAGCTATGTGATTTCCTTTCAGGATGCAAAGTTTCTACATTGGCGTTTGAGCTGCATAAACCGGACAAGAAGCTGCAACAGGCACAGATTACTGCCCTGCGGGTGGAATCTAAAAGAATGAACGCTCTGAAGGTTATGATCTGAAGGCAAAAGTGAAGACTATTTTTTTCCTTGCTGGTTCTCTCATTTAAGGGTGGAATTATAGCATCTCATTCGCTAGAACATTTTCTTTCTCCTTTCAGAACTATCACATTCAAATGGGAGCTCCTTACCAAGATACATTGTACTTAACATAGATATTGGCAGCAGATGGCTATTTGGTTATATTAATTTTTTTTCAAGCTAGCCAAGGGGCCACTTTAAAGGAGTGAAGATTTTTGAAAACCCAAAAAACTGGTCTTTTTTCTGCTTGCAAGGATAAAGGTATTTGAAACTAAAGCAACCAAAGAGACTGTTGGAGGGCCTTTGAAAGCAGACTACTGTTAAAATAAAATAAAATGCAGAAGAGGGTCATCTGATGCTTTAATTTCACAAGGGAGAAGTGATAGCCTCCACATTCTACCACGATATTGCCAACACTATGACAGTGAAATGTTCAAAGATTTAGCGATGTTGGGCTGAAACCAGATGTCTCAAAATATTCCCTATCTCCTTAGTTACAAACACCACACATAACTGAATTCCTAGAAAGAAACTTGGGCCTGAAGGAGTCTGTTCTTCACATCTGGAATGAACACCAAAAGGGGGGGGAGAAATGATCAGCAGCAGATCTGTCCACAGACGGAGGCCCTAAAGGAAATCGGATTGTGACCGAGTGACATTTTAATTAAAATATCATTAATTTAAAATGTGATTTACAGTGTGGTTTTACTACTGCAGGCTGGTGTTGCACTGTGCCCTAAGATGAAACATCACTAAGACATGAGGCAGTGAGGGAAGAGCTGAAAGGATCTGAGATACCGTGAACAAAAGAGCAAGGATTTCTGAAACTCCATGTAAGTCTTTCTTGCTGGTCTAAGCCCTCAATCTGACTTCAAGGGAAGGTTGGTTTTAATGCACAGACCTGCAATTAAAATTTGTTTTTGCTTCTCGAGGCATATTTCTGCCTTTTGATACTCATTTGGGTCTCAATGTAGTACACCGGTATACAAACTGGGGCTATTTCTGTATTTGCAAAGAATGGGAACCATTTATCTTCATAACTTATTGATAAGAAATTCTTCATTCCCTATAACTCCTAATAAACGTTCTCAGTGATCTTCATGATTGTAAATCTTTTCTGGGGTGCAGATCTCTTCCTCACTGTATAGGAGGGCGATCTGCCTGCACCAGTGGTCAAACATTAACACGTCTGTAGACAGAGTCTTTCTCACGATCCCACAACAAAAGGTCTACACACATGCTGACGAATGGCTTCTCCTAAATAGTCTAATGTGAAGAGGAGCATAATGTGAAGAGGAGTATACAATCGATTAATCAATGGTACTTATTGAGCGCTTACTGTGTGCATAGGAAAATCCAATACATTAGATTTAATAGACTTGATACCTGCCCATAAGGAGTTTACCATCTACAGGGGGAGACAGACATTAAAATAGTTGTAGTACTTAGTACTTATGCACATCACCACCTGCTTTATGACTTCCCCAACCTATCATTGATTTTGATGTCTGTCTCCTTCTGTAGATTTTAAATTCTGCATAGGCAGGGATCTTTTCTACCAACTCCATTGCTTTGTATTTTCCAAAATGCTAACTACACTATTTGCCCCAGTAAATACCACTGATTGACTAAAATACATTATAGATTGGGGAAATTATCGAATACGAGGATGTGTACATAAGTGCTTAAATTAAACTTCTCACGACACTGAAAGTGAAAAGAAACACATATGAACATTCTGAAATTTGTTCATTGTGCAGGGAAAAAAAAACTAGAAATAGCAAGGCAATAAAAACTCACATAAATTGATGTGCTAAGCAGTGGCATTTGGTGTCTGCTTTCTAACTCAAACACGTCACTTGTTTACTTGGGGTCTTTGGGAATATCATTTTAAGCTTTCTTTGACTTACTTTCCTCTCCACTAGGATACTCATTAAATCTCTGGATTCTCACATGACATCTATTAAGCACCCAGATGCATGAGACATGAGACTGGGCACGAGGTAGAGCAAAATTAAAGAGATCAAGTCCCAGAACTGAGCAAGTACGTTCACAAACCGATGAAAAAAAAAAAGAAAAGCAACCTGCAAAACATTCACAATCACACTTTCCTCCACTGTATAGGCAGATCACTGCTCACTGTCTGGATGGCTCAGGACAGGCTCACTTTGTGACTAGGCTTCCTGCTGAAGCAGCCTCTTCTTCGGACCCAAGGCCTGATTCCACAGCCTCTTCTCCAGATTCAGTCAATCGATCCGTGATATTTAATGCTTACTGTGCTCAGAGAACTGCACTATGCACTTGAGACAGTATAACATAACAGAATTGGTAGATGAGTTTCCTGCCCACACTGAGCCCTACAGCTTAGAGGGGGATATAGACACTAATATAAAAAAATTACATATATGTCAAAAAGTGCAGTGGGGCTAAAGGATGGGGGGATAAAAGGTGCAAGGGTGATGCAGAAGGGAGTGGGAGAAGAGGAAATGAGGGTTTACCGAAAAAGAGGGGTTCACTACCTGACACCAAGGTCCCTTCCCCAGATTTACTGCTTGACCCCGTAGCCCCTTCTCTCTGTGTCTCGGAAATAGGAATTTGTAGCCATCAGTTAGTCAGCAAAGAGCGGTGGCCTGAAGTGAAGAAAGGAGGAAATCTAGACCTGTATCATAAGCCCCTGAACCAAAAACCTTGCCCAGCCATGCTTCTGGTCTTTCAGTTTCACAATCCCTTAATTACCCTGAAACCTTCAATAATAATAATAATAATGTTGGTATTTGTTAAGCACTTACTATGTGCAGAGCACTGTTCTAAGTGCTGGGGTAGATATAGGCAGGTTGTCCCACATGAGGCTCACAGTCTTAATCCCCATTTTACAGATGAGGAAACTGAGGCACCGAGAAGTGAAATGACTTGCCCACAGTCACACAGCTGACAAGTGGCAGAGCTGGGATTCAAACCCATGACCTCTGACTCCCAAGCCTGGGCTCTTCCCACTGAGCCACGCTGCTTCAAAGGTACTCACTGGATTAAGCCCACAGTAATGAAGTGAGGATGAGAAGCAGCATGGCCTAGTGGATACAGCAAGTGCCTGGTAGTCAGAAGGACTTGGGTCCTAATTCTGCTTCCACCACTTAATAATGTTGGTATTTGTTAAGCGCTTACTATGTGCCGAGCACTGTTCTAACCACTTGTCCGCTGTGTGACCATGGGCAAGTCACTTAAGTTCCCTGTGTTTCGATTACCTCATATATAAAATGGAGAGTCAATACTTGTTCTCCCTTCCTACTTCGGCTGTGAGCTCCATGGATGATATTGTATCTACCTCATTGCTTAGTACAGTGCTTGGCACATAGTGAGCCCTTAACAAACAAATACTCCTATTAATGAGCTAAACATGCTGGCATTTTATTATTCTACTCTTCAAATTTAAGTTCCATTTCTCTACAATTTAAAGTCAAACGATGAAGCCTCAAAAGCTGAACGGGAACAAGAAGTCACAGGAGTTAAGCATATGAACCGCCAGAAGTCAGATGAAGTGAGAATTCCCATTATTTGGGGATGAGAAATTATTTTTAGCGGATCTCCTGTCCCAGGATACTGATCAGATCTAATCTTTAAAAGATGCCACATAATTTAGCACGCTTATATTTACAGTGGAAAGGAAGGAGAATGTGCAATCCCGGGAGCCCTAAATTGAATTGGGAAACCCACCTCGCTATTCTAAAGGTCTACAACTCCCCTGTCTCTGCGCAAACCGTTCCCCCAGGACTTTTCTTAGAAGCACTGAGAGAGGCCCCTTTCCATTAGCTTCAACAACAACAACAACAAAAATCTCAGCTTGGAAGAGATGAAAGAGAAATCCATAGGCATTAAGAGGACCTTAAGCTCTGGTACTCTCTGAGGTGTCCTCATTTCCATTTCACAAGCTTAAAGTCAGGAGGATCTTCTCTGTCGCTCTGATGCCCTTTGCCCCTACAGAATAACAATCACCTGATTTTCTATTTGCACACTAATGCACTAGAGCAGATGGGGCTTTTATTCTGTTCCTCTAAAAGCCCAGTATGACCCTTATAAATATAACCTCTGGGACCACACACTGGAAACCTTCAAGCCTTGCCGAGCAAACTTCCCACAGGTCCTAGTGAACCGAGTGTATCCTACCAGTTTGACTCAGCTGTAGGGACGGCAAAAAACAAGCTGGGAATTCTGGACATTCTGTTGACAATCCTAGCTGTTAATCACAGGGAATAGGGAGGAGATGACACTAAGGAAGCGCTTGAAAGCTCCTTGCAGAAACAGCAGTCCTCCTTCCAGTATCATTCTTGCTTTTCCTTTGACACATTTGTCTCAGGAAAAAACGACTCGTGCGAGGAAAAAGAGGAAGGAAATTTGAAATACACAACAAGAGGAGGAAGAGTCCTTCGTGAGTCTGCTAGAGTGGAAAAATGGATTTTTCTCTCCCCGTCCCAAGTTTCTACACGGTAGATTATATGTTGAGAAGAGTTGGGTTGGATACCTTCACTTTGAGAGGTAAAGAAAGGAATTATGAGCTATGATCTAGTTGGGCAAGTGATTAAATACCAAATCGTGTGGAATTAAAGAGGATTTGTTTGTTAAATGGCAGGACTCAAGCATTTGGATCATTTTATATTGGGAATGATTCTGAGCATGCAGTGATGATGCTGTTGCTGTTAATCACTTTGAGCCCGGAGAAGTTGAGGCTGCCAATCCCAGAGGTATCAGATGGTTGAGTCCCTACCTAACTGGGCACTGGATGGAGTGTTGAACAGTTAAGAATCATTTTGAACAAATGCTAGGAAGCATTGGATTGGTGGATCATCCAGTCATTTTATCTCTAAAAAATAACATCAGCCACTGTGAACCCACTGGCTGGGGAAATAAAAATAGGAGAGTAAGACAGCTATAGTGAAGAAACGGATGGCTCTGGTCAAATCGCAGTGACATCTCTTTATTTCTTAACAAACTACGTCATTGGAAAAATTAAAATGATAACTTTTTTCAGTGGTGTTTTTTCCAAGAACTCTAAAAGAAGACAGAGGCCAGGACTTCAGAAATAAGGGATTTGGAATTTCTACATCTGAATGCCTCAGTAAGAATGAGCGAAATGAAGAGAAAAGAGGGGAAGAAAAGAACTCTCGACTTTATTTTCCTCTCCTGTTCCATTAAGGAGGAAAAAAGACCATGAGCTCAACTCCTCACATCCTGACTCGGGTTCAGGTGAGATTTGCATTCCCGGCATGACCCTCCCAGAATCCAAGATCCCTCCACCAGTCTATGACACTGGAGAAGAATAAGCACTTGAAATTTCATCACAGTACTAAACGACCCCAAATACAAAGACCGCTAACAAAACGGCAAAGCCGTTCTAAGTGTAATTCAACAGGCTCTTGCTTGTGAGAAGGTCCAAGGCAGCTGCTGTCAGCTACCTACTCTTCTTCACCAACTCTGCTCCACTCAACTGCTGGGTAAGTGAATCCCATAAACCCTTCGACCCTCTGCTTGCCGTGGCAAGGGGGTGGGGGACGGCCTGGAGACGCTAGTAGAACCAGATCTTGTAGGAGCCTGCGCTGGTCTTTCTTCAGACACGTCTACAGGAGCTAAACAAAAGTGCTGCTTTTCAAGTCAATGGCTTGGTAGACTTTGCCTTCGAAAACAATATTACAAATTCAATCTGTTTTCAATAGCACAAGGACATCACTGCAATGGCGAAAGGCAAATTTAGATTCACCATCAAACTCCTAATTGAGTTCATAGATTATAAGGCTGAATGCAAATGCTTAACCCAGGAAACGATATCTGTAAACTTGACATATCATTTTTCTATCAATTAGGTGTCTCAGAGCTTCATTCCCATTTTGAAGTAAAACAGAAACAGATCAAGGAAAAAAGACAAACTGCCCCAGTGTGTGAGATATTTGAAGTAAAGAAAACCACATGGTAGAACTTGCGGTTCTAGCGAAACATCCAGATTGCAAACCTTAAGGGACAAAATGAAGCATGTGACTGATAGAAACATGTATGAGTATTCATCTGTTTCAGAGAGAGAGAAAAAGCGATAGCCTCATATATAAAGGTATATAAGATGATTACAGGAAAATACTTTTAATACTTTCTTATTTATACTCCCATGGTGTTTTGCCAGCCCCCAAATTCAGAGATTATATTGTAATCATACAGGGCCAAATAAAGATTTCGGTGCTTCTGGACAATGCAGTACTGGTTTCCCCATTGGGAAAACTGCGAGAGTGTGAAAGGGGAGAAGGAATGTAGCCTTCCAGCCTGTCTTCTGTCTGCGACTCTCAGCCGGCCCGGGGCCTCTCCCTGCTCGGACCGCTTACTATGGGCTAAGCGCTGGGGCAGATGTCAGATAATCAGATGAGACATAGCCCGTCTCCCACCTGGGTGTGACTGGGCCTGGTGAATCCAAGAATGCTGGCCTTTTTCCAATGGCTAAAGAGATCCTGCGCTTATTTATCACCTTTCAGCGCAGATGGCTTAATGGCATTTTGCAACTGAAAAAAAAATCAGTTTTCCTTCCCTGCTTCTATCAAATTATTTCTTAATTTGGTTGGATTCAAGGGTCCTAGATAAGTTGCATCTGACAAGAAATTCGGGTAGCAATGTACATCTTAACATTGCTTGATAATTGTAAAACCGGTGAGGGGGAGGAAAAATGAATATGCAACTGAACTACTTAGACTACAAGCCTCATGTGGGAGAGAGACCTGTTAATTTGTAGCAACCCCAGAACTTAGAACAGAGTTTTTAACACATAATAAGTGCTTACCAAATACAATAATAATGATGATAGAAATAATAAAATGAGTACGCTTTATTCTACTGTAGTTTGGTACCCTCGCTGTACTGTTGGAAGATGCCTAAATGAATTAATATAGATCAATGTCAAAATACCTGCTTAAGGAGGCTCTGTTTTCATAACCCTTTCAGCTGGTCATTATGCAAGCTTGAAAAGTGCTAGCATCTGAAATGTCTTCCCCGGTCTCTCAAGAGAGCCAATTATGGGCAGTTCTGGGAGAAATCTGAGTGTCTTTCAAGAATTTCAAAATTCAATTTGACCTATGCTTGTTGCTTATCCTTTATAAAATTATACTTCCCACTGGTAATGTGCTCAGGTTAAATCCACCTCTCAGAGCACAGGATATAAAATGAACTGTAAAGATCAAGGAGAAAAAATTCACACCTCTCTCTAATTTTCAGGGCATATTGATGACTTCATGGGGAATCTCACTTTCTGTTACAGTGGTTTAATAGTCCCTGATGTATTTTCTTTATTTTATGGCACAAACCTGAATATTATGACACAACCCACTACTTCACATTGGAGTTTTTCTCACATCTTTGGTTTTGTGCATCTTGGAGTCATACTCTGAAGTAAATAATCCCAGAGACGGTTTCTCCTGGGAGCACACAGTTAGTAAAAATGCTTCCCAGTTGTCTGTCTGTAGTCCTTCTAAACTTTTATAATTCTGGCATCAGCAGGGAAAGAGAAAGGTGAAGAAGAGGGCAGTGTTAAATCGTTTATTATAGGGTTGTGCACTGACGAGAGAATGAGCAGTCTCACTAGAAATTCCCACAAACTCAATGCTCCAGGAGAGACAGCCGACAAAGATGGATTAAATCGGCCTTCTAAACATGGCAAATATAGTGCACGAAGTATGTTATCATTCCTGACATGGCAGATGGCTGGATCCTGGTTCTCTCTCTCAGTTGCCAATTTTCTGCAGAAAGTACAAGTGGACTATTGCTTTATTAGTGACAGGAACATATTCTACACAATCATTCTTTCAAGATGAAAACTAGGACTGGGTAAAGTGCAAATTTCAACCAGGGGAATTGCTTATTCAGATCAATAGGGAAGGGTGCACATTTGATCTATGAAATGCCTAGATCAAACTCTAACTCATGCGACAGTTAAGGAAGAAAAATCTGAAAACTCTTTTCATTAATCCATCAATCAGTGGTATTTACTGAACACTTACTGTGTTTGCCAGAGCTAAGTGCTTGTGAGAGCGCAATATAATAGAGTTGGTAGACATGATTTCCTTCCCACAAGGTGCTTACAATCTAGTGGGGGAGATAGAGACAGAGGAACAGAAGAGAATAGGGATATGTACATAAGTGTTGTGGTGCTGATGGTGGGGAAACATCATAGTCCTTGAGTATACATCACAATCCCCGATTTCAATTTTACACTTAATGAATTGTTCTCTCTTTGAAATTAGGGGAGGAGAAACAAAAACTGCATCTGCTAGATTATAAAGTCCTTGGGAGCAGGGATGGCGTCTGAAGCCATTGAGCTTTCCCAAGCACTTAGTATTGTGCTCTGCACAGAGTTGATGTCTAAAATGTACCATCAATTAATCGACTGACCGTCGTGAAGCACATCCATGTTTCTGGAGAGGGATTCTTTTGAGCTTTCTGCTTAGCTTGAGTTCATGTAATAATTGGTTGCCACATCATCTTTCACTAAACCATAACCCGATTTCAACCACAGTAGGAAAGGGATTCGAGGAGAATAGCCAAAAAATGACTATAGAGATTTCACAGTTTTAGAAGAAAATTATGTATCTTCCTGGCTCCAATCCCAGAGACACTAACTTTTCTTAAACTCCTGCCCTGCTGCAGGGTATCCAGAGGATGTGTTATGCACTCCTTTTCTGAATCACAATGGCTCTGTTGCCATGGAGAAAATAAGAGGCGACTTGACCTGCTACAGTAACAGGGCTGAGCTGGGAGTCAGGAGGCCTGGGTTCTCAGGTCCTCTCAGCTAATGGTTGTGGGAATTGGGGCTGAGCATAATCTCCCCGGGTCGATTGGTGAAAGGTCACGAGGCTTTCATCCTCCTGTTCAAAATCACAGGAGTCGGGCTCAGAAAATGGCATTACCTAACGCAGGACTGTTGTCTGGAGTGGTGAGATAGTCACGGACTGTTCACTGTGAGGATTTTGACTTACATATTTTATAGTTTCTATTTCTGAATCACTGAATTTTACCTTGTTCTGTTGCTTCTATTGTAGTCTAATTGTTCTCTGGACCTGTTTTACTCCAATGACCGTGTGCTAAGCACTGGACTAAGTGCTTGGGAAAGCACTTTCAACAGAGTTGGGAGACACATTCCGTTGCCTACCAAATGGGTCTAGGGTCTAGAGGGGGAGACAGGCATTAAAATTAATTACGGATCTACCGATGAGCGTTGTGTGGTTGAGGGCCGGGTGGATATCAAGAGCTTAAGGGGTACAAATCCAAATGCATAAATGATGAAGAAGGGAGAGGGATTAGAGGAAATGAAGGACTAATCAGGGAAGGACTCTTGAAAGAGATGGGATTTTAATAAAGCTTTGAAGGTGAGGAGAGTGGTAGTTTTCATATATGAAGGGGATAAGAGTTCCCAGTCAGAGGGAGGACATGGGCAAGGGGTTGACAGCAAGGTAGACGAGAACGAGATATAGCGAGTAAGTTGGCATTGGAGGAGCAAAGAGTGACGGCTGGGTTGTAGTAGGAAGTCAGTGAGGTAAGTAAGAGAGAAGGGGAAGAGCTTATTAGGTTCTGATAAAGCCAATGGAAAGGAGTTTCTGTTTGATGTGGAGGTGGAAGGGCAAACAATCGAGGTTTTTGAGGAGACCGTGTTTTCATTCGGTATCTTGCATTTATCTCAGGACTCAGGACGATGCTTTGCACATAGGAACTGTTTAATACGTTTTGGTAATAATGAGATAACTCATGCGAGTGCCTTGCGAGCTTAAGCGAGCAAGCTGGCACGCGAAATCCAATGCAGTTTTATTACATGGATGAGGTTCAGTACTAGTATATTTCAGAATATCTCCCCTCATTATCCTAGAATTTGACTTGCTGCTTTCTCCCCCGTGGCCAACCCTTTAATTGAGCTGTTTAATATGGTAGTGGGGAGATTAACTTTGACCTGCGGAATAATGTTACTGACGTTATTTCTGTGCTTGTAGCCTTCAATTCTTCTGAATATCGGCCAGTTTTTCTTTAATTGCAAGATGAGAAAGAGAAACATATTTGGTTGGCCTCCACACGATACCATTTATTTCAGGATAATTAGTATTATGAATGGTTAATGCTATAAATGAGTGTAATTATTCAGCAGGATTTGTGTCCTCCGGTAGAATAATATAAACACCATAATTTATGTTTAACAAGTTTCACATATGCTCAACAGCCTAACAGCCTGGCCTGGATAAAGAGGGAAATCAATATTTATAGCCCTCATCCACTAGCTCAGCTGGTTTAAATGTTTCGCTTTGGGACTGTCGCCAAACCCTGCAGGACTTATGATAATTTATTCCAAGATATCAGATGCGGAACACAGAAATGATGTCTGGATAGTTTAGACGGGACTATGATGTCTTTCTCGAACTGGAGAGCGTTCGCGGGAGTGATGTAAGATACTATGAATGCACAAGGATCCGTGATATGCTTGATCGTATAGCCTCGGCACATGTGGTCACCGCAGAGCTGCAGAGACATGGGATCGCTACACCCCAGAACTAGGTGAAAGAGGGTTCTTAAAGTTAAAATGTGCAAGGGGTAAAACTTCAAAATTAGTACAACGCAGCGACTATGAGCTCGGAAGATAACTGATTGGTTTTTGGAAGATCAGAGGTCAGGGGTGGCCAAACTCCTTCCCCTTGAGGCTCAGCATATGTGGTCACCGCAGAACTGCAGAGACATGGGATCGCTACAGCCCAGAACTACATCAAAGGGGGTTCTTAAAGATAAAGAGAAAAATGTGCAAGGGGCAAAACTTCAAAATTAGCACAGCGACTAGGAGCTCAGAAGATAACTGATTGGTTTTTGGAAGATCAGAGGTCAAGGGTGGCCAAACCCCTTCCCCTTGAGGCTCTTCTTCGCCTGCTCTTCATCTCGCAATGAAAAATGCGGTACGGAAATGATTTTACAGTGTCACCGGGGCAGGGTGCCGCACTCTAACCTTCTTTTTAAGGGTGAAGCAGGGAAGAGGCTTGGCCTAGTGGAAAGCTAACGGGTCTGGCAGGAGGAAGAGCTGGGTTCTAACCCTCCTTCTGCCCCTTGCCTGCTGTGTGACCTTGGGCAAATCACTTAACCTCTCCGCGCATCAGTTTCCTCTGACGTAAAATGGGAATTAAGGACCTGCTCTCCCTCCTTTTTGACTGAGTGCCTCATGGGGACTGACAGGGACTGTATCCGACCCAGAGTTTAGTACAGTGCTCTGGACAAAGTAAGCACGCAGTAAATAGCATTGTAATTTCACGATTATTAACAAACACCACCTTATCATAAGCAAAATCATGAAGCATATGGCTACACTGCTAATCGTAATCAGTTTTAAAAAAATTAATCAGTAGAATTTACTGAACATTTACTCTGCGCAAAGCACTACACTGAACTCTTGGGAAGGTATAACAGAAGCCAAACACATGTTCCTTACTGGCAAGGAAATGAGCCAAACAAGTAAAAAACAACTTGACAATCCGCAAGCATGAATGAAGAGCACGAGTGGGAAATTGAACAAAGTCTAGGATGAACAAAGTCTAGCTCCCTGCAATCTCCTCGAAGGCAGGGATCGTGTCTACTAACCCTACTGGACTCCCTCAAATGCTCAGTAAGTGCACGCCACACAGTAGGCTCACACCTCCTCCAGGTCAGGGATTGCGTCTCCTAACTCTATTGCACTCTCCCAACCGTTTACTTAATGCAGTGCACACAAATAAATACCACAGATTGATTGATTACCCCTCTATGAATTAGCAGACAGGATGGAGAAAAAAACAAACAAAACCGAATAAACACAAACTGATAAGCAGAGACAGGAGTGTCAATTTCATTTGTCAAGAGAGCTAAGCCAGAAGCTGTCAACCCCATAACACTTCTATTACTACTAAAAGTACCCCTCCACCCTTCATGATTCGTCTTGGTAAAATGCTTAACAATTGCTGATTTTAGTGAAAATGATGCCTTTGAGGGATTTCTCCATATTCAGTATTTCAATGGGGTTGGTTACTCTGGAAAAAAAAATAGCGCTTTCCTACGAAGCACTCAGAAAATATAACAATTCCCCAAGAGTAACAAAAATTCAGGCTAACAAAAAGTCTGGGTAGCTCTGCCACTCGGCTGCGATGTGACTTTGGCCAAGTCCTTAACTTCTTTGTGTCTCGGTTTCCTCATCTGGAAAATGGGGGTTAAATACCAATTCTCCCTCCCCACTTAGACTGAAAATTCCTTGAGGGGCAGGGACTGTACCAGCCCTGATTATTTTATATCTTCCCCTGTGTTTATTACAGTGCTTGGCACAGAGGAAGTGCTTAACAAATGCCACAATTATCACCAACAAATATCATCAGATCCTAAGCAAAATTATGAAGTCATTTACTATACCACTATCCCTAGTATTAAAAACGAATTTACTGGCAGGGCAGGAATGCCTTCACTAATGACCACTTTTCAGTATCATGGAGTCACATTAACAATCATAAAAAAAAAATAGGGGTGATATTTCAATTCATTCTCATGTTAACATTTGAACAATTTTAGGAAAAAAAAGTGCAGAAGACTTTTTAATAAGATAATACAACACCTAAATGCTTGGCCCTGTACCCTTTTAGCACTTTCATTCAATCGTATTTATTGAGAACACTGGACTAAGCACCCCACCCAGCCTCACAGTACTTATGTATATCTATTTATATATCCATCTATTTTAACATTCACCTCCCCCTCTAGACTGTAAGGTTCTTGTGGGCAGGGAACAAGTCTACCAACTCTGTTTTATTGTACTTTCCCACCAGCACACTGCTCTGTGCCCAGTAAATGCCCAATAAATACCACTGATCGACTGAGAGTTCCTGCTGTTGAAATTTGTTTTCAACATCAATATGAAATCACACCCTACCCCTGTGGGAGACAGTAGTAACTGAACAGACCTTGATTCACTCGTTAAGATGTTGAATCAAAATTTGTTTCTTCAAGGAGTGAAGAGCAGGAGGAATGAGAAGGGGGTTGGTGGATTCCCGTCCTGTTTAGGAAACAGACAAATCTAAACAGTCTAGGAATATGTTGTCTTTCCTTTTTGGTTGTTACATTCTTGGCTACTGTAGTCAGAAGCATATCAAGAATTTGGTTGTTTTATTTTTGTGTGTGTGTGTGTGTGTGTGTCAGTTCTGTTTGCGCTGAGTTTCTTACATTAAGCCTGTAAGGCAGCAAATCAAGTGGAACATGACAATGTTTTATGCTATCTTATGCTTACACTTTTGCCCATGGGGCCTGATTTATTTAATAAGTTGAGGTCTTTTTCCTGAAGGATGTGACTTCTATTTCAGCCTGGTATTTTCAATTAAAAATACTCTGATCTGGGAAAACAATGATTCTGAAGAAAAAACAAAAAACCTGAGTATATCACCTAGGTTCATGTAATATGCACATATGCAAATAATTCACGAAGACAGATAGGATAGTGAAAGAAACTAAACTCCCCCAAATCTGCTAGATATTTCTATGACCAAACACAATAAAATGGAAAATTTAAGACGAAACTATCCACGTAATAAAAATTAATGAACTATTTCGGTTTCTTTTATAAAAAGGAAGGATTCTCACAGTCACCATGAGGTCACACTGCACACATTTTCCAGAATGCAAAGACCATTTCTTTTTTGTTACCCTAACCTAGCATGTTAGACATATTTCAATTAATTAAAGCATTTATTAAGGCAGCTTTCTAAATTCTCACACTTGCCCCGTTACCTCCAAAGAACATGAGTCAGGGAGTGAGAGGCCCAGATTTCTCATTTTAGCTCTGTTACGTGCCTGCTGGGCACCCATGGACAAGACATTTAACTCAGTTTCCTCATCTGTAAATACCTCTTCTTCCACTCCCTTACTCTGTGATTCAGTCATATTTATTGAGTGCCTATTGTGCGCAGAGCCCTGGACCGAATACTTGCGAAAGAAAAACCAAACATCACAGACACATTTCCTGCCCATAATGAGCTTGCAGTCTACGGGGGAGACAAACGTTAATATAAATAAAAAAATTACAGCTAAGAATATAAGTACTGTGGGGCTTCCCAGGGACCGAGTAGGATACGGATTGTGTCTTGACCCCAGTGCATTGTACAGTGCTTGGCACATACTAAGCACTTAAATACTATTATCATTCTTATCAAAACTTAAGAAAAAGGGGGTATATTGGATCAACCAATCAATAAGTGGTATTTATGGAGCACTTACTATGTGCAGAGCACTGTTTTAAGCACTTGGGAGAGTGCAAGAGAATTAGGAGACACCGTCGCCGCCCATGAAAAGAATCAAAGATTCTTCATTTGCAGACACTCTGCGATTGAGGCAACTCTAGGAATTAGTAAATGTCTCAAGGGCAGTGACTTCTGGGACAATAGGGCACTGGGACCGCCGTGAGAGCCATAACAAAAATATGAAAGAGAAAGGCCTTCCCCTCACCCGTTTCACTTACATATCCTCTGATTCTTCTGTTCTTACATTCATGTTTACCTTTGGGGCAGACATAAATAATGAATGCTCTTGTGTACTTTCCAAGCTCAAATTGAGTTATATTGCTCCTCTGGGAAAGTGAGATGAAAGGGATAGTCTAGCATTCCAAAGCATACCCTTATTTCAGACACTTTAGTAATGGTGGGTTTGTGACATCTCGTCAAAGGGAAAGGGGAATTAGATCATTCAGAATACACAAACCCAGGTGATGAAAATTACCCTCTCTTTCTCTCGCTTAAAAGTATCATTGAGTTCAACACTAGGCATGAACGTTGCCCCAGCCTAACCCCGGGGGGCGGGCAATCGCTCAGGGAACTCTGTCTAAGACCACCTCGAGCCAAGCGCAGCCCCCCGAAGGAATCCCAAGTTTGGGCTCTCTGGCTTCCGGGCAGCTGTGGCTCACTAAAAATGAGAACCGACTGGATCAGCAAGTCCTCGGAGGACGGAGGGATGGGATCGCTTCACTTGGAGAACTAGGGGGGAAAACACAGCAAGTCTAGGCTCTCCTGCACGGATCAATAGATTGATCGATCCAATCCATAGCGCTGACTGAACACCCACTCTATTAAATGACTGCAGCAACTCTAGGGTCTCCCACACGGATCAATAGATCGATCGATCCAATCCACAGAACTGACTGAACACCCACTGTATTATATGACTGGGGGAGCATGACGGGTACACCAGGTGTTCACCAGGTGCTTATGACGTAATGGGGAAGACAGACACGGAATAATTATCTGCGGCTGCACCTTCTGGGGTGGAACCGGGAGACTCAGGCTCGTCGTTCACTCGTAAAAACTCCTGACACCAGATGCAAAAATGTAAAAACAAAATCGTGCTATGAATAGCACACCAATTTTTTTAAAAAAGGAAACGCACTACTGATAAAAACCACTGGTTTCTGTTGTCTGAGGTTCCTGAGGTCTCGGAAGCCAATGAATCAACATGAAGTATGTCTGTGTTATATGATATTCATGTTTACTTCTTATCCTACATTAAAGACATTTAGTTGTAAAGACATGTTTGAAGCAGTATTTTTCAGCCTTTTTCTCCTTCAGTTTGCAAAATGCATCCAAGAGATTTGACGATTTGAAATTGATATTCTAGTGAATAAGTGGCATTTCACTGCCCTTTCATCAAGTAGGACATCTAAGAATGCAAGCCTTGAAATATCACGTTCCCAAAGCAGTGACTCAACCCTCATGTCGGATTGTGAACGCGTCGTAGAGTATTCTGTCCTAGGCGCTGTGATAGTTGAGGAATAGGAAGATTTGGCTCCTTTTTCCTCCCTCTGGAATTGGGAAAACAGTTCGTGCAAGTTCGAAGAGTGATCCCTTGCTTAGTACAGTGCTCTGCACACAGTAAGCGCTTAATAACTACGATCAAATGAATGAATGAATCGCCTGGGCTCATCGGAAAGCGAGAGGATGCTTCCCAACCTTAAGACTGGCATCGAAATGTCAGTAACAAGAATCTGTGCCATGGGTTAAGTAGAGGCACATAACGCCTCAGCGGTCAGGGCATGTTAGATGCCTTCTACCTACAGTGGGGAACGGAGGGGAATGGTGGTGGCCATTCCTACTGTTGCACCTTCTGCTCACTCTGAAACAAAAATCCAGCTCATCGGAGAAAGGCATTCTTAAGAGCTGCGGGCCAAGCAGCCATTTCTCCGGGCTGAGCTCCTCAAGTGATATTCTGCCGGGAACGGGGACAGGCTGGGCTCCAGAAGAGAATAGGAAACGCTTAGTATAGTGATCTGCACAGAGTAAATGTTCGATAAATGCCACTATTGATTGACTATGACTTAGCAGCCCATGTCAAGGGGAGGGCGGGGAAGAGGAGGACATATATGAAGAGGAGGAGGAGAGAAGCGGGAGGGAGAGGAGGAGGAAAAAGAGGAAGAGAAGAAGGGGGGAAGAGGATTATTGAAGAAATGGTTAGTTATAGACAATAAAAAAAGAATGTTGCATCTGTGACCTGGGATGGCATAAAGATCCTAAAATTGCTACTGAAAAATCTAAATGTGTGTGAAGGCCAAGGCATTCTCCATTGACTCGGAGGGAAAAAAACGTTTGGTTCGAACTAACTAGTGTAGAAAAATTCTGTTTTTGATATTGGATATGGATAGGCGATACCTGGTTTCAAAGAGCAGTCCTTGCTGCGTTCTATATTCCACACCCAAAGCGCACAGCTCCCTTCAATTTGTTATGAGAGATTGCACTTGCCATTGAGGTGTCTGGCAGTTTCAGGGTGGGGAGACCCTTTCCTTTGTGTGTCTTTATCTAAATTCTGACTCGGAGCTCTACATCGCTCGAACCGCCTCGAAAATGTTTCCAAAATGGGAATCTGGAATAACGAAAGCTGCCGCTTAGCTCATCCCCTGATTTTGTTTGGGGTAGGGTTCATTCGTTTGACTTAGACAATTTGAGTTCGGAAAGGTTTAAAACAACCATACCTGACTTCCCTAGAGCTGCTTTTAAGGCTAAACTAATTGGTTCGGTGGACTTTTGTCATCTTAAATGGAAAGTAATCATTTTACATTCTACATACACGTAAACGCATTCACAAGAACGCTAGGATTCCTGTTTTCTCCACTGCCAAAAACAGCAGAGTCAAAGAGGTCAGCGGCAGAGGTGAGTGCCTATTTTCCTCAAAAACACATGACACGGTGGTTAGATGGAGAAAATGTTCAAATCCAGGCAAATGAAAGCACTGAAAATTGAAAACATAGTTAATAAAAGGTTTGGACATTTTCCCAAGAAAACAATCCGAGCCCCACTGCCAATAGCCTTTTGCACTATAGCAAGGGTGGCCAAGCCTCATGGACCGAAAAGCTGTAAACCAAAAAACATCGTACGGTCATGGCCCGCAGATCAGAAAAACATCCTTTAATCGGAACGGCGAGCGAGCATTAGAGGAAGGGATATGGTTGGAACGAGGTGGTGAGCGAGGGAATGGGGCAGGGCGGAGGCTGGGGTCGTGGGGCCGGAAGTGCCACTACTGAAAAGGCCGGGGCAGAAGCAGGCCACTCAGCCAATCACTGCGGAGCGATAATCAATAAGAAAGTTCGAGCCACACTGCAAGTGGAGAGGAGCTGTGTGTGGCCTCTAAGCCGTAGCCTGGGTGCGAGCAGCTTGGCCGGGCAGGGATTGTCTCTATCTGTTGCCGAATTGAACATTCCAAGCGCTTAGTACAGTGCTCTGCACATAGTAAGTGCTCAGTAAATACTATTGAATGAATGAATTGGTGGCGACCAATGACCTGGGAGTCAGAAGGACCTGGGTTCTAATCCCAGCTCCGCCATGTATCTGCTGCGTGACATCGGGCAAGTCATTTAGCTTCTCTGGGTCTCAGCTCATCTGTAAAATGGAGATTAAGAGTGTGAGCCCCATGTGGGACAGGGACTGTGTCCAACTTGATTCACTTGTATCTACTCCAGTGCTTAGAACAGTGCTTGGCACATAAGTGCTTAACGATTACCATGATAATAATAAAAATAGTAATCATTATTATTATTATTATGGAGAACGAGAGCCCTTGGCCTCTCCAGCTGCTGCTTTCCTACCGGCCGGGGGGTGGCGAGGGGGTTGTCAGTGTGAGGATCAAGACCCAAAACAGTTAAATGTAATAGTTTTTGCTTCTTCAGTCATACCACCCCCACAGTGGCTTCCACGCGTGGGTTTCTGAACCATACCGATGCGAGCCAATTGAGTCTTAATTGTGTCTTGTTTAATTTGGCTCCGTTACACAGCTTTTCTAACTTGGCTGTCTTTGGAGATATCTTATCTTATACAGCTGGTCATGTGTGGGTTTTCAGTTGATTGTTGCTGTGCATGTTAAATGCTCCTTTTTTATAATTGTGTTATCTTTTGGGGAGGGGCCAGACATATCTTTCAAAATTTTATTGTGGCCATCCCCCGAACACCTAGATTACTGCACACTTGGAAATCAAGATTAAGACATTTCTGAACTTGGTTCCCTGGCCTATCAGCTATCCAGTGGGATTTATGTCCAAGCTGTAGAATCTCTGCTCCCTTAAACTGGGACTCTGGCATCGGACAGTGATTAGGTATGGATGTTTTGGAAGAATTCTTATGATTTTATAAAGAAAAATAAATAATTAAAAGGTAGATTCATAAATTGAAAGTTATGCTTGCACAGCTTCAAGATATCGATTTACATAAATATGCCAATATATTTATCGACTCACACATGTATCGATATAGTAGTCGATATCAATTTACTATAAATGATGAGCCAAGACGACTAGCCTCCTTTGGCAGGAAGGGTTACATCTTAAATCTCCCGTGCCACTTCTGTGTGGGCTGGAAGGAAGGGATGGACTGCAGATATTTTAATGTTTCAATACCCCAGGCTTGAAGTGGGCCCCCTTCCTAGCTTCTAAGGTCTCTGATGGTCTTAAATGTCAGCAATCTCATCCCATTAGGTGAAGGGAGTAGAAGTGAAGCCTTCTGTTTTTAAGACCGTAGGACATTTTCAAATCTGATAAAAGATCATTCTAAATTTTAGCACTTAATTATGGACCATAAAATGCTAAAAATGATATTTTCATAGGTATTTCATTCACTTTGCAAAGATCATCATTAATGGAAAAGCTCTAAATTTACCCAGATCAACGTCGCCCAGTCAGTTCACTTTGATTTTAATAGATATGTGACTTTTCTCATCGTCAGTAAGTGCTTACAGGGAGCAAAACACCATTCCAGACTATGGCAATTAGCAATAATCTGTAACAGTAGTCTATTGAATCTACCACACCGCAGGTAGGAATTCCCACACCCTCTTATCTACCTCTCCTTGCCTAAGAAACACACAAGTGGGATCCAAAACCTATTTTCTCCTTCAGCGAAAAAGGAGTCTGTAAACTGAAATTGTTCACGAAATCATCTGGGGGAAAAATGTATTTTATTGCTTGTTAAATTATGTATGCGGCCCTAGAGGAAACAATTGCAAGCATTGTAATGTGCCTGTTAAGTTTAGTGTCATGGTAAATAAAATTGTACTCTAGTTTTTTTTAAAAAAACTTCACTGAAGGCAAAAAAAAAAGAGAAAAAAAGAAATAGAAACCACTCCAAAGGCATTGCTACATTTTAACAAGATTCCTGAGATGAAAGCAAGCATTTTCCCACATAAATGTGTGCTTAAATCTCTTATTCTGCTCTCCTCGATGAATGTTTAAAATACATTTTTTTAAAAATTACAGACCGCCATTTGGAATGTATTTTCTCTCTTTAGATTTCATATTCATCATTCAGGCAGGTACGTTACCAGTGTTTACATTAGAAAAATGGAGCAAAATGGATAGTTCCTGCAGACAAATTACGAGAAGGGGCTCTATTAAGCTGAGTCGAGCAAGACAAAAGGCCAAGAAATATTAACGTGATTTATGAGTCGTGTTTCCAAAGTAAGTGATAAAAATGCCTGATTTGTGCTGAAACCCAAGTCTGAGAATTGGCATGCCAGTAGGATAGCTGCATACTGTTAGGGCCAGACTAACCTCCTAGCCTAGCCCCGGTATAAAGGTGAGACTTGATGCGGGGGCGGAGGAGAGGAAATAAAAGCTTGTTGGCTTATCTCCATCCCCTAGGAGTAGCGAGGAATTGCTGAGGCCTCATTATTTAGCTATGATGCTCCTGCTGGCAGAAGACTTTCAGACATTTTTAACTCATCTTCATCTTGCAACAAAACTCCTGAACTCCAAACATTCCGCACCCTACAGAGATTTATGACTTAGGGGGATTTCATTAGTCTAATGACTCCACATTTTGATAGTAATCCAACACTGTGAACCTTCCACACCACATACATGCCTTTGGATGAGGACAAAGGCAGCTCTGGGGTTTCCAAACGGCACAGCGTTTGTTTTTTTTTTCCATTTAGATTAAAAACCGAGAATGCTGTGGTTTAAGTATTTTGAAGAGCTGCTGGTTCCACTATCCCATCCCCTCTGAGAATCTTCGACCACGTGAATATGAAACACCCAATGGCATCAAACTGATTTGGAATCGGTGAGGGCATGAAGTACATAGTAAGCGCTTAACAAATACCAACATTATTATGAAGTATTCCAAAAGACTATCTGGATGTTCTCGGTGAACTTAACCACGGTCATCTGGGTAAGTTCCGAAAGACCAATGTGACAGATCGCTGATGTCTTTGGAAATTAATCATAGAGGCTTCCAAGGGAGAATTGTTCTGATAAAATAACCACATTTTCATTGTTTGATAAATGTTTGGTTTACAGCCAGTTTAATAGACAACTATGAGCTTTGTCAGCAGCCTGGACTGAGAAAGAACAAAATCTTGAATTCCCAGAAAAAATTTTTTAAAAAAACTAAAGGGAAAAATACTTGATTAAAATGTGATTTCCTATAAAACATCCCAACATCTTCAACTACAAAATATGAAAAGAACATTTCGATGAAATGACTTTCATCTGATAGAAATAGCTTATTTCAAGGACTCTTGCCACTTTTAATTGAATTGGACTTTTGGGGTAAGTATGGCACATTCACTTCTCTCCCTCCACATCTTGTTTTCTCTAAGTCACCATCCACCTACCTGGTAAATTATCTCTTCCTGGACATTGTTTTCTAGTGCACTGAAATAGAGCGCTCGTGCCTGGGTAAAAGGGGCGTGTGAGAATCACACAGCAAGTGTTCAAAAAATGACCCAGTCACAGTAGGAAAGCACATACCTGGGCTAGAGGAAAATAAGTTAAAAAAGAGATTTCTGAGAGAGAGAATTCGGCTGCTCTGAATGCCCCAATCCAGTTCCAGGACCAACATTCCCGAGGAATCCTACCCCAGACCCCATTCCAATTCCCCACTCAGGTTTCAGAGCCAATTTAGACTCTACAATTGACTTCCCCATTGACAGCTTGATGTTTCCTGTAGGAAAAAAGGAAATGTCTCTTCCGCACTTGCAGCTTCCGTTGATCGTTTCCATTTACCCTATTTTGAAAGACAACACAACGGGAGTCTCGGATGGGATGCCAGACCATAGGGTCTCCAGTTTTGAAAGGGGCTAGTCATGACCTATCACTTTAAGACCACATTTTGTGGTTAATGGTTGAGCTCATCTGTATGTTATCTGGCCTGGCATTCGTAGCCCTCTCTCCGCGCCCCCAATTCCTGACATTGATTTTTCTCCTTTGGAATTATGGTAATTTTCTTTAGGATGCTGTACCCATGATATCAGGATATATCCCAGTGAAGTCCTCTTCAGTTGTAGAAGATACGCTCAGTGTATAAAGGACTGAGTTGCAGCATTCTGGATCAGGACCAATATCACAAAGGCATGCAGTACTCTAAGGAGACAATATGCAGGAGGCTCAGAGAGGAGCAATAAAAATGATAACAGGACTAAGAAGGCTGATTTATGAGGCGGAGTTAAAAGATCTGAATATGCTTAGGTTTGTTAACAGTGTCTAAATGAGACCCTGACAACAATTCTACAATCCAAGTGTAAAACTCCAGACAAGGAGAAGCAGAGCTTTTTAAAAATGGCAAAGAGGGTATAGAATGAGATGGTTGGCCTGAAATTAAGATAAGGAAAATGTAGGTTGCATATCAGGAGAAACACTCTAATAGTGAAATTCAATCAAGTTTAAAATGGTCTCACAAGAAAAGTGATGATTTGACATTTAAAACTAGACTGGACAAGCAGAAGATGGATACTGTAGAGAGTAATGCTTCCCAGACAGGAAAGAGACTACATGACCTAATCAGTGTTCCTTCTCCGTCTCTTGTATCTATGATGCTGTTACAAGGGAAATGACCAGGGCAATTTGGTAAAACTATATAAAAGGAAACCCAGGGTAGAGAAGAGCTATTCTTTTCCCAATTGGAAGCTTTACAACAAAAAGGGATTATAATCCTTATATTTCTTTACAGTATAGGCCTCAAGGGGCAGATTTATTTGTGAGGAAAGATTGGGATAAAAACACAGCCAACAATTAATTGAAACAATGTTTTATCAAGAATTTTTTTTTTTTCCAGTGGAATCAAACCACAGACTATCGAGATTTCTCTTGCAGATGAGGGAACTGAGGCACAGAGAAGTTAAATGACATGCCCAAGACCACACAGGAGACCAGTGGCAGAGCAGGGATTAAACCTCAGATCCTCTGACTCCCAGGCCCATGGTCTTTCCACTAGGTCACACTGTTTCTTTTTGAGTGCTTACTGTGCAGAGCACTACACTAAGCATTTAAGAGACTACAATACGATAGAGTTTGTAGGCACAATCCCTCCCCTCAAGAAACTGAATTATTGCAAAGAGGGTCTGTTAAGAAAACCAAAGACACAAAACAAAAAACCAAAGACAAAACTAAAAAACAAACTTGTACTGGGAGGAGTTATTTGGAAAGAAAATCACAACAAATTCTTCAACTACGAATTCAAAAACAGATCGCAGTCCGATTAGGCCAATTCTAACAGACTTCTCTTAAGATAAGAAGTCCGATTTGGTAGCAAGACACATAGAAGACAAAGGCCTGCAAATGGTACTCTAACCAAATAATAATAATGATGGGATTTAAGCGCTTACTACGTGCCAAGTACTGTCCTAAGCACTGGGGTAGATACAAAGTAACCAGGTTGTCCCATGTGGGGCTCACAGTCTTAATCCCCATTTTACAGATGAGGTAACTGAGGCACAGATAAGTTAAGTGAGACTTGCCCAGAATCACACAGCTAAGTGGCAGGGCCGGCATTAGAACCCACAACCTCACAACCCCTGACTTCCAAGCCCGTGCTCTTGCCACTAAGCCACGCTGCTTCTTCTCTAAAGAGAAGAAAAGTACCCGTAGCCACAGAATCTATTCAAGGCCCGTGAAGGAGAAAGCAAATGTTTTCATCCCCTTCTCCTTTGAAAGAGTAATCATTCTACAAAGGCAACCATGCATTTTTGTAATCTGCCTCTAACGACGCAACAGTCCTATACCTATTCCTCATCTACACGGATGTGTATGTTCTGTGGGACAACCAGAAGATCCTAAGGTAATTTTTGCTCTTCGGAGTTTCACACGATTTCCAAGGATTATGGTCCTTAACGTGATTTCCGTTGACCCCATGTTAATGTCAGAGAAACCTTCCTTAACTTCTGTGTATCTGGATTTTTCTACCGCTAGATACTTTTGTTGACAAAAGCTAGGCATGCTGTGTTATATGGAGCTACAGTGCCGGTTCAGATGTTGGCATTATTAAGAGAACTATCATAGGTGTAGAGGGAAAGAACTGACTGTAAGAGGAGAGATAGCAGAAGCAGGACGGTAACTGTCCAGCTGCAAACTCCAACTCAGGTACCTTATAGTCAATAAGCCCGCTATCCCATCTTTATCCCCTTTACCTCATCATTCCCCATGTCGGCAACAGCAGAAACATAATTGTCTCAGTGTTTCTTAGGCATTTCTGCCCCAAAATGAGTTAGGGAGGCTTTATTTCTTTATGGAATGCTTGACATTTAAAAGCTTTCAGTTGCCTCAGGAAGACTTGTACCAGCTGCAGCAAGTGGATTAATTTGATTTGCAAGTCCTCCGCACAATTTCCATTCAGTGACTCATCTCCATACCCATCAGTCATGGCCTGGTGCATAAAGTGCCTCTAATTTGAACCTACCCATTCTTAAAATGTGCTTAGAATGTACACGGTGTTCTTCTTACCTGGGAGGACAAGCGGGCATTTTGCAAGGGATGAGTCCCGTGACTGGTCGAGTCCTGGGATTGCAAAATGATGTATTTACTTGTACTCTCATGTCTCTGTAACAGCCTTCTCTTGTGGTCATCTGACCTGTGCAACAAAAGGAAAATGTATAATAAACCAATGAGAAAAAAATTGTTGGATTTAGCAGAAACTAAACTATACTGTCCATATCATTTCAAAGAATGACTTTCACAACCTGAAGCCACAGTTACTCTAAAGATCTTCAGTAACAGTTTTTTGACCACTTACACCACTCTCTGATTATTGATTTTCCTAGACTAGGGACCAATTCTTCCTTTAATACCTTTTTTCTCCCATTTCGGACATCTCTTGGGCATTTCTCTTTCGAAGAAAAATGAAACATGGACCATATTTCATAGCTGAATTTTCATTTTCAGTGTTTAGGGCATTTCAAGTGGCCTCCTAAAGAACAATGAAGGGACGGAGGGGATGTGAATGAGAAATGAGTTCATGGGACGCTCCTGAAAACTGAAAGGGCAAACCTCATTCCAGACCTAAAGGTTAGTCCAAATCTTCTAGTCATTGACATCATGTTTGTGGTTATTCTCTATGAGGATGGAAATAAAAATGGGTTTTCCAAGGTTATTCTTGGTCTCTAGAGGTAGGGGGACCTATAATCCCACAACTCATATTTGATTGAAGAAAGACTCCTCAATTTTCAAATGAACTGAGTTCAGATATGAGAAATATATCACCCAGGTAGCAGGAGAAGGAAGAAGAGGAGAAGCAAGAGGAGGAGAGAGAGGAAGGGGAGAAAGAAGAGAAAATTGGGCCCACTTGGTGCATACCATGGAGCTGAGCAGTAGAGATAGACTGTATACTGAAAGCTCATTATGGGCAGGGAATGTGACTAGTAATCCTGCTATACTGTACTCTTCCAAGCTCTTATGTACAGTGCTCCGCACATAGTAAGCACTCAATAAATAGCATTTATTGATTGACTGATAGGTCATAGAACCCCACGGCATTATAGTTCTAGAGGTGACAGTTTAAATTTAGGGCTTGTCTCAAATAAAAACCTGAGATATTAAGTTCTCAGTTAGAACAAAACTCCAAGCTTCTCAGTTTTAACCTTGACACCCTCCATTTGTTTCGATTAATTAAATGGGGAGAAAAAGGGCAAACACTGAATACCAGGTTTGTGGGGTTCACTCCGTTAAAAGAAAAAAAATGAGATCTCCACTTATTTTACAAAATATATATATTTGAAAATATTTTTAGATCAGAAAGCAGTTTTCTGACTTCATTCACAGCAAACAGTAAGGGGAGCGTGTGGTCAAATTAGTCTCCCAGGATCAGTTCAGGCCCATTTCGTAGTAATTAGCTGTGCAGTTTTCCTACTCCAGATACAGAAAAACGTACACTGACATTTCTAAATTTACCAACACAGCTGAATTCACATGCTCTGACAGATGATGGAAGGTTTGCTGACATGGGAGCTGGTTGAAAAGACAGTGGCAGGTAAGAAAAGCAGCTGGTTGTAGACATGAAGCACACAAAAGTCTCTACAGCCAAGTTCCTGTAAGAAGTCAAACTTTATTATTCTTGCTTTTTTTATGTAAAGGTTCTTAAATACACAATGGAAACTGACTTGGAATAGGAGGGCTTCTGCTTTGTCAACAGAAGGGAGCGAGTTCAGGGGAATAGATACATTCCACCAGAGAGTTATTTTTCAAAGTGCCATGGAGGAGATAGATTCTCTTAAGGTCAAAGAAAGGAAACAAGTATTGCAGTTGTGCAGCCTGAGGGTTTATTTCCTTTGGACTAGTTGCTTCAAGCTTTTTGCCTTCATAAAGCTAAAGGGCTCATTTAAAATTGTCTCTCACAGGATGTTTTATGTAAAGAAATCAAAAATACGCCCCTGACTCCATTAAAAGTCCTTTTTACCTGGAAAGAATTCTATACATCTAATCATGGATTAAGTGGGGTTTCGATTCCTGCTTTTCCTCCTACTTAGACTATGAGTCCCATGTGGGACAGAGACTGCATCCCACCTGATTATCTCCTTGTCTGTGCCCGCACTTAGAACGATGTGGACATATAGCAAGTTTTTAACAAAGATCACGAAGATTATTACTATTATCATTACGATCACGTCCTCATACAGCTCTTTCTTCATTCATCTTGAAGATGCTGATAATGATGGCGTCTTTAGAATTTTGTAGGACTTCCTCAGTGTTTCACATATTGAGGAAGGGCAGGCAACTAAGCAGTACATCTTCTTCCAGCTTATGTAACAAACGCATGCACCCTAGGAACTTGAAGGAATTTCAGTGCACTTCACAAATTACTTGACATACTGAAGGCATAACCTAGTTATCTATTAGTATCCATTCATTCAATTGTATTTATTGAGCGCTTACTGTGTACAGAGCACTGTACTAGGTGCTTGCAAAGTACAATTCAGTTTTATATTCAAAGCAAATACCAGTTATTACCTCCTTAATTTTCATATCAAGATTGGATGTGGCTTGATTAAATAGGGGAAGCGGAGATGAGCGCTAATGATTGATTAGGACAAATGATTCTTAACTATGGGGTCCCTTGGTCATCAGGGATAAGGAAACCATGGAAATAGGTAGGGTAGTTGAGGCTGCTTCTAGACTGTGAGCTCGTCGTTGGGTAGGGATTGTCTCTATCTGTTGCCAAATTGTACTTCCCAAGTACTTAGTACAGTGCTCTGCACCCAGTAAATGCTCAATAAATACCACTGAATGGATGAGTGAATTGATCATCTTAGAAGTCCTTTCTACAGAATTCACTTTGACTCATCCAAAAATGGTAACAGATTCTGTAAAATCCCCACACAGTAAGCAAGGCCCTAAAGTAAACACATATGCTACTTTGTGTCTCTGCCAGACAAAATACCATATTGCTCCCCAAAGCTCTTCAGCCCAGGCTTACCATAAATGGTATATTGAAGTCATTCCTATAGTAATTTCATAGTTTATTTCTGGATAGGGAAGCAATGGAAACAAAGCCTCGATCCCACTGATATCCATTAACACAGGCTATCTAGGATGGTCTACGGAAGCCATGAGAAAAAACGATGAAATAAGCAAATACCTCCAATATATTCAGGGCCCAATTCAGTTTTATCTCTCTTTCGGGTGTGAATATACTAGCTGGGAATTTACTAGTGGGTTCCATCAAGGACTGGAAGGTCATAATCAGAGAGGCCTGGTCCAAGGAGTCTTTTCTTCCCAGTGGCCAGGAGGGAACATGGAGTAGCTATTGCACGATCCATCCTCAGCTGCTCTTCCCTCCTACCAACTCTCCCTTGGCAGAGATCTTTTCTGGGTCTTTTCTGCCCTGGAACCCATCTGGAACATTGGGATAGATGTGTCTGTTTTGCCTGTTATTCTTTTTGGATTTTGGATTAGCATGCCGGCGTAATAGTGTAAAAACAAACAAAAAACAACCAACTTCCCTTGTCCCACAATTTTCAGTAGCTGAGGTAGATACAAGATAATCAGGTTAGATATAGTCCCTGCTTTAGACAGAGAAGCAGCACGGCACAGTGGAGACAGCGCGGGCCTGGGGGTTCTGATCCCAGCTCCGCTACTTGTGGGCTGTGTGAGTTGGGCAAGTCACTTCTCTGTGCCTCAGTTACCTCATCTGTAGAATGGGGATTGACCCTCTCAGGGTCGCACCTGGAGAGTTGCCAGTACTCTACCAGTCTCCCTCGACTACGGAAGTCTCACATAGAGGCACCCCCATTCTATTCCTAGTTTGGCCAGAGGCTAGCGAGTGGAAGGCAACCCGCAACATGACTCCCCTGTGCTGGACAGCAGAGGCACGAGTGAGTCGAGGGTGGAGACTCAGGTTTACCGCGCAGAAGGAGGCAACGGTAAACCACTTCTGGATTTTTACAAAGGCAACTCTATGGATACACTACCAGAATGATGGCAGATGGAGGTGGGACGTTCTGGAAGAGATGCATCCACAGAGTTGCTGTGGGTCGGAGATGACTCGACAGCATAAGACAAGAATGGGGACTGAGACCGCGAGGCCCATATGGGACGGGGACTGTGTCCAACTCGATTTGCTTGTATCCATCCCAGTGCTTGGTACGGTTCCATGCACATAGTAAGCATCTAACAAATATCATCATCATTATTATTATTACATTCTTTTTGACAGTTCAATCTTTCCTTCTGTATCATCACCAACCCTTTCCCTCCACCATTTTTAGACTGGGAGTCCACTGGAGGCAGGGATATGTCTATTAGCCTTGTTCCATTTCCCACGCAGGGAGGATGGTGTTCTGGACAATTCCTTGTTGGAATCCACCAGAGGATTCCCCACTATAATGTATACACTAGGAAGAGAGAAAACTGGATTAGATTCAGCGTATAGTACAACCCTGGATGATAAACATTACTGAATGAATAAATGGGTGGAATTGATCTGAAAGGGTGATCACATTGATCACCGGGTTCAATTTGCAGGGCTCAATTTGGACTCAAGGATTTACTAGAAAATAGACGCAAAGCTCTGTGAGCTTCTTCAAGGAAAGCATTAATGACCACATGCAGAACAGCTATACAAACATATTGATGTGTACCAGCACGTGTACATACATGTCCAGACACCCACACTAATTCACAATTCAAAATCTGCCTGGGGCCTACTAAAGCAGTACATCAGTCATGGTCATATGGAGTATATTAGCTCTGTGCTCCATAATACACACTGACTTCCTATTGGCTTCCGAGGGCGATTCCAAGTGTTGACTTTAATCTATAAAGACCTGAATGGTCTGGGACTCGGTTAAACACAGAAATTGCTTTTCGCCTTATGCACAGTCACAGTGATTAAAATCAGCTGGATGGCTTCTGCTAATGGTCCCCAGGCTTGATTCTCAAGGAATTAGTGGCAGGATGTTATGCAGCTTCCTTGCTGTGGAATCCCCTCACCCTCTTCCTAGGGTAGTTTGGTGTATTAGTCTTCCAGTTTTTAATGTCCCTTGAAGTTTGAATTTTTGAGTTTAGCCGAACTCTATTGGAATACATGGTGGGACTACCTAGCCTTGGACAATGGGTTCATTAGGAATTCAAAAACAGTCAGTGCCTCCTGTTAAATGATTTTCACGTTATATGCATTTTCGATGGTATTTGTTAAGCACTTACTATGTACCGGGCACTGTATTAAGCAATGGGGTAGATGTAAGCAAATCAGGTTGGACACAGTCCGTGTCCCACATGAGGCTCACCATCTTAATCCCCATTTTACAGACAAAGGAATTGAGGCCCAGAGAAGCTAAGTGACTTGCCCAAGGTCACGCAGCAGTCAGGTGAAGGAGCTGGGATTAGAACCCAGGTCCTCTGACTCCAAACAATATGAAACAAATAGCTGTCTACCTTTTTACCTAATCTGTTTCAATGTTAATAGCCCTTCCTCTTAGGGTTTTCTTCTATATAAAATCCCTTCTGCTGAAATGTAAATTCTCTTACACTCCTCCTAACAGAGAGAAAAGATAATCACATCTTCACATACTTAAAGACAATTAATATATGACCCTATAGCCTAAGTCAAGAGAATGTCTAAAACGATGAAAATAAATTTGCTTATATATAAAAACAGGCTCGTTTCAGAGGGCAGCCAATCTGCAGTTTGATTTTTGAAAAATTCTGTTTATTATCTCGATTAAGGGTGACAAAAACAAGAGGAAAAGGAGTTTGAAGTAAGTGCCACAATAAAAAGGAAGTAAAAGAGTGGAGGATATTGAAAGAGGGTTATAAAATATCCCCTCACACGCCTGAGAAAACTTCAAACAGAGCATAAAGCCTAAAATAATACTGAACTCATGAAGCTGATGCATAGAACAGTAAAACAGAAATAGGATCAGAGAGGGAACGCACCCAAGGCCGATGATGGGGAAGTTATTTATGTTAAGCTCATAAAACCCGAGGCAATTTCGATAGCACGGACGAGGGGAATCCCAGAAACTCCAGAGTGGGTAGAAGCTGAGTAAGGTATTTTTCTAGCACCCCGATGGTGAATCAGAGCCCCTCTTTCTTCTTTACATCAAAAGGTTCAGAAGATTTCCCAGAAATACATACTCTTCAAACCAGTCCTGGGATTAACCCTATTAACCTGCAGAAGACTCTGACAGCTCTGCCTGCAAATCTTCCAACGAGGGCAAACATTAAATAGATCAATAAGCCCTTATCACTTTTTAGCCTGGAGGCATAGCAGAAATTGTGTTGTATTGCACACTGCAGGGACTGTCTCTATCTGTTACCGATTTGTACATTCCAAGCGCTTAGTACAGTGCTCTGCACATAGTAAGTGTTCAATAAATACTATGGAATGAATGAAAGTTGCTCTGATTTGGACAGGTCAGGTTTGAGATGAGGCCATTTGCCTTGGGAAAGTCACTTAACTTCTCTCTGTGTCAGTTCCCTCATCTGCAGAATGAGATTCAATACCTCTGCTCCCTCCTACTTAGACCGTGACCCCCTTGTGGGACCTGATTATCTTTGTTTTTCTCCAGCTCTTAGTCCAGTGCTTGGCACATAGCACTTAACAGATACCACAATTATTACAATGATTATTTTCTCAGGAATTCTCGGCCCAGGGAGAGATATACAGTATAGCAAAGTAAGAGGAAGACCATGAGAAGAATTGTCGTCAACTTCTACTAGTCCTGTAGTAGAATTGCCACCTGCCCAAAACTGCCAACTCGGATTGAGTGTGAAAGGAGCACAAAAATCTCTGAAGATTTTCCACCAGCACAGACAGCTCCAATACTTTTCTTCTCTCTGCTACATCCTCAAAATGGCAATAGGAGTGAGTCAATTTCTGACTTGGGGGTGATTGAAAACATCCTGGAAAACAACCCTGAAAAAGTGTTTAGCCAGTATCTAATACATAATGAGAATATTGAAAATGAAAGAGTAGGCTTTCAATGCATAAGGAAAGAGTTTTAAATCATTCTCTCTTCCTCCAAATATCAAAGTCACCATTTATCATGAAGGTCAAAGTCACTATTTAACACATATGACCCGAGACTACAGAGGGTAAGCTACACCCCAAGCGTTCTTAGAAAAGTTAAGGTTTACTCTCCCTCTAATTTTTTAGAAGGGAGATCAGAGTACCCACAACATTTTATTCCCTTTAGTCATTTTAGGACAAATTTATGACTCGGTTTCCATGTTCAAATGTTTGCAGTTATATTCTTTTTGGCAATTTAGTACATCATTTTTGGACAACTAAGAATGAAACAATCTGGCTTAAATTTTGGAATTTGACAGGACTTGGGAGGGACTTGGGAATCAAATGAAGCACTTTGTGGACTTGAGAGTAACTGCAGATTTGATCTACAAAACATTTATCTCACCAAGTCTTTAGTATCCTAAAGTTTAAGAAGGTCTGAGCAATAAATCCTGATAATGCATGTAACTACAGTAACCATCTACCATTGAATGAATACATCCTACGGAAAACAAAAGTGAAAAACAAAGAAAGAGAAAAAAGAAAAACACAGGAAGGGCCGGATATGATTTAAAACTGCTACAGCTTTGACAGGGACTCCAAAGTTAGTTCAAAGATGCGATTTACATTAGAACTGACAAGGACCAGCTTTAACCTTTAGATGATCACAGGCAGTAACCCTGACCAGAAGACTTGATGTCGCTTTTTAATTTGGGCAAATTAAAGTTGGCACTTTGCTGATTTTTAATTTTGGTTGCAGAGATGGTCTAGAAAATTAAAGAGCGATACCTCAACTAATGAAGACAGAACCATCAGGTGCAAATTCCAGTGCACTGGAACAACGACCTTTGTGTAAGATTAGTTCACTGAATGTATATAGGGTTCTTCCGAACAGGAGCTGCCGTTTGGCAAAGAAATCCTGAAACCCAGGAGCATATACTTTCTTCTAAGAGAGCAGGCTGCAGAATTCGATTCCCTGCATTGTTTTTCCATGGATCCAGCATGGATTCAACTTTTTTAAAGGCAGAAATTCTACTTTCATGTTATGAGGCATAGGAAATGATGCAGCTTTATGTCAAGCTGGGTAAGATCACCATTTGATAATGGCTAACTCACTGATCACTGACACATGACTCAATCTACACCCTTCCATTTAGCCAGTTATCATCTCTGTCTCGGGACGTTCCTTTCAAGTTCAGCTGGACTCCACATGAGGTGGAAATGCAAAGCCCAATGGGATGACAAGTTGGATCGGTAAAGAACACAGAGGTTCTACTGATTAGGAAATCAGCAGCTTGTGCCTCTTCTATAGGATGGAGAACTGACCAGTTTGAATATTGTAATATCCCCAAATCAGGCATTACAGAGAGTCTTTTAAGTCTTCATTTTGAATCAAAACAGACAAAACAACAAATTTGCTTATTTGTTCAGGAGTTGAGGTAAACCATAGCAGAGGGAATCAAATATAGCTAACTTCCCCACCAGACCCTTTCCCTGGTTCCATGGGAGAATCAATTAATCAATGGGACTTACTGAGCTCTTACTATGTGCAGAGCAATGTATTACGCACTTGGGGGAATACGGCAGAAATGCACAATTGAGGATAATTAACTCTTGGAGGCCGCCTGAGAGACATTCCTTGAGGCACACCAGCAGTTTCAATTTAATGTCTTGAAAGGAACAAATACCTTTACTCCTGGTTTTGCAGAAAGAACTGGCTGAGTTTATTAAATTAAAATCAAGTCTGCTGCTGGATAGCAGCTATTTTTATAGGGCTTTCCTGTTTAACTCCTTCCACCTATCACTTCATCCTTCTTCAACTCATCTATTTCTATTTTTTATCCTCTAGTAAAACCCTCTCCAAATTTGCATTCTATCGCTATTCTTCATGTTTCAATCCAATATTAAATTATCATTGTAATACTGGAAAGCATTTCGTGTAAAAAATAACCATTCGCTCTGCATTTCTTTTGAAATTCGCAACTCTACTCCTCCAGGAAAGTAATGGGCGATTCCAACTAAAGATGTCCTCTAAGTAAGGGTAGAGAGAAAAAAAAGACACCTTCCTGTAATCCCATTTGACTAACTTCCATTTATTTGTGTCCTCCTTGTCTCTATCTTTCAATAGTAACATCTACTAAATCAACAAACTATGGCCATAAAGGTAAACACACTCCCAGATTACACAAACCTCCATTTATGTTGTATTCTTTGGAACGTGTTAGACATCTGCAATAAAAAGACTGATGGAACAGCTTAATGACATGCAACATGCAGTCTGCAACAGAGCAGATCTCTGGCTATATTTTCTGGGTAATCGCTGAATCTTTCAAAAAGCAATTAAAAATTTCTACTGCTGCTATAATGAAATCCAAAACATACCCTAAATCCCCTCATTTAACCTTTCCACCTCCCTTCAGCAGTCATTTATAGAACCGTAGCTTGTAATGGAAGCACTATAGGAAGACATAAAAATTCCACCGTTTCTGGGTCAGGCCACTATTCCATCTCTGACAGTGGCAAAGGATGAATGGAACATGCCATGCGACAGCTGCCCTCCTTGAAAATCCATCTAAATTTTTAAAGATGTATCCTTTAGCTACCCCTACACTATCGCTCTACATCCCTAACTTGCCTAGTTGTAACCTATAATGGAACACTCATCCAAGGTTTCATCCACATTTCTCTCAGATCTGCTGTTTTTGGCCTGCACAACTCTCTGTGATAATGATTTCCATATGCTTACCACCCACTGGGTGAAAAAGTGTTTCCTTTTGTTTACAGTGAATCTTCCACCTTTGAGCTTCAAAGCGTGGCTCCTCATCTTCATGTGGAATCTGGTGGACAATTCCATATCTGTCCCATACAAACCCTTCACGATTTCATGTACTTCAATCTCATCCCTTCGAAGACTTCAACTTTCCAGGCTGAAGAATCCTATTTTTTTTTTTTAGCCTACTCTCATTTGGTAAATTTCCATCTGTCCATTCATCTTCACACTGGCAGTGCTGCTTAGTGGAAAGAGAGGAGGCCCTCGATTCTAATCCCAGATTAGTCATTTTACCTGCTGTAGATCTTGGGCAAGTCACTTTGCTTCTCTGTGCCTTATTTCCCTCATCTGCAAAATGGGGATTCAATACCTGTTCTCCTTCCTAATTACTCTATGAGCCCCATGTGGGACATGATTATCCTGTATCTGCCCCAGCGCTTTGTAATACTAGGGGTAGAAACAAAGTTATCAGGTTGTCCCATATGGGGCTCGCAGTCTCAATCCTCATTTTACTGATGAGGTTACTGAGGCCCAGAGAAGTGAAGTCACTTGCCCAAGGTCACACAGCAGACAAGTGGTGGAGCCAGTATTAGAACCCACGACCTTCTGACTCCCAGGCCCGTGCTCTATCCACTACACCACGATGCTTCTCTCAGTTACAGCCATCACCCTACCCCTCACCCACTTTAGGCTCCACACCTAGCTTCCCTCACGGAAAATGCACAACTGAGATCTGTGCTTCATCTATGTGCCCTACATGAGAGGGTGGGGGTAATGAAGAAAAAACTCATCTTCCCACCTGGTGCAAACTTATGGACAGTTGTCTTCTGTAGATTCCCCACCATTTGCTCCATTGGACAACCCAGAGACTTTCAAGATTTCAATAATCCACTCTGTCCAATATCCCAAAGCAGACCCGCATGCCTCCTGATTGATGGTTTCCAGGAGTCCTGGACACACATTTTACTTTGCCGATACATGAATTCTCCTGGGAAGAACTCTGTCTGCATAGCTCTGGGCTAACAAACAGCTAATCCAGTTCTTTTTGAGCCTTCATTAGACCGTACGTATCAACCAACCAATCTTACGTATATTGAGCACTTACTGCGTATAGAGTACCATATAAATGTCTAGGAGAGTACAATGCGACAGAGTTGGTAGACATGCTCTCTGCCCATGAACAGTATGTTTTCAAGTGTTTTGAGGAATGAATGGTTATGTACTTGGTGATTCTTCTCTTCAGGCTATGGATTAAATTTAATTATTTCATTTTATTGTCGATCAGGGCCTTTAAGCCCTCCTCTGAGGGGATGCTGAGCCTCTACCTGAACAATGACATTTGGCCCTAATGCCAAAGGAGTATTATGGGCAGCGTTGGGGAGAGGCATATTGCTTAAGAAGTTCTTTTGGGTTCTCTGATCGTTTCTAGGAAGGAAATGCTTTTGGAGCCGTGATGAGGATGGCAGCAAAACTCACGGGAACAGATTCTACACTGAAAATAGACATAAGAATGAGGGAGTGGAGTAGATGGACATTTTTCCCTCTGCAGCTCCCGTGGAAGACCTTAAGCAGGAAATGGGTCACTCTAACTTTACTGAAATAGATTCACAGGGTATTGAGAAGCACGTGGCTTAGTGGATAAACACTGGCCTGGGAGTCAGAAGGATCTGGGTTCTAATCCCAGCTCTGCCACTTGTCTGCTGTGTGGCCTTGGGCAAGCCACTTAACTTCTCTGTGCCTCAGTTACCTCATTTGTAAAATGGGGATGGAGACTGTGAGTCCCACATGGGGCAACCTGGTGACCTTGTATCTACTCCAGTGTTTAGAACACTGCTGGGCACATACTAATCACTTAATAAACACCATCATTATTATTACTATTATTTCACTGTAGGAAAGCTTCACTGGCTATTGAGCTAGTAAACACAGTAATATGCATAATTTCTAAGCCTTTTTACCTCCACCGCACGAAGCCGAGCACTCAGAACGGATGACCGCCCATGTATAGTTGTGCCTGGATCCAGGTTTTCTTTCGTTTTCCCACTTAGGAATGGAGTATTCCCAGGCAATTCCCGGGTTACGGCCCTGGAACAGAAGCTGAAAGAAAAGCAAGAAATACACAAACATTAATCGATTGATACACGTATATGGAGTAGTGAAAGCTGACATGAACTTATAGCATTTATAAGGGATTTCCCTAGAGGATTCTATTCTCACCCCACTTAGGCTAACTTCATCCAGCCAAGCCCATTTATCCATCTTATGTAGGTTGGAAGTCTGCAAGAAGTTAAATCGAGGGCTACGACTCATGTAAAGTCATGTAATTGCCAATGGGAAAATTCCATATTAGACATATAAATAAGTCGGGAAACTCCTTTCCCAAGATTCCTCCCGTCCTTCTATCTCCAGCTGCAACGGAACAACCGACTGAGTCATTGTTTATTCAATATTATTGTCTATAGCAGCCTGGTAACAACATGCTTTCTGTAGGCAGCAATCTTCTGAACACCCCTTAAAATTTCTTAAGCGCTTACTATGAGCTGGGAACTATAGTAAGCACTGGGGTGGATACAACCAGACTGGGTTAGACACAGACTCTGTACTGGGCAGGGCTCCCAGTCTCCATCCCCATTTCTCAGATGAGACAAATGTCGTACAGAGAAGTGAAGTGGCTTGCCCACGGCCACACAGCAGCCAAGTAGCGGAGCCGAGATTAGAATCCAAGACCTTCTGACTCCCAGACCCGTGCTCTATCTCCTTCGCCACGCTGCACCTCATGTTAGGATCTTAGGAACGGGGATGGTGCCAGACCCCACTATGTTTGTATTTACCCCAATGTATAGCAGAGTGCTTGGTACATCGTAAGACCTTAAGAAGTGCCACAATTAACTATGAGTTAACTTGTGTTCAGCAACTGAAGCCCTGGTAGATATTATGTGGAATATATATCGTCAAGCTATATGCCTAGCGATTTGGCCCCTGAATTTAATATTAAAAGTTTATAATGGAGTTTCCTCATTTTGGGTCGAAAGACCTGGTTTCTAAATAGGGCTGCACCGCTTGCCTGCTGGGGGACTTTGCTCAAGTACTTAACTTCTCTGTGCCTCAGTTTCCTCACCTATAAAATGAGGATGCAATCACTGTTCTCCCTCCTATTTAAACTGTGAGCCCAAAGTGGGCCAGGAACTTCAGCCTCCTTGATTATCTTGCATCTACCTTAGCGCTTAGAACAGGGTTTACACAGAGTAAGCCCTTAATGAACACCGTGATAATAATAATGTCCTCGAATTTTAAAAGTCCACGTGTGGCTGGATAGAACCTCAGAATGTTAGAAGAAATGCTTCCGAATGCATGCAGGGTCAGATATGGAATAAGCACTAACACTTGAGTATTCCTTAATGCATGGTGCTTCAACTGCCTCGCACTGACTGTATTGAACTTGCTGCTGCACGTTGGTTGTCCAGTGAAATCCAACTGGACTGAAGTGCTTCTTCCACTGCTTCTGAAGCTGCTCCCCTTTCTATCTTCCCAGTCTCTCCAGCTGTCCTCGGCCTCCATCCTTCGATAGACTCATGGCCCAGCTTCAACGATTCGTGTATCAGAGAGACAGTGAGATCCTAGAACTGCACTTTCATGCTTTCTACCCTCTCTTTCACTAATGTTTCACAGGAATATTTCAGGACATGTGAAAATTGGCAACTTGTCACCAATTGTCCATTTTCAAGTCTGTGTTGGGCAGTCTGAGATCCATTTCTTTCCTCTCCCTTTCTGCACAGTGAAGGCGGTCAGTTGTTAAGAAGATTAGGGAGGAAAGGGAAAAAAAAGAAATAAAAGGGGGAGGCAATTACCCCCAGTAGTTTCACCCTCTCATCGATAGGCTTTGTTGGTTTACTTTGAAATTTAATTTTCCATTTCAGCTGGACTTAAACAGCTCTTCACATCTCATCTCCCATACGGACAGGGACTGTCTCTGTTACCGAACTGTACATTCCAAGCACTTTGTACAGTGCTCTGCACATAGTAAGCGCTCAATAAATACTATTGAATGAATATTTCACAAATACAGCCTACTTGATCATTTACTCAATTTCTCCTCAAACTTTCCCTCTTCCCTTCCACTCTTTCAGCTGCAAAGTCAATTTTTAATTGTGTAGGGTCCAGGTCCGGGGCTGTGATTTGAATCTGTGTCTAATCTGATGAACTTGTATCTGCCCCAGCACTTAGTACAAGTGCTCATTATGTGCCAAACATTATCAAATACCATCACGATCACTGTTATTCGAGATGGGGGCAGGGGATATGGGCAGAGGAAGGGACAGGGTCTTAAGGTAGAGTTTGTAGAAAAAGAAGGCTTTCAGAATTATTATTTTTTTTTTTGCACAGTCTAATGGGGGGATGGCAAATGGATCTTGGTCATTCCCAAAGGATAGTCATCCGTGAGCAGCATCAACCAGGAGACCCAGCCCTATGGTGACCCAGATGAACTAGTTTTTTCAAAATCTTGCTGATGATGTGGATTAAGGAATCGAGAGAATGTTTTCCTAATTTGAAATGGGAGTAGCAATGGGATAGCCCTCTAGAAGATAAAAATGCTATTTAAAGATACTAGACATATGGGAAAAATTGTCCACAAGAACAGGATGGAATTAAATAGAAAGGAGTACAAGATAATGCCCTTAAGAATTCACAAACTATGATATGGGAAATTTTGACTGGGGGGAAAGTGGAATACAAAAGGAGATATCTTCCAGTGGGTAAGGGGAGGAGGCAGAGAGGAGAGGGAGAAAGTAATAAAGTTGTATGTGTGCCTGGCCTGGACAAGAGAAAGGCAATGAGTGACTTAATCATTATCTTCAAGTATAGAAAGGCCAAACCTGGTCAAGATTCTGCTTTCAATACACTAGGCACCTCAGCTATATTTCTCAGGACTTTGTATATGTATGGGTAGATATGAATTCATGTTATTTATGTCTCCCTGGTTAGAGTGTAAGCTCCTTGTGGGTAGGAAATATGTCTCGTGCTTTTGTACTTTTCAGGTGCTTAATGTAATACAATGCATTGCACTTAGGCATTCAATTAACACCCTTTTTAATACCGTTACTATTCAGTGTACAATAAATGCATGTGCAATAAAATATATTTTACTTACATATCATGCTTCTGTGTGATTAAAAATCCCTATATTTATCCCTATATTTGGTTCAAAAACCAAAAGAAAATGCATTGGTTTCCTATGACTTCTTCCTAGCATTTCCTAGAAATTGCACCCTGCTTATTCTGCCTGTACATTTTAATAGTCTCCATCTCGTGTTTGCTTTAACTATCTCCACGATATTCGTTAAGGATGTGACATAGCACATGAAAACAAATGACTTTCACACAGCAATAGTTCATTGTGGACTACAAAAAAACCTGGCTCCCGTCATTGGCCACAAAGCTGTTTGTTTCATCTCTATTCTCAAGAGAGCCCATCAATTTTGCACTGTGTTTCTATTTAATACGATTGGAATTATAACAAAGAAGAGATCTTTCATGCTGCTGCTAGTTAGATCTTGCTCAAGGGGTAATAACTAGCCTTCAGAATGGTCTCTAAGCACATTCTTGTCAATATAAATTCATTATACTAACAAAATATCTATCATTTCTAATCATCTCAGGGAAGTGAAATAAAAAAAACCCAGGCATTTATTACTGCTACATGATCAGACACCGCTCACATAAGCTCACAACTCTATCAGCGGTATCAGAGACTCAAGATCTTGAAATCAATCCGAGGGGATAATACCTCTACTATCAGAGATTCGTTGGTAGGTCCAGCGGATGTTAAAGTTTCCGATTGATTATAGGACCGTCTGTAGTCGAAGACAGCACCCGAAAATTTGTATCGACCAGACCAGTCAACTGTCCAATAGCCGTTTAGATAATATTTTTTCTGAGAGTTGCGGATGGAAATATAGGATGTGGACGTGTTCATTTCATAAATGCGAATGCTCCGGGCACCAGAAGGAATTGTGACTACCTGGTAGTACTCTAGAATAAAGGAAAAAAAAATAATGCATTTTGGACAAAAAGGTAGGGACTGAACACTGACATTATTGGTAAATAGGGTCACCTCCCCATATTAGCATCAGAAAGGTTATCTGCTGTGATTTAGATATACAAATCACATTTTAAAAACTCCTGAAATAGAATCCTACCAATTTTCAGCTCACCCAACTTATTACTTTTATTGAAAGAGTCTAATGATCAAACCAAAAGTGGAACTAGTATAGAAAATCATAACAGTACACCGTAAGTCCTTTTTTTAACTCCTTTTCCTTTCAGATCTGTTCTCCAAGCTAATGCCAGCGTAAAACATTTCGACCAAACCTTAGGTGAGGCTATCGGATACTCACGGTTTGTATAGTGGTGTTTGGTGTATTGGCCCTTAAAAGTTCGGCAGCTTGAGTTATTCCCTTTGCAAACCCCACAGACATCTTCTACAGCACTGGAACCCAAGACATGGTCACATCCAACTGTCTGAAGAACAAAACCATCAGATCATATAACCATTAGACAAGTAGAAAGCATAAAATCATTTCACAAACGTCACCAGAAAAAATAACCTCATCTCCCACGAGAAACTGCACTGACACAGGATCGGAAGAGACGGAAGAAATTTTCGCGACCAAGGAAATGAATATTCAAAACCCTCATGTTTGCAAAATGTAGTGCACCGCTCGTAAACATTATCTCAATCCCCAAATAAAATCCTGCTTGTTCGCTAGATGCCGCATGGAAACAATTTTCACCAGTAGATGACGTGATTGATGTAGAAATATTTCCTACTTTTCAAAGGACCATTCCGCTCTCTCGACCTGTCCTTATCCCTCTAAATGGTAGTAGTTTCCAATCTGTTTCATAATATAGAATATATTGTGAAAAATCTGAACAATAAAAGTTAATTATGTGTAAGAGCTACTAAAGTTCTAGAAACTTAATTTCAGAGTTTAAGATTGAAAGAAAGACAGAAATCCAGGACAAAAATCTGGGACACTACCAGAGAGTTGGCTCTTTTTCAGGATAGAGTGGGAGCGGCGGTTACTCTTGCTTTGACCCTCTTCATTGCCCCCCCTACCCCGTCCCTCAACTCTGCTCTCACCTCCCCATCCTATTCACCTCCCTACTCAACCACGACATCACCGTTTCCCTTGAGTCTTGAACCACTTAATGTTCATAGCTTTATACTCTATTATTTCCCCACACCTGTAATTTATTTTAGTATCTGTCTCCCGTGTTAGATTGTAATTTCCTTAAGGGCAGGGACTGTGTCTGCTAACACTGTGTACTCTTCCAAGCATTTACTACACTGCTCTGCACAAAGAAAGTGCTCTGCAAATACTAATGATTGTCAGTGATGTCACACGGGGTGTCACCGTTTCCCAGAAGGCTCGGCTGCCATCACTCTTATTTTCAATCAGTTGTATTTATTGAGCACTTACTATGTGCAGAGCACCGTGCTAAGAGCCTGGGAGAGTGTAACGCAACAGAATCAGCAGACACGTTCCCTGCCCATAAGGAGCTTACGTTTCTCATTCATTCAATCGTATTTATTGAGCGCTTACTGTGTTCAGATCACTGCACTAAGGGCTTACACTTTTCCGACTTCCTTGCTAGCAAAGTATCCACTTATTGCCGCAGTTTAAGGTAGAGTGAGCTAGAAGAAACCTGGGCTTTTCACAGAGGAAAGGAATGCACGGTTCTGTGTTATCCAGTAGCATGGCCAAGAAGAACACAACCAGTGGCCTAGCCCCATTTTTGGTTAGTCAGGGGTAGGAATGATGGTCCTTTTCCTTGATATTCCTCTAAGCGAATCTCTGATGCCAACTGCTCTCTTCTGGTAGCTGTCTGGGTAATAGTGTGGTATTTGTTGAATGCTTACTATGTGCCCAACACTGTGCCAAGCACTGGGGAAGAGTCACTACGATCAGATCAGATACAGTCCCTGTCTCACGTGGGACTCACAGTTCAAGTGGGAGAGGCTGCAGGCATTGAACCCCCTTTTTGCAGATGCGGAAGCTGAGGCCCAGAGAAGTTAAGTGACTGGCCCAAGGTCACCCAGGAGACAAATGACAGACCTGGAATGAGAAGCCAGGTCTCCTGACTCTTGTGCTCTTTCCACTGGGCCACGAGCTTCTCAAACTCACAGAGAAAACTGTTGTTATTAATGACGGGCTACGCTGGCTTCTAGTTGCAGGTGGCATGAAGCTTGGTTCAAACACAGCAGCCGGCAAGGGGAGGATGACTTTTCCCTCTCTGGCAGTTTTCGAGTGTTTGCTGATGGAACCTTCCTGAGCCACAGCAGTGGTGTGGGAAGTGCTTAACAAATACCAGCATTATTATTATTATGATTACTTTTAAAAAAAAAATAGCAACAGCTTGTGTTCATAGTAAAATACCTTTTCATTGTCATTACCTCACATATCCCATCTATACACACATTACGGCTGTCCTCTGAGCACGGTGTCCCATCTTTGACTTTGTTTGACAGAGAAAAGAAGAAATCAAATCCTTCTGCAATACAGTAGAGCTTGCACAAATCCTGATCTTAAAAAGATGAAAGAATAAGTACATATAAAAGGATGCATTATTTCAGCTTTAGTTATTCTCCCTAGGTGGAATAATAGCTTTCCTACAATTAGATTTTCAATCTCAAAAAATCATTGTATGTTTCATAATAAAGTCATTTTTTATGCTATTTTTCTCTTTCTCCCTCAGTTTTCTAATCTTTTCAAACATTGACTAGATAGATTAAAACAACTCTCCTAATGTGTGTTCGTGTATTTATGCATGAGGGATATATATGTATATATATATATATATATATATATATATATATATATATGAGGGATATATATCTCTCTCATTTTCAAAGATGACACTACATAAGACAAGATCCTATCTAGTATCAAGCATTCTCTCGTTTCTTTGAAAGTGAAAATGCACTAGCCTCCAGCCTTCTAGAAAACAAACGCTAAAAAAATTAAGGAATTTGGCTGTGAAATTTACCTTCTACTTGTGTGTACGGTTTCCATTTGTAGTACCATCCTCTGAATTGCTTACTGTTGTATTCTGCACACTGAATGGCTCTAAAGTCAATGCTGTTTTTAGGACAATTTTGGCTGTTACAAAGTTTTAGCATTCGCGTGGAGCCCTCACAAAATTTTCCCCCGTGTGACGGTCTGAAAGAGACATTTACAATTTTGCTTTATTTTTAAAAAGTGAAAAGGCTGCCTCTTGTATTATTAATTGGCTTTACATGCACACAGACCTTTGCAATTACGGTTCTTTAGAGATCACAACCCTACAGTTGACAAAGCCATTGGCTGAGGTCTTAAGATGATTATAAATGGAAGTGTTTTACAAACAGTAATTATTTAATTTTCACCAGACACTTTGGGTAGAGATAGAACTAACCGGCATTTTATATTTTTAATGGAAGTAGAAATACAGAAGAGTGCCAAAGTAGAATTCATAAAAAGAAAGAAGTGCCTTATGAACCCCTCTTCGTGATTTGCACATCACAGAACAACATGTTTCAAAAACACATCCAGACAAGTACTAATGTGATTGTGTTATATGAGCAGATGCAAATCATTACTTCTTAAAAGAATGGAAAAATAACATATTCCACATACCAGACAACCCCAACCCCAACATACATACACATTAAGACAGGACTGTGAGAGAATGCTAGCAGAAGGCAATACAATTTTAGGATTTGAGTAAATTTTAGATCGTTGATGAGATTGTTACTCTTCAAAGACTTGGATATATTTCAATCATACATACAAGCCTAATTCCCCACTCAACTGGCAGTTTACCATTTCCACATCACCTAAGCACTTAGGAACTCCCCCTTCCCTCCACCAGCAGTTATGTATATTTATTTTTGTTTATTTATATTTATTGCTCCTTAGGGGCAGGGAACATGTCTTCCAACTCTTTTATATTGTAGTCTCCCAAGTGTTTAATACAATACTCTGCACACAGTAAAAGCTCAATAAATATGATTAACATATTAATTGCTTCCCTCTACCTGTAATTTATTTTAGTTCCCGTCTTTCCCACAGATTGAACAGTGCTCCTCACCTATTAGCTCTCAATAAATGCTACTGATTGGTTGATGAATATAATACGAGTAGGCTTAGGATCGCTCTGTTAAGCCCCAGATTCAGCTTATTTCATTGATGACCAAGTAAGAACTAGTCTGAAAGTCTTACTGAATGGTGAATTAGGATTCTTAATGACCTACCAGATTAATAATAATAATGATGGTATTTGTTAAGCTCTTACTGTGTGCCAAGCACTGTTCTAAGCACTGGAGTAGATACAAGATTTTCAGGCTGTCCCACATGGGGCTAAAAGTCTTAATTCCCATTTTTCAGATGAGGTAACTGAGGCACAGAGAAGTTAAGTGACTTGTCCATGGTCACACTGCTGATGGGTGGAGGAGGCGGTATTAGAACCCACGACCTCTGACTCCCAAGCCCGTGCTCTTTCTACTAAGCCACGCTGCTTCATTAAGTGTAAACTGCACAAGTGACCTCTTTCAGAGTATTATTTAGAACAAACTTTACAGATATCTAACAACTCTAATAAGAAGCTGTACTATATACTGCACGAATGGAAACATCCCAGTCTCAGAGGTGTGGACAAGCTCTTGCTTCACGGGCCCTGGCTCTCTCTGGCCCTGGGCTCAAAAGGGGGCTAGTTGTGGAATATCTTGCATAGAAAGGAGTGGGATTTTTTCTAAACATCTCTTACTCGCACCACTCTTCTCTTCGACCCATTTCGAATTGGCTCCGAATAAAAATGTTTTCCTAGGAACAGGCTGTGATGAAGCCAGAAGAATGGGCTAACGTTGTCCACATTAAGGCGACAGTCAGAGCTGCCATGGGACAGAATTGTACAGTAGGTACAGTTCTCCAGCCAAGCTTCCGTTCTGGCTGCAGATTTTGGAGGTTATAAAGGAGAAGTGCTCGTCTAAGGGCTTGGTGCTTGGGCTTGTGAATGGAGCTATGCTTACCTCTAATCTAAGATCAGGCCAGATGCTCAAGCCCCAGCATTCCTATGCCTGTCCTGAAGAATAGAGCTGAGTTTGCTTGCAAATTTGAGGTTAAATTAAGGCTCCTAAAGATGAAAAGTTCAAAGGTCCAGTAATGCCAAAAAAATGTCCAATTGAAAGCTCATTTTTTAACCAAAGAAATGCCATCGGAATGTTCTTTATTGAACTTCAAAGTGTTAAGAGTGGAAAATGAGCATGAAGATTCTTCATACCATCTCCCTTTTCATCAATTAAAGTTAAAAATCTTCAAAAGAAAAAGCTTTGAACCATTCTTGTTAAGATGTATTAGAATCATATTAGAGAAACCCAGAGAGTCACAAATACAGTATCTTGACTGTACTGGTTGTGTTTTGACATTGGCTGAAAGGTACGAATATGAGTCTAGACATATTTAGATACTTTATCAATTTTTATTATTTTGATTTGTGAAATATCCTTATATATCACATGAGCTAATTCTAAGCAGCTGAAGCACCATCTGGATTTCGATCAGTCAACTTGACAGACTCGGAAACTTTGACCTACGAATGAAAGTTTCTCTGTGGTGCAATTCTGAACAATTCAGAAACTTTTCCCTCAATTTGGAGTTGAGCAAATAAGGATGAATGTGAAGGGAAACTCTTTGCTTTTTCACGTGGTTATTTGATCAGATCTTCCTATGGTAAAATGAGATAGTACTGGATCTCTAGCTTGAATAGAAATCTCCAGTTTCTTTGCAAACTTTCCAAACTTGCCTACATTTCTGGATTTCTACATCCCTCACACCACCAATAGCTGGACTTTCCAAAATGTATTGCGGGACTTCAGAAAAAGAACCAGACCCGAGCTCCCATCAATTGCCATCTAATTTAAACCCTAGTTTTAATTTACTAGCAAACCACATCAGTTCCTGCTGAGTAAAATGGTTTTTGCATTTAAGTTTAGGAGAATTTGACCACCTTGCTCTTCGCAGCCCTGTAACCTCGTAAACATTCCTTTCCATAGTATCTACTATATGGAGCAGTATACATACCTGGCGAACTCTGTTTCATGCTTTAGGAGGATTTACGCTTCTGGGCTCCATCTGCGCCTAAACATTTAAAATAAATTAAAGGAGAATAAAAATGTATACATACCTTGGATTAGTGCAGTGTCGGTCTCTGTGAGACACTCCTCCTCCACATGTTCTAGAACATGGAGACCAATGAGACCAATCCGACCAGTGGCCATGAGTGGGCTTGGGGCCTTCGTCACCATATTTCACACATTGGCCACCTCGGCACCACTGCAAAATGAGATTTTTGAATGTCATTTGAGTTACAGTAAAGTCTTCCATCCCCCTTTGCCAAAAAAAAAGCCCCAAACAAATAATACATATGTTAACATCACCTAATCATCTAGTGAGTATAAGGTACCATTCTATGCAGAAGATTCTGTCCTAATTCTTAAGGAGTCTATAATGACAAGAATTTTAAATTAGCGCACTAGACTATCTCCCAATTGTGTATATCTGAGCCATCATACGAATTGGCTAGCAGCATCTGTCTATGGCTTAACAGCCCTAACAATACCCGATTTGTTAAGCAGCTGATGCTTAGGGGATTTGACACCATTTACTTTGTAACGCAACTCAATATGGAAGGGCTGAAAAGAGCTATTGAGTACTGGGCTCTGTCACCTGGAATACCGACTCCAATTCTGGTTACCACTTCTTAGAATGGACTTAGAATAAAGCCGGAAAATCGGAGAGAAAGCCAATAAAGATAACTACAGGAACGGAGAAGTTTTTTTTTCTTTTTTAATGGTATTTGTTAAGCACTTACTATGTGCTATCCTGTACTGTACTTTACAAAGCACTGGGGAAGATGTAAGATAAACAGGTTGAACTCATAGGACTCACAGTCTTAATTCCCATTTTATAGATGAGGTAACTGAGGTGCCGAGAAATTAAATGACTTGCCCAAGGTCACATAAAAGGCAAGTGGTGAAGCAGAATTAGAACACAGGGACTTCTGAATCCCAGCCTGGGCCCCTTTCATTGGACCACGCTGATTCTGAGTTTCCGTATGAGGATACCTTGAAAGAATTAGAACTTTCCAATCGGGAAAGGAAAGGATGAGAGAGAACATGACAAAAGTCTAGGAACTCATAAGAGGTGTGGACAGGGAGAATATAGACCTGTTGTTCAACCAGTCGTGTAACAACACCAGAAGGAGATGAAGTATAACGACAATAGGTTCAATACAAAGGAAACACTTCACACCGCTGATGGAAGGCATTTCGAATTCACTACCATAGAAATCTGTGCAGGGAAAAATTATTAGTAGGTTCGAGAGGTTACTGGATACATTCACCATGGAGCAGTCTTACGGGTCACTAGAAGGCAAGGGCAGGAACATAAAAGATAAGGTTAGGGATGTTAAATGGTATATCTACTGTTGAAGAATGAATACTGGGTTGGATGGGTGATTTCTTCTGGCCTGGAAATGCCATTGCTTATTTTTCTTTAAGATTAGACCCATTTGTCAGCTTCTACAAAGGCCCAATTGCTGCTTGATGCTGATGGGAATTCGGCACTGTCGCCCTCAAACTGCCATCAGCTGACCTGGATTCCGGGGTAGGGATGAGGGATGGAAAAGTTCAGAACCCGACCTGTCGTTTGAAGTGTTGATAGCAGGATAGTTGGAGCAGGCTCGGAAGCAGGGCTAATGGTAAATAGGCAGGGATGGTGTCTGCTAACTGTTGTACTTTTGTCAGGGGATTGGTATAATGGTCTGCACATAGGAAGTACTCCATAATAAATACCATTAATCGATATTTGACTCCGGTTGATCCTCTTTGCACAGTACAATCTCCACTAAAAATGGATTGGTTTTTATGCTAGGTTTTCCCCATTCACCTTCGGGCTCGACGGAAAATGTTCTCCGGGAAACGTCTATTCAAAAATAGGCCGGTCCATGCGGCCCCGGCCCCTGCCGTAACATCTTTATTCAGGTGCAGTGGTGGGGTGAAATACTCCTTCTCGACTCTGAGCACAGTGAACTGTAACATCTATTATGAGCTTAGACCAAGGAATTACAAGTCATTTTTAAAATCTTATTTTTAGGTGAAGACTTAATAGCCAGTGGAAAACTCAAACGTGTAGTTCAGCACCTTGTAATTACAGGCCAGTGCTTCTAAAACACCTGGTCTCCGTGACCCCAAGTTATTAGTTGTTGGCATTTCTGAGGTCACACGGCATTCTAGCAGATGAAACAATTCAGATAGAATTTCGTCTGCTCCCCCTACCCCAAAATCTCACTCGAGATGTTATCGGAGCTCTCTTTTCAAAAGAAATCTTTCACAACTGCAAGGCAAGCCGAGTAGCAATAAAATGACTCATTAATTCTATTTTAAAAGTGGCATCTGGAGATCAAAATTATTTACTAGATTGGTCTTGAAAAACTAGCCACGTTACCTCTTTGGAAATAACTCCCCTCTCGTCCGTTCGGCAGGGAAATAAATTCAAAGTAGAAGTCCTATTGAATGATAGGGTCTAAATATGACAGGGAAACCTCATTTGGAACTTGGTAAAAGCTGCTAATCAAGTGAAGATTTGTGTCAGAGTGGTGTAAAGTTCAGAGGCCTGTTAATCATGGCATGGTTTTATTATAAGTAAATATTTAAGGACATCATCACATTTAAGGAGACATTTTAGATACATCTGTTTGGGCTGTTTCGCTTGATTTTTTTTCTGTTCTTTCCTCTGCATTGCCACACACACGATCATGCTAATTTGGCAAGATGACTGTAGTTCTGAAATGCAAATCTCTAAACCCAAACAAGAAGCCAATCTTTCTGTCCCCACCTGTTTCCCCGAGGCTCTTCCTGTCTGCACTCTCGCCACAGCACCTGCCTTCCACCAAAGCCTTTGAAGCAACGGGGCAGGAGAAGCAGCGTGGCTTAGTGGAAAGAGCCCCCGGCTTGGGAGTCAGAGGTCGTGAGTTCAAATTCCGCCTCTGCCACTTGTCAGCTGTGTGACTGTGGGCAAGTCACTTCACTTCTCTGGGCCTCAGTGACCTCATCTGTCAAATGGGGATGAAGCCTGTGAGCCTCACGTGGGACAACCTGATCCCCTTGTATCTCCCCCAGCGCTTAGGTCAGTGCTCGGCAGGTAGTAAGCACTTAACAAAGCCATCATTATTATAATTAGAGAAGCAGCGTGGCTCAGTGGAAAGAGCCTGGGCTTGGGAGTCTGAGGTCATGGGTTCGAGTCCCGGCTCTGCCACTTCTCAGCTGTGTGACTGTGCAAGTCACTTAACTTCTCTATGCCTCAGTAACCTCATCTATAAAATGGGCATTAAGACTGTGAGCCCCACGTGGGACCACCTGATTGTCTTGTATCCTTCCCAGCACTTAGAACAGTGCTTTGCACATAGGAAGTGCTTAACAAATGCCATAATTACCGCATTGGTGGCTCAGTGGTAGAAATTCTCGCCACCCACGCTGGTGACCCGGGTTCGTTTCCCGGCCAATGCAATGGTTTCCCAGTGCTTAGAAGAGTGTTTTGCACATATCAAGCAATTAACAAATATCATAATTATTATTATGGGTTCTAATCCCAGCTTGGCCGCTTTGTCTGCTGTGTGACCGAGGGCGAGCCATTTCCCTTTCTGGTCCTCAGTTACCTCATCTGTAAAATGGGGATTGAGACTGTGAGCCCCACGTGGGACAGTCACTGTGTCCAACCCGATCTGCTTGCATCCATCTCAGCTCTTTGTATGGTGTCTGGCACAGTGTGAGCGCTTAGCAGATACCACAGTTATTATTATTGTTTTATTCACCTCAAACTCAAAAACTCCTTGTAAGGCATTGCTCATGTTTTCCAAAAGAAAAGTCAGATGGATCACGAGGTTGAATGATATTCCCCAAAGGACCCAAGCCACACATTTGTTTTCCTCAAATCCAAGAGACCTGTTTCAAGGTCTGCATTTTTAAGAACGTTTCCAAACAAGGGGCTTCTAGGCCTGATGATTTCAAACCATTAGGAAGCATGGGCAGTTGTATTTGGATTCTAGAATCTTAATTCCACGAGAAGCTAATTAGGTGCTACGATGCTATGAGGAAGCTGCTCTTCCCAGTACCACGCAGGTCAGTATAAGTTAAATATACTTCTTGGATGAGGTTCTCCTGTGCTTCTTTTTAAATTGGAAGCAGACGGCAGTAACAGCTCAGTTAGTTACCTGGAAAGACAATAACTCATATCGAGAAGCATAGCAGTACCAAGACAACCCTCTCTCTACCTTGGAAGCATCATGATTCATGAACTGAAAGGAGAGGGCTATCTACCTCCCAAGAAGTGCCAACTTTTCTGCAGAGTTTAATCTTGAAAAGAAAACCAAGTCAGAGGAGGCTAGGAAATTTTGATTCATTGCAAGGATTCCTTTTCAAACTCAGTATTCCATGTAGACCTCATGTCCCCTTCACAAAATATCATTTTTCAAAGTACCAAGCATTCAGATCTCACTTTTCAAAGATATTGGATATGTATTCTGTTTTTTATTATGCATTAAACCACTTCACAAAGAAATCTCTCTAATTTATACACTACCAGGACTAGGAGGTTTAAAATTAAACATTAAGCGCCCTAGAATGCAAAACATTCGATTTGCAGTCAAGTTCACTTCTTTGAGATGAATTGTTCCTGTATGCGTTTCAGAGCATGGGCACCTCACATCTATTCTTTCTGTCCATCACTATTGTAACTGTTAAATCAAAAAACACATGCGGACATGATGTAAATATCTTTCAGCTTACCGTGTCCACTTTGAAAACTACTGCCATTATCTCTCTCTTTCTCTAAATTAACTTCGTCCTTTTTAACAATTCCTTTCAAGTTGAACTTTTGATTCCTTGACTCTCAGGTCTTCTTTTTAAATGGGGCCATTTAAAAGTGAACGTAACACTCTAACAACGACGTGACCCATGTAGAATATGGCTTTCCCAAGTAATACTCTTTTTTTTTTTTGCCACTTCTCAGAACTTGTTAGATTTTTAATCCTTACTATGGACTTCCAGCTTTAGCCTATTGACAGTATTCCAAAGTAAGCCAATGTTTTAGCTTACTGTATCCCGCCTTGACTAATACAATGGCCTTATTGCTGACCTCCCTGCCTCCTGCTCTGCACACTCCAGTCCACGCTTCACTTTGCTTCCGAGTTCGCTTTTCTAAAAAAAACTGTTCAGTCCACGTTTCGTCACCTCTAGCAAGAAACTTTAATAGTTGGTCATCCACCTTCACATCAAACAGAAACTCCTTACCATCGGCAGCACCCCTCTCTCTCCCTCCTACTTTAGCACAGACCCATTTACTGTACTTCAATCTCATCCCTCATCCCTCTCTCGCCACCGACCCCTTGCCCGTGTCCTGTCTCTGTCCTGGAACTACTTCCTCCTTCATATCTTACAGACCATCACTCTCCCCTCCTTCTTAGCCTTATTAAAATCACATCTTCTCAAGATGGCTGATTAAGTCCTCATTTCCCCTACTCTGCCTCACTTCTGCACTGTCCATGAATTTGGATCCATGCCCTTTAAACACTCGATGGTCACTCCATCTTCAATCCCACAACCCTTATGTACATATCTTTGATTTCTTTTAATGTCTGTCTCCCCTTCTTGACTGTAAGCTCCTGGTGGGCAGGGACCATGTCTACTAACTCCACTGTATCTCCCAATCATTAAGTACAGTGCACTGCACACAGTAAGAGCTCAGTAAATACCACTGATTGATGAAAGTTTTAGTATTTCATTCTATTTGACACATTACTATGTAGCCATTTGATCTATCAATTGTATCTATTCAAAGCTGATAGCCACCGATATGTCACCAAAATCACATGTATGGAGCTAAAGAGGAAAGACCACTGATACTCAAGTGAGAACCTGAAAAGATCTTCTTCCCAACTTCTATGAAAGAAATGCCAAATTTAAAAAAAATTAGTAAGTAAGATGACACAAATGGATCAGATATGCCAAGGGGAGGAAATCCAATGAATCAACATCTAATGGCTTTCCAAAAATTTGGCATGCCAAGACCTTACCATGTCATGCCCACAAATAGTGCCTTCTGCAGCTGGCATAAATTTAGTCTCACATTTTCTTCCAATCCGATGGCACCAGAGAGCTTTACAAATATCCTAAGAGAAAATATCAAAAAGTGATCATTAGCCTGAGAGGCAGCTCCAAACAGAATTTCTATGAGGACATTTAGTTGTGAGTTGTGGTAGATTAGGTACCATTGTAATGCGATCAACTCGCTCATCACCTAGACATACTCACAGCAACATTTCATATTATCATTAAAGTTCACTAGTGCAAAATGACTGTACCATCTGCCTGAAGAAATTCCTTCTGCAGTTTGAGTTGGATATGGTAAAACTTTATTTTTCTTCGACTACTTTACCATGCTCCTAAGAACTTTTAAATAGTTGCCTCATTCTTCTCTAGAGAAAAAAGTCATATCTTCCTGATGATTTATTTATGGTAGGGGTTTGGGGGGGTGTCTCCCGTCGACAGTGACGAATGAGCTTTAGAACTGAGATTTCATGTCTGAGAACCTGGGCGAAGGAACTGATTAGAGAGGAAGAAATTTGATTATGGCCACTTACACACTGTTGCCTTTCCATTTGGGTTACCGCCGGGAACAGAGGTGCAAAGAGTGAATAAGTACGCCAGGGTCTGACATATTGCAAGGTGAATACAAAGTTTTTTTTTGCACGCAGCATTCTTTCTGCAGTTAAAAGTCAGGTTTCTTCCCTCTCCACCAAGCTCTTTACACTGGACCAACATCGAGGCCTGATTTATTTATAATACTGTACTGTATACAAAGTATATGTTGGGTAGCTACTATGTGCAGACTGGACTAAACACTTGGAAGAATATAATGGAAGTAAAAGATATGATTCATGTCCTCGAGAACCTTGTCCTGCATTATGTATTGATTTCACATAGTCTTTTCAAAAGTGGTTTCAAAGTGATTTATTTTATCTTAGTTTCTTTACGATGAAGAATCTCATTCTCACTAAAGTTAGCCAATGTAGAGAGAGAGCATTATATCTTGTTTTGTCAGGAAAGAAAAATTTCCGTCCATACTTCCCTGTGTAAATAACACATAGCTTGTATTAACTTTTAAACATTAATGAGATGCACTATGCAAGGTCTTTATATCAATATCAATTGCTGATTACCTTCTCTATTGATTTTCTTTTCTACTGATGAACAATGGGAGATAAATTTTCATTCTTTTGGCTATCTACCAACTCTGCTGTACTCTAGCAATTAGTGGTCTGCAGATAGAAAGGGCTTAATCAATTGATTAATTGACTCCCTCAGTGAATAGTTCTCCTTTATATGTCAAATGTTAACTAGCTTTTGGGAGCACTTCTCCTTTCCCCCCCCTTTTTTTTTAAAAAAAAACCAAAGCTATATGAGTAACCCCTTTACCATTGAGGTTTTCCATAATAGCTGCCACAAAAAGCATAAGTCTTGGAAAGAGGGAAATGCTCAGTGGCCAATGGTAACGGTCACAAAATATCTGTATCTCGTCATTCTTAGGAACAAGTTACCTTTGTCTCTAGAACTGTGTGACTCTTCTCTTACGACCTATTACAATATCAGAATCTCCACTGCCTCAAATTGTGATCTTGTGAGTTTCTGGTGTGTAAAACCCACCTCCGGTAGGTAAATTGTTGAATCAGAGAGACTGAACACTTCCTGTTCACAGTCGGAAGGGCATGGAAACTATCCCAGCCAGACAGCTGATTTAGAAAGTTCCAGAGAATGAAACTCAACAATCACCAATGCTTATATTTTCCCAATGCCTCACAGCTGTCACTGTTAGGTTTCCTTAATGTCTATCCCAAATTTCTCTAGTTAAATTCTATCCTCTTCTGCCCTGTCCTCACTGTAAACAGAGAAGACTTGGTCACTCCCTAAATACAGTTTCTTTATGCCAGGGTGGCTATTGATTTCCCTCCCAGCCTCATTATCTCTTTTTCCACTGAGTCCTTGAAACCCTTCCTCAAAGAGGTTATCTTTCAAACCTTTTTTGCTGCTGCTCATTTTCTCAAAACAAATGAAGTTCCTCGGAGATATGCGCTAGCGAGATGTTAGACGCTAAGTAGGGTTGTGATGGAGATTGGAATTAACCAGGCACCCTCCTCCTGCCAATGTTAGATGCATCTGAGCATTAAGTCAAATGAAATTTCATTTTAGGTGAAGGGTGTTCCTGGCATTCATCACAGGCTTAGCAGCCTGTCAATCCTTTTCTGCAGCCTCATGGGGTAGTGAATATGTTCTATTTGGTGCCAAAATCAAGGAGTGAGGAGGACAGGTCTGGAAGGCCACACAGAAGAGGTCGGCAATGAGTATCTATGCCACTTTGATGATCAAGTTTCAAAACACACTTGGCAGTTTACATCTTTGGGGTCAGCCCACTAAACCATGTTGACAAAGCAGGCTAAGTACTAGTAAGTACTGTTAGTGGCTGAATATTTACCCATGCACAAAGTCTGACAAATCCTAGGCACACACTTACTGAAAAGCTTTTGCAGCTGGAGAATTTATTGTTTGAAACCTACATATGTTTACTAAACAATGCTGCCTTTACCTCAACTCAAAAATGTAAATCCTTTGTTAACGACTGCTGATAAAGATGAAACATATCCAATTTGGTGGAAGGTGGAGTCCAAAAGGCAAAGTACCTGAAAAGTTGGAGCATTAACCAAGTACTTAAGCAACAGATTATATTTTCCCCCATGTAGAAAGAGTAGGTCCCCTGGAAAATAAGGGAGAGTAAGCATGGACTTCTCAAAATGACATGGAACATTACGTAAATGTATGTGCTTTGTTTGAAGGTAGCCTGTGTTACCCACTGGGTTTTAAGCTCTTTTTATTAAATAACCTTGAAGCACTTAGAACGGTGTCATGTACACAACAAAATCTCAATAATGGATTGGACAGTAACTAGGCAAAGGCCATTGTGGTGACATCAAATCAATGTTTATCCCCATTTAAAATGTTTTCATATTTTCCAGCAGCTTCTTGAAACATCTTTTAATTTTCCAAATGCTAAACATACCTGTTTTAGGACTTAACCATATACTATGTAGTTTTAATGAGATAACATAGTGCGGTCTAGTGGAAAGGGGATGAGCAAGAAGGGCAAGAAGGAACCTGAATCAGTACTGGTTCCTCTTTTGTACAGTTGAGTTTGAGTGCATTGAAGTAATCAATGGTTTTTACTGAGTGCTAACTATTGACAAGGTACTATACTAGGCGTTTGGGACACTACAGTACTAGAGAGTTGGTAGACATCTTCCTGACAGCAAGGAGTTTACAGTCTAGAGGGGGAGTTGACAGTCTAGCGGTAGAAAGGGATTATTATCCACTTTTAATTCCCTGATTTCCTGTTGCTTCCTTCAATTTTCTATTTCTTAAGCTAATAGATCCTGAAAATGAGGATACATGTCAGCCCAGTGCCCTGTTTGCTCCAGAGCAAGGACAGCAGGGACATATGCCTGCCTGGCATGTCATCCCACCTCCTGTTGCGTGACCTCACTTCCTCCAAAAGGGAAGAATTCCGTTGCAGCAAGACCCTGTTTGAGGAGTTGCTACTGGTTTATGTCTACACTAATTACAAAAAATACCTTTCTCAGGACCAACTTAAAACTGGGCTTCCTGAGCTTCCGCAGCACGCTCCGAACTAAGTATTGTCCAGCCATCCTTGCAGAATATACTTGTGATGAAATGGCAAAATATTTTCTAATCAAAGCCCAGTCCTGAAAAACCGCTTCTCTGACTTTTGACTGCTTCACTTAGTTGGAGAATCATTTCTTTGCTTCATCCTTAGACCAGAAGCCCTCTGTTTTCAACACTATAGAATTCCACGTTGCCATCGGATCACGGGGCGTCAAAACAAAACAAAGAACTCTTTCCTCTGATCATCTCCAATTGGGGGCAAGTATCCAGATATCCAGAAACCTGAAGTATATCTCGGTTGTCCTGACTTTGATAAACCTTCACTTTTGAACCAGGTTTTGTTTTCTTCACATCAATTGCATTTAGTGGATTTCACAATCGTTTCTTGCCTTTTTAAAGTCCAACATGCACAGCTTGGCCTTCTCCCCAAATTGCCACTTGCACTGTGTGTTGGCATCGTACAGCTCTCCTGGCAGCTTTTCGGGATACTTGTATTCATTCACAGGCTTAGGCTGATCAGCAAGGCATATGGCTTGAGCGGTGCTGAAACAGAGAGGGGGATAGGCAGATTGGTGCCAATCAGATACAGACAGTCAAGGGCTTCCACGCTTTTTTTGCTTCCATTGTGATAAAATGAAGCATGAGTTACTGTACCAAAGGGCAGAAGAAACCCTTCTCTTCCCCACGCCGAGATCTAACGAAGAAACCCTTCTCTTCCCCGCCGAGATCTAACTGTACATTTACCAAGATTGCAACTAAAACATTCAGGGCGTTCCCATTTTCAGGAATCGTACAATCATACCACGATGCCTTTGATCTTCTGAAACGGCACTTCAATCTCCACCAATGCCCAAGGTGGGGAATGGTGAGCTAACCAATCAGTCGATTGATGCTATGTATTAAGCACTTTTTGTGTGCTGAACACCTACTCAGTACCTTAGTCCTGAGCACTGTAGTAAGCACTCGAGAGAGTGCAATCGATGTGAACCCTGTCCGAAAGGAGCTTACAAATCTAAGACTACATATTTTTTGGGCTAGAAGCCACTGCTAGAAGCCCTGGTCCTAATCCATCAATCAATCAATGGTTTTTTAAGCACCGTTACTAGGTGCAGAGGACTTTACCCAGCGTTCGGGAGAGTACGATCAAACTGAATTAACAGGCCTGCTCCCTGCTCGCAACTCGTTCATTGTGGTCAGGAAATGTGACTGTTTATTGTTATATCGTACTCCCCCAAGCACAGAGCACAGTGCTCTGCGCCTAATAAGCATTCAATACATAAAAAGGAATGAATATTTTAATGTCTGTCTCCTCTTGTACACTGTAAGCCCCACCTGGGCAAGGATAGCCCTTACCAACTCAGTTGTATTGTACTTTCCCAAGTGCTTAGTACACAGCTCTGCACATGGTAAGTGCTCAATAAATACCACTGACTGATGGAGATACCTTCTGTGCTAAAAGCTGCCTGACGTAAGAGGACGTTCAGTCGTAACAGTTGAAGGACGGGGCCGTGGAAGTGAATGTGACAGCTGTCAAAACACAGCCTGCCTGCTAGGAATGTTCTTTTCAGTGATTTTCAGAAGGTCGCTGCCACCTGGCCAATGAATTTACTGCTTCCATTAGACCTTCGCCGCACCAAGTAAAAATTTCCGCCAGCAGTTCTGACCCCCGGCCAATTCCTGAGAATCGCATCTAAAGGAGGAGATCCAATCTAGTAAAAGACGCTGCAAGGTTGCCAAAGGGTTCAGAGGGGGTATAAATCAAGTATAAGTGTACCTCAGGGGAGAGTAATAGGAAAATAATATGTGGTACATGATCATGCAGAAAAATAGCCAACATGTAATGTACATTTTAGAATGCAGCAGATATATAACCAGAGTGTTTTGACTCAACCCGTTTCTGCTCCGATTATATGAAATTTAACGATCACCTTAGAAATACCAGTGTTGCTGTCCTAGCTCTAGATGGCAATTTGCTTCTAAGCCGCTCGAAGCATTTCATGCGCCGTATTTTGTTTCTTTACCCCACCCCTGCCTGCCTTATTCCCATTCCCACCATGAAATAAGTCAGGACTTGATAGTGTCAGGCCCATTTCACAGATGGACACATCTAAGTCGAGTGAGACAAATCGAGCTGTTTGGGCCGACTGATGAACGGACTTTACCGCCCAACCTCACTCCTACCTCGATGCTTTTTTTCAGGGCTTTTAAAGATGGGTATTCTAAAGAAGACATCTTTGAAACTAAATTATTTTCCACTTTAAATGATGCAGACATTTTTAGCCCGTACCGCAGTTGAACAGCACGTTTTCTATATACCACGCACGATCAAGGCGTAAACAAAATGTGTCATTATTTTGCCCATTTCAGAAAAATCTTTCAAGCCTCTTCCGACTTATCCATGGAAAATGATTAACTCCCATTTTCCCCTGTCATCAACAGTGCTGTGAATCACATATTGTTATTTATGAACCTTGAGCTTTTCCTAGGACATGCAATATAAGAGTTCAAGATATTTTTGTGATTAGTCAGTACTGAATGAGAGCCAAATATGGGATAGAGGCTGTCAAGCATTAAAATCCATTGAGAAGCCAATGGTAACTTAGCAACACTTTCACAAGTCTTCTAGTCTCTAGTACTCCAGATCCGTACTGCCAATAAACTTCCCTGGAAAATATGATCGGTTTAAATCTTGTAATTGCACGGCACTACAGAGCATTCTAAATCCCTCTGTTCAGTATAACCACACCAAGAGAGAAATTAATACGCTACGGTGCCCAGATTGGAAGAAGTGTGGGAAACATATTCAGACTCCTGCAAGTATTTGCGGAGGCACACTGGCTTTCAGAAGAAATTACAACTAAAGCAAAAGCTGGCTCTGAGTACTCTGGGCAATTTCCACCGCACATATTCACAAGCTTGAAATGCTAAACCTAATCATCGAGAGCTAATTTTACTAGATGAGAATGGGCAGGGAGCAGTTTGGTACCTGGAACAGGGAGACGCGCTGAACTTTCCAATACTCTCAGATGCTCATGTTTCACAACTATTAATAAAGGATTAAGTAATATTGAAAGTCTGGATCTAAATGCTTTCACTGAACATGACCCTTACGTGGTTTTAAAATAGAGTAAAAAAGAAGTATTCTTCAGGTGAAACTATGATGGGTTTTGTTACTTGTAAATTCACGAGCTAAAGTTGTCTATACCGTAGGCCTCAGACACAGACAGGATTAACAGAGGTGAGAGTTATGTGTATTAATAATGTCAAGAAAATGACAGGCCCACTTCACCTAATAAACTTTTGATGAATCTTCTCCTACGAGGACACAAAGAGCCTCCATTTTTGACTACACATTAATGCTTTTGGCCCCTTAGAATGTATCAGGTACAAGTTCTGTCTTAAATGAGAATCTGCTAGTTAGAAAGAATCTGTGTGTTTGATACCCTCAGATAAATCTGAAATTTAGAAACAGAAGAGGAAGGGGTAGATACACAGAAGGTGGAAAAGGCTAGAGGAGGAGGAAGCTGGAGCCACCAAAATTGCAATGGCTCAAGATGGGTTTGTCGGGTGTGACATATATTCATTCATTCAATAGTAGTTATTGAGCACTTACTATGTGCACAGCACTGTACTAAGCGCTTGGAGTATACAATTCGGCCATAGATAGAAACAATCCCTGCCCAATAACGGGCTCACAGTCTAAACGGGGGAGACAGGCAGCAAAGCAAAACAAAACAAGCAGTCTAGCGCAAACAACATCAAGATAAATAGAATCATAGATATATACACTTCATTAACAAAATAAATAGGGTAATAAATAATACATACAAATATGCACTGTGCTGAGGGGAGGGGAAAGGGGGAAGAGCAGAGGGCGGGAGAGGGGGGAATGGGGAGGGGAGGAGGAGCAGAGGGAAAGCGGGGGTGCTTCTGGTTATGCTGGAAACCCTCGCTCATACATGGGCTCAGAGTTAAGGATATTTTTGTTTGTCTCCTTAGGAAGGTGGGCAGGGAGAGTTGTTCCGTACTTCCCAAGCACCTACTGAACTGCATCAAGGGGACCCTCAAATGCTGCTACTATAAAGTGGACCAGAGCAGCCAGAATGGTTGAAGTAGCAGTTGTTTCTTCTATCAATCAATTAGTGGTTTTAAGGATTTTAATTATTAAACTGAAAAATGTAGGTTTTTACTGAAATAATAACTTCCTCTTTCCAGAGAGTAAAAATATAAAGAGGGGCCAAAGAGGAAATGCAATTGAATACATTATTTTGAAATGAAAGTCACCAGAAAAAAATAGCTCAATTTACCAGGTACTGATGATCCATTAAAAACAAAATTTAAACAACTGTACAATAGGGAATCTAGTCAGCTAAAGAAGAATGACTAATATAGGATTAATGAGATTTTGTCTCTTTAGACACGTTCGGAGCATCGTTCTTCACAGACAATCACCATCTGTGCAACCTTTACCCCGATCTGTGATGTTGATAGATCAAAGCCATTACCATCGTATTTTTAGGGGTAGGGGTCTCAACACCGAGGAAGTTCAGTATATTGCGTGAGACCAAACAAAGGGCTCTAGGGAGAGGTAAGAATAAAGCTTTGGCTTTATTCCTTAAGCCTCCACTTATCACTGTGGCCTGGGAATCTGGTGTAGGCCTAGAACGGGTGCCGGAAGATATTCATGAGGTACTGGAAGACAGATATTCACGAGGTCGGCTTCAAGAGCTTCGGAAGAAGGAAGATTCCAACCAACGAATGAGACTTTAGTTAGTTTATGATATGGAAACATCTGCAGAGCCCTGAACGATAGAACCTTAGCATTCATTAGCATTTTCAAGCCCCTAATATTACTTGAGGCCCCCTTTCTCTCATTACCAACCACCCTCTAGCCCTCAGCCCTGACGCGCACACACACACAGCCTGAGTTTCAAAGGAAAAAAAAAACTAGATGTCAGTTGGAAAACCTGGCGCTGGAGCCAGAAAATCTTTTATGAACCAGCAAAATCTCTCTCATTGGCCTGCTAAATATTGAGCAATTTGGTACTAGCATAAGATTCTATTAAAAAAATCTTCATTGTAACGTGTTCTGGTATAATACTGACCCATCATGACCCATTCTCTTTCCTCTGCAGTTACCGTCTCAGGGAGAGGGGGCAAGATGAATTTTTCCTGGCTCCGCTCTCAGCCCTAGCTTAGGGATACTCCAGGAAACCTACACCATCATCATCTTGTAGTTCCTACTCGGTAATGAATTGTGTCTTATGTTCCCCATGTTGCTCCAGGGCTAAGTTCCTTAGAAGCAGCAGCAAATAGAAGTGTTTCTGGATCTCAATGGACTAAATTAAAGACCAACCAAGGTAAGAGAGTTGTATTTATTACTCATAGTGGCAAAATATGAAGTTTGGACTTGAGGGTGTCCATAGTCTCAAGCAGTGTGGTTTAGTGGATAAAGCACAGGAATGGGGAGTCAGGAGGACCTGGGTTCGAATTCTGGCTCTGCCACTTGTCTGCTGTGCGACTTTGGGCAAGTCACTTCACTTCTCTGTGCTTCAGTTACCCCATCTGTAAAATGAGGATTAAGACAAAGCCCCATGTGAGACAGGGACTTTGTCCAACCTGATTAGCTTATATATACCCCAGCATTTAGAATGGTGTCTGGCACATAGTTAGCACATAGTTAGTGCTGTAACAAATACCATAAAAAAAACCCCCCAGGAGATTCCACGGTCTATCATAAATACCATTGTTTGATGGATCGTGATATAACAGGATTCCCTTTCACTCAATTAAGCACAGAGGGACTGAAAAGCACCAAGATACGCATACAAGGTTAGTATTATTATACAAGAATACTTCAAGCTTGTAGAGAATTCAGTACTAGGTCATCCACTGCATATCAACAAGGAAGACATAAGGCTATAAAACCCTCAAAAGCCTATAAAGTCAAGAAAACAAATTTTAGCCTTGAATTTGAAGTAGATCTACTATGAAAATATATTCCACCCCTCCTCTAGGATCCAAGCCCGTTGCGAGGAGGGAACAGGTCTACCAACTCTGGAGTAGGGTACTCTCCCAAGCACTTAGTAGAGTGGTCTGCACACAGTAGGCATTAAATACCACTGATTGGCTGATTGATCATCCACTTGGCATAGACTATGCATGTTTTAAAAGAATAGGTCAGTATTTAACATCACCAGTTACCCAAGAAAAGCTGTGTGAAAAGAGGGTGGGGGATGTCCTCCATTTTACCTTTTGGTTTCTCAACAGACTTGAAGGAATAGAAGTGAAACCAATACACAGTTTTGTTTTATTTGAAGAGGAAAAAATTCTGAGGAACACTTGGGGGAAGAGGGCAGCGAAGAAGGGGATTGAATTGGGAGAATCTGTAGTAATCCATCTAAAACACAATGAGAAAAGTTTCATGTTTTAAGGTGATTTTGTTTAAAAAGCAGCCCAGATCTTTAGTTCTGTCAGAACAAGTGCTTCCAATGCATATTTTGGCTAGATCGAGATAAGGGAATTAAGGACCCTGGGCCTCTCTAAACTTGGTATTCCGGATTAATGAAGACACTGTGCTAATGAGGGCAGTCTTGGATTATGTGAGTGTGAGTTTTGTCTACTGTGGAGGGGAAATGGGCATGTGTAGGTTTAGTATTCCTATACAAACTGCAGCAAAGCAGCATGGCCTAGTGGATAGGGCACGGGCCTGGGAGTCGGAAGGACCTGGGTTCTAACCCCAACTCCGCCACTTGTCTTCCATGTGACCTCGGGCAAGCCAATTCACTTCTCTGTGCCTCAGTTCCCTCTTCTGTAAAATGGGGATTAAGACTGTGAGTCCTATGTGGAGCAGGGACTGTGTCCAACCCAATTATCTCGTATCTACCCCGGTGCTTTAAACAGTGCCTGGCACACAGTGAGCACTTAACAAATACCATTATTATTGCTATAGAAATGGCAGCTGAATTTTCCAGTTTGACTGTGGTGACTTCACCAGGGCCTCATAGTATGACCATTTGTATCAGAGGGTAATGGATTAAAGAAAGTGGATTAAGAGATTGGACCAGTGATCAGGAAATTTGCCAACTAGCTGGGCTCTCTTTGAACCAATCAGGGTTTGCAGAATCAAAATTTGGATCTAGCCTGTCCTCCCTAGTTATTGGATGGCTTGGACAGACTGACCCAAAAGCAAGTTCGTCTCTAGCCCGTAAGATCACTGTGGGCAGGGAATGTCACTGCTAATTGTTGCACTGTACTTTCCCAAGTGCTTAGTACAGTGTGCTGCACACAGTAAACATTCAATAAATACAATTGAATGCATGAATGAATGAATCCTGATCTTCCTTCCTCCTCTCCCAGGACCATACGACAGACTGCTTCAAACTCATATCCACTGAGTTCGTCCGATCTGATTCTCTTGTATCAACCAGAACTGAGCGCAATTAAGTTTGGGGAAAACTCAGGCCCTTTCCTTACCCTCATGAGGAAAAACAACAATATTCAAATATCACTGGGTCCAATTCTGCCTCCCATTCAGGCTAAGGGAAAGAACGGGATCCTGTCCCTGTTTCTTAAGACGCATAGAGTATTTGCTGCTAGCAGCTGGAAATTCAAAATTTAAACCAATTATGGTTATAAGCACTAATTCACTGAATCTCTAAAGCTGTGTATATCACCAAAACGGTGTTGTGGATGCCTCAGTGATCCGGTTTAACTGTCCAAGGTGATTACACTTACCTGATAATTGCCAAAATTCTACTTTGCTTTGTCCCGCACAGAAACAGCCAATCCAAATGTTATTCTTGGGGGTCATACAATTTTACAGATGTAAGCATATCTTGACAGTATGTTTAAATAAGTGAACAGGAGCCCTCAGATGTTCAGGGCCTCCCTCAAGTGTAATGTTTATCAATAACATTCCCTGGCAAGAGTAGTCTGAGCAAAAGCAGTTTTCAGAGTTTATGCCATAATGCTTATTGGACTGAAATGTGGACAGTTATTTACAAGGGTCGGAAGCAGAGATGAAGATATCATCATCTAGCTCTAAACATCCATAAACCTCTTGGTTAATTATGCACCCCCACTCCACACGCTCCCTGTAGCCCCAATTTATATTTGCCATTGAGCCAGAAATGACGATAACCCAGATAATATGCTTACAAGACCTAAAGTAGAGCCAATTTAACTGCCTCAAATTATCTTCCCTTAATTTTCAGAGGTCAATAAAGCTACATTTTCATGATATACAAAAGATAATGACAAAAATTCCAAGAATAAAAATGATGACTCCAGGCTCACTGGCTATTAGGACTTTCCCTCTGCTTTCTTTCACCAATCAAGTTAGAAGACTGGTAACAAATGCTGCTCACGGAAAACTCTCACTTCAATCAATTTACTGGGTGCTTATTCTGTACTAAGCATTTGGGAGAGTACCACAGAGTTAATAGACATGCTCCCTGCCCTCAAGGAATTTACATTCTAGCAGTGGAGACTGACAACGAAATAAATGTATAAACGGGGGAATGAACCAAGTTTAAAAATGGTATGAAAGTGTTAGCTGACTGGGGAAAGGGCAAAATCCAAAAGAGAGTTATACTTAATCTTATGTTAATCCCAGTTATTGACAGTACAGAACACTAGATCTAAATTGGGATTCTACATAAAAAGTTCCTCTCCTGAAAAAATCAGCCTAATGACACAAGGGTCCTGAAAATAAATACCAAAAAATGGTAAAATAAGACTTTTACTCATGTCCCCCATGATTTTTCTTTTTACCAACTACATTTTTAATCACATTGATTTCAATTTCTGAGGTTTTCTGGAATTACAGTTTTTCAGGGGAATTTATTTTAATTGTTTTGATTATTTCTTCTCAGGCTATTCTGTTTCTCTTTTCTCAGTGGACAGAATGTTATGGGCCTTGCTAGCCATCGACTAAAGATAGAGAGCTATTGAGCCTTTTTGGATTCCTCATTTATTAACTTTTGCGGGTAAATGCTCGGCTCTCTGTTATTCTGGTCTCCACATGAATTTCCTGAAGAAAAGCAACTTTTATAGCTTCCTCTCAGTCTGAAATCCAGCCAAGTTTAGAATCGGCCAGCAGGGCTCTCTGCTACGAGAAGGAAGCGGTCAAACTTGTCTCCAAAAAACACAGCTAACCCCGTTTTCTCTCCTGACTTCTCTGAACAGCCTCTAGGCAATCTGCCCCAAGTGCTGTTGAAGCTGGAGGGCAATTTGATGGTGACCATCACTGTCATCAAGTTTCCTTCTGATCCATTTCTATTTGAAAAGGCTTAAATGGTTTATTCCGAAGGTAAGAACACATACCTTAAAAATTTATGCAGGTACTGACGACTGCAAGATGACCAGGAGAAGACCCCATTGTGTCCTGCCAATGTCGGGGACATAATATTTCCTTCAGATTTTTTGCACATGTTTCCCTCTCCATCATGAACCATGCCAAAACTGCAAGAGAAAAAGAGACCTATGTTATCCAAACCAGAAACATTTTTGAACATCAGGAATCTAGCACCTAAATTTTGTGTGATCTGTTGGGAATCTTTTGGACAGATAATCCTTTGGCCTAGAGGAAAGAACATAGGGCTGGGAGTTAAGAGACCTGGGTTCTAACCCCAGTTCTGCCACTTGCTTGTTGGGTGACCTCAGGCAAAGTTGTTGAACTTCCCTGTGCCTCAGTTCTCTCATCTGTCAAATGGGGATTGAATACTTTTTTTTCCCCTTCCCCTTAGACCGTGAGTCCCCCGTGGGACTGCATATATGGTATCTACCCCAGTACTTAGTATAGTGCTTGGCACATAGTGTTTAACAAATTCCCCAATCAAAACTGTTCAGGTTTGTTTTCCTTGTATCCATGTGTTTTAAAATGGTCATAAGAAAGTTTGACCTTCAGTTACCTCACTACATTGTTGAGGACTTCCTCTCAGCTGTGCAAATCATCTTAACAAAATAGTCTAAGGGAACACAAACATTTGCTTACAACAACGTATGCATAATTCCCATGAAAGCAAATAAAATGAGAATAGAAAGGAGAGGCAGTCGGTTCTTCCTACGATGTCGGCATCCAGTTTCTGAACAACTTTGTTATACGACGCAATCCTGTAAGAGTGTTCTCTCTCCCCCCACACTGTAAGCTCATTGTGGGCAGGGCCTGTTCTATTGGTACATTGTATTCTCCCATGTGCTTGGTACAGTGCTCTGCACACAGTAAGAGCTCAATAAATGCAACTGAATGATGGATTATTCGACACTAATACCTTGCTAATGGCACAACCTCTGTACCTTGGCAGACACATTTTGGAGGAAGAATGTCCCCTAATTCCCTAACGGCCTTCTATCCTAAATGTCTAATGAAAGCCAGAGCCATAAAAATATACAGTTACAATATTGCCTGCACAGGTAAGCTTCAGATTCGTAATAGGAGATCTTAAAAGGTGCACTCGCAGAGAATCAGTATCTCCAAATGCATAACTGACAGCGTGGGAATGTCAGGCATTTTTAAGGCCATTGGAGTTGAAGATGACAATTGTGCAATTCTCCACTGCATGAAGATGTCTTTGTCCATTACTTGCCTAGCCATCAGGAGATCCTGGTAGACCTGTGGTACTCTGGGAGTTTAAGTGAGAAATGTACCAGGACTCCAATTCCCCAGCCCAGGATCTCCCAATCTCACCTCGACTCCACGGTTGAACTACTCCATGATTAACTGGAAGGTTTCCATTATGTAGACATTTAGACAATGCCATCACCATATATTCCAACCCCAATCTATCAATATGGCAAAAACATATTTTTATCTCACCACTGGCAGCGTGGTCTTCGAATGAGAGGATGGTCAAATATGGTTAAGGTTCTCTATATGCTACATATCAAGAATGGTTTACTAAATGGTGGCCTTATGATGAGAAAGAGTTACTGGAGCTTCCATAATACTTAGGTTGCTTCTAGGGAATAGTTTCTGTACCAGGAGACTCTGACCGGACAACTATAATCTATTTTAAATTACCTTTTAAAGCGGATTGTAGCACAGAAATTACACGTTTCGTTCAGATGGGAAAGTATTCTACGAAGAGATTAATTAACAAGCCCAGGGGTCACACAGCCAGTCTGTGATAGAACTAGAAGGTCTCCAGACACACATTTCCTTGGGTCTATCCATCAGAGCATGCAGCTTCCTTCGGCAAACGGTTCAGCAAGGGAATTTTTCTAATGGCCTAATGCCCGGATTACACATGATCCAAAGCATGCAATCCAACCACTACTATACCGGGCCAATTCTGCAGCCCCCATATCCAGCAGACCTCATTGATCTGTTCAAAATCATTTACTACAATTTGGAAACTGCTTTTCAATGCCTACTAACAAAGTAATCCTGACTCAGCTCCACTTAGGAAACTCCTCCCCCAACCAACACCAGAAAAAGAACAAATCCTCAGATATGTATCCTTGGCAACCTCTGCTCGTTAGATCGGGGGACACCGGATTAATGTAGCACTTCCTACTAGCCTGATTGCATGCATGCAGAAAATACCATTCTGATGTGAAATAATAAGGTGGGTAAGATCTTAGCTGAGTGGGTCCTCCTTCCCACCCAACAGACTATTGCTCTCTCCATCTTCAAATCACTGTTAAAACCTCCTCTCCTCCAGGAAGCCCTCCTAACTAGTCTTTCGTATCTCCATCCCACTTACCCCCATATCGCATCACCTATGCACTGGAGTCTTTATCCTCTAAGTACTCCGGTCTCCAACCCGCCCTTCCATGGCACTTACGTATAGCTCTTTAAAATTGTTTATTTCCTCCTGCCTGTAATTTATTTTTGTGTCGGTCTTCCCAGCTGGATTGAGGGCAGGGATCAGGTCTACTAATTCTACTGTTCTCACCGAAAAGCTCAATACAGAACTCTGCTCGGAGTAAGTACTCAATAGATACTATCGATTGATTCATTGATTCATTCCTCTATTGATTCCTTCCAGATCAGAGTGCACTAGACTGTAAGCTCACTGTGGGCAGTGTGTCTGTTTATTGTTCTACTGTACTCTTCCAAGTGCTTAGTACAGTACTCTACACTCAGGAAGCACTCAATCAATACAATCGAATGAGTGAACAATCTTCTTCCTAGCAATATTGATCTTGTGATAGCAAGTAACCAAAGAGTGTAGTTAGAGTCGCTGTTTTGGACATCACATTCTATGTTGTTTTGGTCAGAAAATGCCCTCGACTAATAGTGGACAGGAAGAATCCTTCAACGTGTAAGCTGCAGAACATTCCGTGTCTAAAAAGGTATGTGTTTGGAATCGCATGTTCTAGCAAGTTCAGAGTGTTAAGATGTTTTGGCACATGTGTAGGTTCTTGCACATATAGTTACAAGGGCAAATTGGCTAAAGCGATTCTCACTGCTGATTAAGAGATGTTCTAACTAGAGGCAGCTTTAGTGGCTGGTAGCCGCCTTCAAATTCTTGATTGATATGGACCCCGACATACTAAAGCTGCTCATCTTCATTTCTGGACCATTTCGCCCCACAGTGCCGATCTTCTGCTTGTTAAATGAAAAACTCTCTCAGTCATGTCTGGCAAATACTTTGCATAAATGAGAATCCATATTGCCACTTGTTGATAAAAGCAGGTAGTAATGACATTCCCTAAGAGCAAAAAAGCAAACATGATTGATGCTATCAAATTTAATGCTGGGCAGCATTTCAAAGTCGGGGCAACTTCAGTTTAATCCAGTGCCTGAAAGCACTAGTATTCTCAGTCTTGTATCTTAATTGCTTATCGGAAATGCTTATTCTCCTCTATCTTCTTCTAATGGACTAGGTGATTTTCAATTTTTCTGTTTGATTATTTAATTAAAGTCACTGAAGGGTCAGAGGGTAGTGATACCTTAATGAAGCTGAATTACTTTGAACTTTTGAAGTTTTAACTCTAGCAGACCACTTAAAATATAATTACGATTTAACTCCAAATTTCATAAAATGCATGCACAACTCACTAGAGACCCAGAAAGTCGGTCAGTCATCATGAGTAATGAAGAGGGGATTGATGATGGGATATAAAGCTTTCTATTTTGGGGTCACCGGTTCACATTCTGCCGAAGTTTGAAGTTAGGTTGCAGCACTTTGTAATAAAAAAAATAACACTCCTACACTGTGAGCCACTGGATTGTTTGAATGGTTCAGGGTGAAAAGAATTAGTGTTCTCAATCCACTTTCTTATAGCAAGGCTCAGTTTCACTAAAACACATCATGTCTAGGACTACCTTTCTTGCCAGTGCAAACAGTGAAAAGCAGAAGAACAAAGAGATTAAAGTACTTTTTATTGCCGGATTGTGGTTTTGTTTTTTTTTTCTGGACTAAATTGCATTCACATTTGTAGCCCAGCAAATACATATACATTTATAAAAAACTGGCATACCTATTAGGGATTGTTTGGATACTGCTTCTGCTGGCTTTTACACCATGTCTGTGAACCAAAAGTCCAGCTCCTTCATGTTCAAAGATTAAAAATAATCCACATTCATTGTGAGATTTAAAAATGAATTAATAGCATTTAATGAGCACTTATTCTGTGCAAACCACTGGACTAAATGCTTGGTAGAGTACAATACAATAGAGCTGGTAGACATGATCCCAGCACACAGGTAACTTAAAATCTACTGGGGGAGATAGACATTGAAATCATTACAGAGTAGATGAGTTCTTGTGAAGAAACAAATCCATTCAAATAATTTGAAACTGTTTTACTCCATGGGATCAGAAGTAAAAATCAGTACCCTGAAGGGACTAAAAATTCAAAGAATAAATCCATAAATCAATAGCAATTATTGAATACCTAACTCTGGGCAGAGCCTTGTACTAAGCACTGGGAAAAGTATAGAATGGAGTTTACATTCTAGAGACCCATAGGGAGATTCTGGAGACCAAACCAAGATTTGACAGAGATGACTTTTTACTATGACCAGGTCAAAATAACAATGAGAATCTTCTATAGGTAGCAAAGATAGTTACAGTTATCCCCATAAGATGACAAGAAGGGCAGATGGCATAAAAACTAAGTGCATGACAAACACATCTTTCAGCATATCTAATAAAGGTGTAAGTGTTCCCATTCATTCCCATTCAATAGTATTTATTGAGCGCTTACAAAAGAAGAATAGGGAAGGAGAGTGTGAAAAGTGGGTAGGTTTGGTTTCAAATGTAGGAAGAAACAGATTTCAACACAAAGGATGGCTGATGGAGGAGTGGGGAAAATAACCATAAATGATAAAAAAGTCTAAACAGTAAAAGGCCTTAAGAAAATGATAGGGTGAAAAGACCAACCAAGAGAAGGAATTTAGCTACAACATGCTAAGATAATGAATCTATACTTCATGTTCTACATTAAAATTAAAATCGGACGAGCTACTCAAGACATGGTCCTATGAGACGGTGGAAGTAGAAGAGCAGTGAAGGAGAGGTTGGAAGTACTTTTTGCCCCAAGCTCTGTTTGGTCTGAAAGGAATAACACCCTTTCCTTCTTGACCATTGAGTCCAAACGAAATTGTGCATTGATGACAATATTTGCACACTGGGCAGAGGAGTCAAGTTCTATTTCCTTTGCATTTAAATGCGTAGTGATTTGTTACCAGTTCATGTTGTTGAAGAACCTAGACAAGTGCTGGTTAAAGATGCCAAACATGGATGAGGTAATCTCTTATTACCTCTAGAGTGAGGTAGACACCAATTATTTTGGGACAGGACTCAAAAGGCCAACATAAGTTGTAAAACTTGACCTCTCCACCGGAATGCAGAGGCCACCTTTACTTCATTTTTAATGAGCCAGAACTCTTGACCTTTCTCTTTCCCCACAACTCTTCCTTTGGATCTATGTCACTACTTGAGAGTAAAACAGTCATAGGGGAGAGGGACGTGAACTCTTTATATCACTATGGGCTCACTCTGAACAATGCAGAAATACCGCATTAATTATTGCAGGATACTAATACCCCAATATCCTGAAATGTTCAGCTCCCTGATCAGGAACATTTGGCAGGATAAAGTCTATTTCTTCTAATTAAATTATTAAATCTAACATCAGCTCCATCCGTGTTACAGTGGTATGGATCCTAAATGATATGAGCCCCAATTAAGTACTAATGTAGTCATTTTTACATAGATATGCAATTATGTTTTTGTCCATACATAATAATTCCAAGGCACTCCATGCTCTTGCTTTACTGAATTAATAGTCCAAGTGCTGATTGTTCTGAACAGTCACTAGTACTTAATAATACAGTTCAAAAGATAACATAAATGCCATAAACCAAGGTTTGGCAGTAACTGCACAGATGAACGGTAATTCCATATCTGCTCTCGGGATTGTATGTACTTACTTATGTCCAGACTCATGAGCAATAGTGAAAGCCAATCCGAGACCAGTATCTTCATTCACAGTGCAACTGCGGTATTTACTACACATTCCACTAATAGGAGCAAATCCTAAGAAAGAAAAAAACCAACAGAAAAGTGATGTATGGTTACTCTGGAGGAAAAAAAACTATATCCTGCAATATTTATAATTTGCTTTTTTAGCACAGCAACAGTGGAAGTTGTCACAATAACAGCATTAGGAGTAACAGTAATTATGATAATAATAATGACAATCATACTTAAACACTTACTATGTGCCAAGCACCACTCTGAGCATTGGGGTGAATACAAATCAATCAGGTTAGTTACAGTCCACACGGGGCTCACACTCTTAATCCCCATTTTGCAGATGAGATAATTGAGGCCCAGAGAAGTGAAGTGACTTGCCCAAGATCACACAGCAGGCATGTGTAGGCATCAAGATTAGAACCCAGGTCCTTCTAACTTCTGGGCCCGTGCTCTATCCACTTAGCCAAGCTGTAAAAGTAGGAGTAGGAGTGATATTTATTGAGCTCTCACTGGATGCAGTGCCTGTATTAAGCGCTTGGCAAAGTACAACAGGACCAAGATGCATATTCCCTGCCCCAAGGGAACTTATCATGTAACGGGAGCAAGATATATAAAACTATCTGCAAATAGAGTGGTTCACATAAATAACGGAATGCACAATTGACTATATACATGTACACAAGCATTACTAGGGGGAGGTAGCTGTTGGGTTGAGATTACTCAGTATTTTAAGAATAAATAGGGAGGGTTGTTGGAGGAGATGGGATTTAAGAGAGGCTTTGAATAGGGGGATGGCAGTCACACTGCCGGAAAGGCCACGTAACACTAGGGAAAGTTACCTACTCCCAGAAGTCCTAAGGACAGTACGTTGCTTCGGCAAATCACTTCAGCAGTGACCAACGGAAATATAACTCATTTGCAGTCCAGATTCAGATAACTAACTGGGATGAAAAGAAATGGGCAGTAGCCTTATCCCGAAGGCTTGTTTTAATAACAATAATAATAAGAAAAATGATATCTGTTTAGCACTTACTATGTGCCAAGAACTCTTCTAAGCACTGGGCTAGATACAAGGTAATCAGGTTGTCCAACGTGGGGCTCACAATCTCAATCCCCATTTTACAGATGAGGTAAACGAGGCACAGAGAAGTTAAGTGACATGCCCAAAGTCACACAGCTGACAAGTGGCGGAGCTGGGATTGGAACTCACGACCTCTGACTCTCAAGCCCGGGCTCTTTCCACTAAGCCACACTGCTGAGTCAAAAAGTTCTGCCAATTGTGGGTCACTTTTCATTTTTAATTAGTTCAAATTTGTCTGAAATCATTTGGAAATAAAAAAGGGGGCAAGAGAGAGCCTGTTGGGCATAGTTCTAGCCAGAAGCCCTTAGTGTGATAGGCTGACCTTTTGATACAGTCTGAGAGAGCTATAACTTTGAGGTGTCCTCAACCCCAGGACCTTTCATGGTTTACTCTTAAAATTGAGTTAATTACGGAGAGATGGGAAGTTAAAGAATGTTATGTGTCCGAAGAGCCTCTGCAACTTTTCATAACATTTTTCCTGGACTGTTTCACTATCTAAACCTTGAACCTAGTCACCTTCTTCTTGAATCAAATAGAAACGTCAACAAGTTCTACACATGTTCCAAATTACTTCACATCCAAGTCCGAAAATGTTTTAAATTAAGAGGCTTGAGTTCTCACACCTTTAGTGTTCTGAGAGGAACAATGTTCTGCTAGATGGGTTATCAAAAGAGCTTAATGGATCCTTTGATATTTGGTCACACTCAAGTTCTCTTCACTACTACACCTATCGGATGTCCCAAAGGGCTAAAAACATGGTGGGAAAGAAATGAGCAGACACAGAGTAGGAGAGAATGAGGGCTGCCTACACACATACACACTTTCTCCTTCTCTCTCTCTTTCTTACACACGCACACACGTCTTCAAACACACAATCCTCCTTGGTAATATGGCAGAGAAATCTTACCCAGTGTGTCACATGGTTCATTCTTCCAGGAACAAATGTCCAGACCTGTCAGCAAGACCGCATGATCATGGCGAGTGCCATCCTTTCCCATCAGGCCAGACTGCCACTGGCAGAAGCTACTCAGTGTGTGGTCAGCGTGGTGACTGATGACAAGTCCTGGCTGCTCAAAAGGAACCAAGACACCAATGAAAAAGGAAATAGCATCTTAATCAATCCATCAGTCAATGGTATTTATTGAGCGTTTGCTGTATCCTGAGCACTAAGCACTTGGGCGAATGCAATCGCCTTGGTGGACATGTTCCCGGCCCACAAGGAGCAGACAGTCAAGAGGGGGATCTTTTTATTATTTGGTGAGTTTCATTCCCAACAACAACGCCCACAAAGAAAAAGACAGCTCATATGACAGAGAGAATGAAGGCACATCTAAGCACGCTAAATTTCCTTGTGAAATTCCCCGAGAAAAACCAAATTCAATGTCTAGACTTAGCTTTCGCTGTGTTGAAGGCAACAGTTTTGATGCTTAAAGTGAAAACTGAGTCGTGAATCACGTGCTCTAATTCTGAGACCTTCGCCTTAAAACCGAATTTTTGTTTCACTTGAATGTCAGGAAAACCTACACTAAATGCTAGTGTGTCAAAGCTTAAAGACAGGTAATGACATACCTTAAATTCTTCTGCGGATGATTTCAAGGAAAATTGCATTAATTAAAGTTAACACAGGTGTATGATCAAACGATAACCTCTAACTATTCTCTACAGGCTGGATGGTTTCCAATGTGAAAAAGTTTTAAAATACAAAATAATTAAGCTTGGCTTGAAAGACACTGATGGTTCAGCTCACACAAATAAGCCACCGGACCAAATTCTTCCTCCACGCCTGAAAAAGCTGGCCATCATTTTATGGCAAATATATATAAAAACCTTTCCTCACTAGGGAACATTAGAAGAAGGCTTTTCCTGAAACATTTCCTGGGTCCTAATCCCAGCTCCACCGCCTGTCTGCTGTATGATCATGGGCATGTCACTTTACTACTCTGTGCCTCAGTTACCTCATCTATAAAATGGGGATTGAGAGAGTGAGCCCCAGGTGGGGCAGGGACTGTGTTCAACCCGATTTGTTTGCATCCACTCCAGTGCTTAGTACAGGGCCTGGCACACAGTAAGCGCAAACAAATACCATAATTATCATTATTATTATTTCCTCAGGGACAGCCATTTCTGTCATTACTGCTACACAACTGGATGCACTGTGTTTTGTGTCTTTCGTCTTTGAAAAGTGGGGAGAACTTCAATATTCAATCTCTTCTTTTGGAGCTTTAGGAAAAAAAATCAACCCTTCTACATTTTGCCCTTCATCCTCTTGCAACCCAACTGAAACGATCATTATACAAACCCAAACATCCAAACCACAGAGAAATCAACCACTTTCATTATATGAACTGAAGAGAAACTCATTTCTTCAGACATAAAAAAGATTAAGACACTTTCAGCCCTAGGGGAAAAAGAGGTAAGGAATCAATATGCCTATTATATTAATGAAAACAAAGCATTAAGACTGCAATCTTTCTCTGAAAAATACAAGACCAGTCTTGGTCATTCTGTACCTGTTCTTCTTCCAGAAGAATCAGCCCCACAATCGCAATATTGATGTTACCTCCTATTGTTCCATCTTTGAACAAAGCAGAGACCTGAAAGGAAGCATGAAAACTAAGTCAATAACAGTGAAACCCATCCATTCAATACAAGCTAGGGTTCAATTCAAACCAGATTTTCCGTGTAGATTCATTTCAATCCATTTAAGTGGGGGACGACAATACCAACAATTTTACCAGCAGTGTAAATCTAATCCAGTAGTGGTTGCTCTGGCAAGAGATGTCAAGAGTATCTATGTGGAGAAATAAATTCTTCAAAATCTTGCCTCTTCAGTTCATTTGAAAAGTAAAAGCAGCTCCCCTCCACATTTCTAGAGCTTAATGAGAAATGAAAACTGAGGACAACTGATTGCAAAATCCCCTTCCAGGATACCGCCTGGTTGAGCGGATGGACAAAGAGATCTATGTCATTTTCAGCATCCTTTCGGAACTGGCGATACGGTCTTTTATTTAAAACTGAAAATTTGGAATATGATATTGTACTTGAAAGCAACCCGAACTGTCCACTAATTCTGCCCCCTTTCCTCTCTCATTCACTGGATGTCTAATCGATTACTATTAGGTCTGAAGAAACCTGCAACTGAATGCTAACTCACAAATAAAACAATGTGTCAATCAGTGGAACGACAGATGCTACAAATAACAGATATTAGGAAAGATTTAATTACCCAGTTGGCCTCAACAAGAAGTGCTATCCTACCATATTGAGTATAGTCAAGACGTAAGTAGTGATATTTTCATGACCATGGTTTTGCATCATCTTTTTGTCTACTACTACTAGTGTCTCCACGTTCAATTCATTATTTTTGTGGGCCTTCAGGAGAGAGCGCTTCTTCCTTAATGGATATTTATATTCATCTGGTAAAATGAAAATATCTTCTCTGGGAGGCTTGGGCATATCTGCAGAAGGAAAAATAGAAGAAATGAATGCAAGTAAATTATGTGTGGTCTTTCTGAAGTCAATTGAGTCTGCACCAGGCAAAACCTAAAGGAATACTTCCCAAAAAAGGTTCTAAATTTGCATTAAAGAGGCAAACTTGCAGTCACATTTCCAATGAAACTGAAGTGCGGTAGGCAACTAATTTATTGTTGTTTTGGAGGATTGACCAAAAGCTGTTAATTTCAGTCCATTCAAGGTCAAATGTGTAGAGGCTAGGGGAACGGTGTCATCCTTGACTCGTCCCTCTCGTTCACCCCACACATCCTATCCGTTACCAAGACCTGCCGGTTTCACCTCTACAATATCGCCAAGATCCGCCCTTTCCTCTCCACCCAAACGGCTACCTTACTATTACGGGCTCTCGTTATATCCCGGCTAGACTACTGTGTCAGCCTTCTCTCTGACCTCCCTTCCTCCTCTCTCGCCCCGCTCCGGTCTATTCTTCACTCCGCTGCCCGGCTCATCTTCCTGCAGAAACGATCTGGGCATGTCACTCCCCTTCTTAAACAACTCCAGTGGTTGCCTATCGACCTCCGCTCCAAACAAAAACTCCTCACTCTAGGCTTCAAGGCTCTCCATCACCTTGCCCCTTCCTACCTCTCCTCCCTTCTCTCTTTCTACCGCCCACCCCGCACGCTCCGCTCCTCTGCCGCCCACCTCCTCGCCGTCCCTCATTCTCGCCTATCCCGCCGTCGACCCCCGGGTCACGTCCTCCCGCGGTCCTGGAACGCCCTCCCTCCTCACCTCCGCCAAACTGATTCTCTTTCCCTCTTCAAAACCTTACTTAAAAATCACCTCCTCCAAGAGGCCTTCCCAGACTGAGCTCCTCTTCCCCCTCTACTCCCTCTGCCATCCCCCCTTTACCTCTCCGCAGCTAAAGCCTCATTTTCCCCTTTTCCCTCTGCTCCTCCACCTCTCCCTTCCCATCCCCACAGCACTGTACCCGTCCGCTCAACTGTATATATTTTCGTTACCCTATTTATTTTGTTAATGAATTGTACATCGCCTTGATTCTATTTAGTTGCCATTGTTTTTACGAGATGTTCTTCCCCTTGACGCTGTTTAGTGCCATTGTTCTCGTCTGTCCGTCTCCCCCGATTAGACTGTAAGCCCGTCAAACGGCAGGGACTGTCTCTATCTGTTGCCGACTTGTTCATCCCAAGCGCTTAGTACAGTGCTCTGCACATAGTAAGCGCTCAATAAATACTATTGAATGAATGAATGAATGAATACCTGGCTCCAAAACCATTTGTCTGCCTGGCTCTTTCACTGCAAGTTCGATTTGCAGCAGGGCCTAGTGGCAAGAGTCAGAGGTCGTGAGTTCTAATCCCGGGTCCGCCACTTGTCTGCTGTATGACTTTGGGCAAGACACTTCACTTCTCATTTCTTACCTCATTTGTAAAGTGGGGATTGAGACTGAGAGCCCCATGTGAGAGCAAAGAGTGCTTTAGAGGATACTGTTAGGGGATACATTAGAGGAAACGGTTTAACAGAATTGTAAAAGAAGATGGAAGGTCACTGGGTGGCGGCGGATGGATTCGAACAAGACAATAATTGTTGTAACTGTACCAAGACTTCTGGAGAGGCTGCCATACATATTTAATACACTTTCGTTCATAGTCTCCTTTGTGTACAAGTAAACTTCTCAGGAACTGAAAGCTCAGTTCATCAATGAATCAATCAGTCATTCAATCCATCAACAGTATTTATTGAACACCGACTGGTTTGGAGCTCTCCACTAAGCACTTGCTCTCTGGGAGTTTATAATTTGGTATATTCCTTATTCTTATTATTCTTATTTTCATCTGGCCTTATGAGGAAGAAACCACTTAGGCACAATGGTAAATATAACTAAAGCTCTAATAAACAAAATGCATTTTCCACCTTAAGGACAAAAAAGCCTTCTAGGACTTTTTAATCACTTCCTCAAGTCTCTTAATCCAAGATTCGGTAGTTACAGGCACTTCTTCAAATTGTGATCAACGTTGGTTATCTAGGCTAGACTGTTAACCACTCAAGGGCACCAGTTTTATCTTCTCTTGGTTCTGAACTCTTCTCTCCCCTGAACTCCACTGAATGCCAGGCCCCCTGAGGGAACTTTAGTAACTCTTAACTGAATTGAATTATAAAACAAAGAGTATTATTATTGTCTGTCAAGCGATGATTAACTGCGTTGAAAAACAGTTTTGAGCATTTACAGTTATTAAAGAGAAATATGTACCCGGTCTACAGTAAAATCACTATTTTAGTAGAGGAATTGGGAAATGAGGTTAAAGAATCTGCGCTCAAAATCAAATGGTATTTGACAGAGCACACCTGCATAGCCCATAGGTGTATAAATGACACACCACACCTCGCAAAGGTATGCACCCTACAATTCTGAAGAATCCATGAATACACTCTTGTTACAAAAGTAACTCGATCTCATCTAACGTTACAACCCTGCTCTGGGAATCTGCTACTCTTGGCATTTCTTGAAGATTATTTTCCAATGTCTCCTGATATAATTCAAAACCTGATGTCATATATAACATTTTTAGAGAACTTAGAACTACCTAACATTGAGCAGGAAACAGAATAGCCCAGACAGAGCAAACCGGCCTTAAAATAGCTCTACTTATAGGAGGCATTTACGGTACCCACTGGCCAAAGAGCTAGCGGATCTGGCCCAGGCTTAGAGCTCTTAATTAGGACATTTAGACCAGATCCACTCTGTCAAATATTCATGAAAAAGTACTTCATCGAAAATCCTTCTACAAAGCGGCATAGACAAGGTCAGTCTCTCTCGGGAGGCAGGCAGACAGAGTAGGGTACAGGGCGTGCGGACAATCTACCGGGCGTCTAGAGCATTCCACGTCTGCTGCGGGGCCGAGAGCTGAACCGACCACTTCTGTGACACCTGCAACTGAGCAGGTCTATCAAGTGCAATCAAAAGCCATACCCAAATGAACTTAGCGTGAGAACAGGCACTTAGTACGAGGCTCTGCACATTGTAAGCGCTCAATAAATGTGATCGAATGAAGGAATGAAATAAATGTACTTACAGTACGCGATTATCGGAAAGCTAATTTTTTAACACTGGGAAAAAAGATGAAACGCACTGCTAGTGAGACCGGTCTTAAGCAAACAGATATTCTCATCGGTTCACGGAAATGCACGTGGGCTCTGCTACCGTGAAGATGCCTTATAAATGAAAAAGAAAAATTGCCCTTACATACATTTCTTGCGTCTTCCACAGAAATGCTGCTTTTGTAGATGCCTGAGATTAAATCCACTGTGGAGGCGCTGATTTTCCCGATAAAGTCCGTTGCGATTTTCCAATTCTCTCTTCCGCTTAACCAACGTTATCTCATTATCGCTGGGCGCCTGGGCTTCTAAGGACCTCTTGTATAGTATGTGGGAGTGGCGTCCATCGGGTGCAGAATAATTATGTTTAAGTGCTATGTGCAGAGGTAGCGGTTTCAAGAAATAATCTGCTTCCTGGGTTCTGATCAGGCCTGACTAGAAGAGAAGGAAAACAACAAAAACCTTTCTCATTGCGTTGCACCTCATTTTAGCCACTTTACCTTCTGTCAGCATAACTTAGCTTTCCAAACACCGTGTTGGCTATTGCTCTTCCAGTCAGCCGTCGCTACAGCACAGTGAAGCGTACCGTGAAGTTGGTGGGGATGGGACAACCTCAAGGATTTTTAACAGATGACGATGCTGATGATGATCGTGGAACAACTTTCAAAAACTCCCAAGCCCCATCAAACTGTCTCCATATAAGAGTGAAAATATGTTAGGTTGGCCGAAACAATGCCACGTCTATGTCTACGAAGGGTTTAAATGTGGGACCACAGAGCTAATGTGAAAATCTATGGGTTACTCAGAGTTCAGTCACATTAAGGGTCACCACACGATTGCTGATTCTTGTTAGGACTCTCATTCACACTTGAATAGCACTGTTCTCCCTTCTATACTAATTTTAGCCAAATGTGGATGCAGGATTTTGTCTGACATGGCTTGATTATCTTCTTTCCTACCCCAGTGACAGGTATGATGCTTGGCACAGAGCATATAACAGATACACAACTATTATTAATTATATGATTCCTGCTTCTAAAACTAACTTACTGTGACTGCTCTAGGGCTGAATATTTTCCATCATTTTGGCTATTCAGTATCCAGTTAATCATACTTACAATCAATCATATTTATTGAGCACTTACTATGTGTATAGCACTATACTAAGCCCTTGGAAAAGGACAGTATAACAGAATTCCCTGCCTATAATGAGTTTACAATGAATAACTGTCCTATAGATTCTCCTTTCGGTAGGGATTGACTCCGTACTACCTTGGACTCCTCAAACCCGGATTCTTCAACTAATATTTCAGGGTAGTGAAGATTGGGTATGGCTGAACCGGTCACATTAATATATGTTAACTGAAATGTAGTCCACTGCTGCTTCAGTGGAAGTTACTTACCTTCTCAGCTTTTGGGAAAGAGCCAAATTAAATTCTAAGGGAAAGCAATTCAGGTTCAGCAAAGAGGCGATCCAGAGTTACTGACCTCTGGGGTCGTGAGGCTGCTGGTGGGAGAGAGGGTGAGAATGCCACCCTCCCCGCCCCATAAATTGTTCGACATCACTGGTCAGCACCTGGTGGGGGAGAATGCCCCCGGGAGACTTGGATTAAGGATTGCCAACTTTTTATGTCCTGGATCAAGGAAGAGCCAGCTTCCAATGTGGCGCCCTAGATTAGCTCTACCTGACTGAGCCCAGGAATGAATTGATCATATTTAGTCCCAAAGCCTGCTACAGGTTATACGGGGCTATAACAGCATTATAGCAGATTGTGTTAAAACCCACTGAGTCACTCCTTGTGAGCCCTGCTCGGGAGTCACTTTCATTGTGAAGTGCTGGCTCTCTTGGCATTGAAAACCAGCAGTGATAAATGAAATAAGATACAGGTAGGAGGAAAATTTGCCAAACAAGTGGTGAAATTCACCACTTCTATATTTTCATTTTGTGTAATTTTCTTGGCTGGAAATTGCCATACCTAGAGAACTCCACATTTCACTAATTAAACCATGGGAAACAAAGGAATTGATAGTGGATGTTTTCTGATTGAGGTATCCTAAATATATGTTCCTTGACAATTACTTTTACAATGAAAAAACAAATCTTTAAAAGAAATGAATGGTATTTGTGGCATTTTGAGTCATTAACACAACAGCCAAGTGGATAATTTAATCAAGGTCATGAAAACTCAACAGTTCTAGTTAATGTTTATCTTACTCTCATAACTTCAGTGGCATACTAAAGAAAATGCCATTCTGCATGAAGAATGCGACCTGGGGTATTAAATTCTTAATGCATTTAACGCCTACTAGATGACTAAACAGATCAAACCTTATAAGGGCATCATGGGATCTTGAGGTTTTCAGGCAAGTTTCAGAATGTTGTCTAAGTCCCTGGGGTAAATGTTCTGTTAATGAAAATATAACTCAAAGGGGAAAAAAACAAAAAACCTCTCAAAGGAGACAGGACTGTTCCATTTTTATAGCTCCTTTCCAAAAAAAAAACACTTCTCAGAAGAATTCATCATATCCAATTCGTAAACCTTCTAAAGTAGAAGAAAAATGGTCTAGGTATGCCACATCTTCTTTTTCGGGTAGAGAGTCAATATTCATTACAAGTACTCTTAACTGGATGACAATATATATTTTAAAAACTAAAAGGTTCCCTGCACAATATTTAAAATTCAACAACAATGCATCAGTCCTAGATCTCTAAGTTGATATGAGGCAAATGCTTTAAGGAAAGTATCTAAGGTAAGTACTGCACATCTTCTGCAATAACGACACAAAATAACCATGGATAAAAAGTAATTATTTTTCAAACACACATCCATTTCTTTCTCCTGTTAATAAGAAAACCACAATTGGAAACATCTTCATCCTTATCTCAGGACCCTATGAAGCAGTGAAAGAAATGAAATATGTCTAAGATTTTTTGAATACGACAATTAATATTGAATACAGTAACCGAGTGAAAGGCAGTCATAGTTGAGAAGCAGTGTGGCCTAGTGGAAAGAGAATGTGTCTGGGAGTCAGAGGACTTAGGTTCCAATCCTGGCTTCGCACCTGTGACCTTGTACAAGTCACTTAACTTTTCGATGATTACCTCAGTTACCTCGTCTTTAAAATGGGGATTAAGACTGGGCACTCCACATGGAACATGGACTGTATCCAACCTGATTATCTTGTATCTACCCCAATGCTGCCTGGCGTAAATACTATTAAAGAGAGAGGTGGGGGAGAGAGAAGGAGAGGGGGTGGAAAGAGAGAGAGAAACAAATTATAACGATCAGTGTGATACATTATATAACAACCTCGAGAAACCACAAAACGTGTACTGCAGCGTGGCTCAGTGGAAAGAGCACGGGCTTCGGAGTCAGAGGTCATGGGTTCGAATCCCGGCTCGGCCACTTATCAGCCGTGTGACTGTGGGCAAGTCACTTCACTTCTCTGTGCCTCAGTTACCTCATCTGTAAAATGGGGATTAAGACTGTGAGCCCCACGTGGGACAACCTGATTCCCTTGTGTCTACCCAGCGCTTAGAACAGTGCTCTGCACATGGTAAGCGCTTAACAAATACCAACATTATTATCACCGGGGAATAGCTGTGCGGATGTGGGAGTGGGAGAAGGGCAGGGATAAGAATCAATCAACTGTATTTATTGAGCGCTTACTGGTTGCGGAGCACTATATTAAGCGCTTGGGAGACTACAAGTGAGTTGGTAGACACATTCCCTGCCCATGAGGATATTTCTGGCTCCCAGCAGAAAAGCCATAAGAATGGATACTTCTCGGATTTTCTAACCGTGAACTCTTGAGAGTATTCAGTCCCTCTTTAAAATAGAAACTAGTCTTCTTGTCCTTCCCCTCCTGCTGATTGAGTGCTCCTTATACTCAAACCAGACACTGAGTTTAGATATAGGCAGGGATTGTCTCTATCTGTTGCCAAATTGTACATTCCAAGCGCTTAGTACAGTGCTCTGTACATAGTAAGCAGTCAATAACTACTGAAGGAAGGAAGGAAGGAAGGAAGTAGAAGGTGGGGTTAGCGTCCCGTTAGGTTAAGTGCCCTGGGCACAGAAGAGATAAAGTAACCGTCGTGAATCTGGTCAGTATCAGGATTATGTCAGCTACTACTACTACTAATAATAATGTTGGTATTTGTTAAGCGCTTACTAGGTGCCGAGCACTGTTCTAAGCACTGGGGGAGATACAGGGTAATTAGGTTGTCCCACGTGGGGCTCACACACTTTTAATCCCCATTTTACAGATGAGGGAACTGGGGCACAGAGAAGTGAAGTGCCTTGCCCACAGTCACACAGCTGACAAGTGGCAGAGCTGGGAGTCGAACTCATGACCTCTGACTCCGAAGCCCAGGCTCTTTCCACTGAGCCACGTTGCTTCTCGTGGCTAAAGGGTACTAAAACGGTCTTCTTCATTCTGTATTTGTCCCCTCCTTGCTCCCATATGTTTGCTCTGCCTTCTTGAAGTCTCCTATTACTATTCCACCCAGTACCAAAACAACAAGTCCTTCCTTTCTCATTTCCCCAAACCCACTTCCACTTGCAGTTCAAATGCGGCCCGTGCGCTCTCCCACTACAGATCGCTCTCGTTTCGTGTAATCTGTCTGTGGAGGGAAGTGGCTTTAGTTCTGCTCCTGAGCTCCATGGCCTCTTGCCAGCTGTCTGCTCTTCAGGCTTCAAGTACTGAACACTTGAGGCACTTGAATTGGTGATAAAATTTCCTGCCACAGTGTAGACTTCTAAGTCATTTCTGGGGACTCTGGCTGGATGCTGATAAAAAGGGGTCTGAATCTAACTTTCTGCCCAAACCAGGCTGTCTACAATGATATCATCATTCTAGATTCCTACGATATATCCGAACCCTTTTGCTCGCTGCTGGGTCCCAAGATTTCTGCAAAATAGGTGACTAACTTGGGGTTTGTGAATGAACGGTTTGTGAAATGTTTTCTTTTTTTTTTTTTTAATCACATCTTGTTAGCATCCTGGAAGTGACCGGAAAGGAGGGGTAGAAACACGAAAGGGAAATCAATCGATCAGAAGTGTTTATTATGAGAACGACGAGGCCTAGAAGAAACTGCAAGGATCCGGGAGCCAGGAGAACAGGGTTCTAATCCAGCTCTGCCACTTGTCGGCTGTGTGACTGTGGGCAAGTCACTTAACTTCTCTGTGCCTCAGTTTCCTCATCTGTAAAATGGGGATTAAGACTGCGAGCCCCACGTGGGACAACCTGATTCCCCTATGTCTACCCCAGCGCTTAGAACAGTGCTCGGCATATAGTAAGCGCTTAACAAATACCAACATTATTATTATTATTATGTGATCTCGGGCAAGTACGTCATTTAACTTCTCCGTGCCTCGGTTTCCTCATATGTTCAAATGGGTATAAGATACCTGTTTCCCCTTCCCCTCAGACTACCTGCTTATTTACCCCAGTGCTTAGTATGTCGCTTGGCCCAAAGTGAGAACTTGAGAAATTCCACAATCATATTACTGTTATTAGTAAGGGGATCTCATCAATCAATCGATCAATGATAATTATGGAGTGCTTGTTGAATGGAAAGCAGTGTACTAAGACCTTGGAGGATACAATACAAGAAATGGGAGACACGATCCCTATCCACCAGGAGTGTAGCAGAGGAGACACACCGTAGAGGTCGGAAAAATTAATCGACGTTTAAATATGACTTCCTTATACTATGTTATTCCCAGATAAACCACTGACCCAGATATTTCATTAGAGCAATTCTGAGGACGTTAAGATATGAGGACATGTTATTTTCAACCTTCTATTTAAGTAGCTTACTGATTCACCTGAATCCAAGCTCAGAGCCCTGGTTGAGTCTGATCTTTTTCCACTCGGATCTCCTTACTGGACAGCATGAAATAAGGCCAATGGGCCCAGAGAATGTACTGTATTAATACAAGCTTCACCACGCCTAATAAAACAAAAATAAAAGCAAAGTGTTGCCTGATGCCTAAAGAAATAGTGTACTGCAGTTGTAATAATAATAATGATAATGTTGGTATTTGTTAAGTGCTTACTGTGTGCCAAGCATTACTCTAAGCGCTGGGTTAGATACAAGGTAATCGTGTTGTCCCACATGAGGCTCACAGTCTTACTCTCCATTTTACAGATGAGGTAACCGAGGCACCGAGAAGTTAAGTGACTCGTCCAAAGTCACACAGCTGACAGGTGGCAGAGCCGGGATTAGAACTCATGCCCCCTGACTCCTAAGCCCGTGCTCTTTCCACTTAGCCACGCTGCTTCATGCTGCTTGTAGTATTTATACCCTCTAAAAGCCTGGCATGCAACCCAACACTGCATGAGACCCGAGCTTCAAGGATAGCGAGCTCTCGGGTAGCATCATCTCTGCTACTTTTAAACTGCTAAAACGTTGGCCAGGAACGACCAAGGAAGAAATGCTAGAATATCAGGATCAGGCCAAAATGCACCGTATGCCACCAAGTACGCTGATGGGGATACCCTACGCCGTCAGGAAACGTCCTCGAATCCCCAATCCGGCTTTCTGGGCTCTAAGATTGCCAGGACCAATCCTTTGTGCCACTGGAAATTTGCTTCTGATCTCCTGCCCTTGCTTTCACAGAATCATTTTAGAATCCATGGGTGCCCAAGACACTTGATGTGTAGCTCTTTAGCAAGACACCAGACTAGGTATGAGAAACAGCATGGACTGAGAAGCAGCATGGCCTAGTGGATAGAGCACAGGCCCGAGAGTCAGAAGGACCTGGGTTCTAATCACAGCCCCGCCACATGTCGGCTGTGTGGCCCTGGGCAAGTCGCTTAACTTCTCTGTGCCTCAGTTACCTCATCTGTAAAACGGAAATTAGGACCGTGAGCTCCAAGAGGGACAGGGACTGTGCCCAACCTGAAAAGCCTGTATCTACCCCAGTGCTCTGTATAGTGCCTGGCACACAGTAAGCACTTAATACCATAAAAAAAACCCCAAACCTGTCTGATTCACCTTCCAGGGGTTAACTAGTATGGTCTGGGATGACTAGAGTGACGGAGCAGTGGGGGTAGGATGAAAGGGAAGCAGAGCTCTGGAATGTAACAGAACTGGTGCTTTTTAGTGTCGGCTGGTTAAATTGACACGCAGTTAGGAATGTCACGGTATCCTTTGACCGAAAATGTGACAGAGGAGGGAAGACGTTTATTGGGGTAACTCCTTCTGCTCTGCGTAGTCCAGATCCAGGATACGGTTTACAAATCCCATGATCCTTTTAGGGTTTGAGGTTTTCTGGCCCGAGGTTTGCTTAAAAGGGAGCACTGTTTTTCGGCCAGAGGATGCTGATTTAGAGAGAGCCTGTTTCAAACTAGGAAGCCTTCTCTAGACTTTACACAGGTGGTTTGTCTCTTCAGAGTTGGAAGTCCCGGGAGAAATTCTGAAAAATAACTAACGTGAATGGGGAAGATTGCAGCTGCTACCAACGCAAATGCCTAGTCATAATGGTTATTATAATAATTTTGTGGTATCTGTTTAGCGCCACAGGCCAGGCATCACGTTAAGTGCTGGAACGGGTACAAGACAATCAGGTAGGACACAGTCCATGACCCGTAAAGAGCTCACAGTCTGAGGAGGAAGGAGAACAACTTTTTAATCTCCATTTTACAGATGAGGAAGCTGAGGCCAAAGGCCCAAGAGCATGCCAAGGTCTTTAACGTGCATCTTTCTCAGTGCTTAGTACAGTGATTTGCACATAGTTAGGGCTTAATAAACACTATTACTACTATTATTCAGAATCGATCAAAAGGGATAGAGTGGTACCAGATACACTCTCAGAATTACCCATAATTATCCTTATATTCGCTTTATTCAGATCTGAAAGAAAAAGAAAGTGATTGGGCTAATATGTGCTTCTTTCAACTTGGCCTGGATTTTGCATTATTAAAAATATTTTTCTTAAGCCTAGTAAATGCACCAGAGTAAGGGAATTTGTTTGTATGCTTTCTCGAGAAACAGTGAGTATTTTCCAAAACCTGACACAGCTCATATGCCACATTGAAAATTGCCAGCTATCTAAGATCTAAAGAATCTGCTTGCAAGCTATTTTAAATGATTTCATAAAAAATCAGCATCTATATTTAGTAATACGGTATAAAAAGTATTATTTCAGTTGGTCCATGAAGGAGTCCCTGTTTCAGTTTTTAGCACTTCATATGCATAAAGTGATTCGCCATCATTTGTCAGTGCTTCCTCAAATTACATCATCATCATCCAGCTAAGGGAATCATCAAACAAGCCAAGAAACCGTCATCTTTGGCTCTTCTTCATTATCCATAAGCGATAGCGCTGTTTTGTGAAATGATACAGGTCAGCCATCAGGAGACTTAGGTTCTAGAGCCTTTTCTCCCACACACCTCTTCCCGGACCTTGGGCAAATCATTTAACTTCTGTGCCTCTTCCCAACTAATTACCAACACCTTTAGTAATATTAACTTGGCAATCCCTGCTAGAACTTTGTATTTATTTATACTCATGTTCAGCACTTGAGTCATGTATATTCGATCATGCAGTCTATTTCCTTTGATTCCCAGGGTTGCAAATAATAATTATGGTATTTGTTAAGCATTTACTATGGTGCCAGGCACTGTGCCAGAGCTTAGCCCTGGATACTGGATTATATCTCTCTCTCCTGTTAGACTCTAAACTCCTTATGGGCAGAAATTATGTCTTGGGCAACTATCGTACTTCCTCAATCACTCAGCACCATGCATTGTCCTCAATTGGTGTCCAATAAATATTACTACTAATACTCTTTGTGCCTAAGTTTCCCCCTCCATAAAACATGGATAATGATGCCTCAATCTTCCTGTCTCTCGAAGATGTCTTGAGAAAGATGTTTCGAGAATGAAATCAGATAGATGAAGTGATTTTATAATTCTGATGGTGTCTGACATTCGCTTATACTGCATTAAGCACTGTTCTAAGCACTGGGGAAGATACGAGTTATTCAGGTTGGACACAGTCTCTGTTCCACATGGGGTCGCAATCTAAGTATGAGGGAGAAAGAGTATTATAGTATTGTGATTATGACAAAATGTAATTCAAAATTCAATATTCAAAATACAAAATTCCTCATATCAAAAATAAAAATAGGTTTCATCAACAATTAAGGTCATTTTCGACGGAAGCTGGGTTCACGAGAAACCTTCTCCTGATATGTAATTATGGTGTTTGTTCAACACTTATTAGGTATCAAGTACTGATTACCCTTAAGAGCAAAGTAGATCTAGGATTTTAAGGCAGTATTTCAAGTCAGAAAGAGTGAAAACTCCTATTGGTCAGGGAATGGTGTGGTATTTTGTACTTCCCAAGCAACCAGTTCAATACACCACCCCAGGCAGCCACGTCATACCCGCTATAACAACTACTGAAATGAGAGAAGAAAATGGAAGTGGAACCACCAGCAGTGCCTTGGAAACAATCATTTCCTCCATCAGACAATTCTGGCAGAACAAGGAGGATCTGCGTAGAAGGAGCTGTCATGGCCACATGGCCAGCTTTGAAGGGCTCAAAGCAATTTTCACATTTTCACATATTTGGAGGGGAGGCATGCAGGCCACTACATGGGAATTTTGGTTAACTGTAGCAATCGTTTCCTCTCCAATTTTCTGCTTGATTGACAGCCAAGCCGCTTAAAATTCTGAGGGCGCTAGGAGTCGAGTAAACATTATGTTTATGAAGAGAAATGTGGGTTTTTTGAGAAGCAGTATTGCTAAAGACATTTGATATTCTGCTGGGACAATGCTTTAACAGGTTGTACTAATACTGAGGAAATTCCACAGAAAATCTCCCAGAGACCAATTTGGTTTTCACACCATATAAAGCACTCTGGTTGATCCCCACACACTGAAATTCAAAGAATAATCAGCTGCAAGGGCAGCTGGTGCAGGATGGTGAATTCCTCCTTCTTTCCTTGACTCCAACAATCCTCAGAGCCTAATCCTACTTTCACACCTTATTAAAGGGCTTTAGTTAAACTTTGTTTAATTTTCTGGGTGTGGCGAACGATTTGGCTACTTAATTTATTTGGCCTTTATATTCCCTGGAGTTTTATTACTCAAAACCAAAATATTTTCGAGCACCAAGCCTGCTTCCTTTCTTTTTTTTTTTTTCTGGACTCTCGTAACATTAACCAAGTCATATATTTCAGAAGCCATTTTGGACCAACCAATTCCCACCGACAAATAAATATCTCAGAGCTTTAACTATTTGAGAAAGTAATAATGTTCCGTAGCACTGGGGCGAAAGCTTACTAAAAGCGATACAGAATTCCCAAGTGTTATATATTTCAACCTCCTAATCAAAGCACTTTGACCAACACCTTGAATGCCACAGTAAGGAAGGCAAAACTCAACTGGTCTTTTTCTTTACCTATCAATAATGAAATTTCATTAGTAATCATGTGAAAATGTGGTCTTTGGCTGTTATTTTATGGAGTTCTGCTTAGGTAATGGTAGGATACTTAGTTAATATGAGAGAGTTCATTAGCCAAATTAGAGAAAAGTACAAGACTAATAGCAGACTCCATAGAAATTCGACCTGTAAATACATGATTACTACCTAAAGTGACCTTTAAAATCACTTAACTCATGCTGCAAAAGTTTCCCTGAAGAGCTGTCCAACGTTTAGATGTATGCACGTATTAAATTTAGAGTATGCGTCATGGAGTAGGAATTCCTCTTGGGCTTTAGCCAAATCGTGCAGGTATCAAAATCAGATCCATCGTTACTCTAGTTCCTTGAATAGTACGGCTCACACGTGTTCAATTATCTACACAAGCATTTACACACGCAGACACACAGACAGACACACACTCCCACACAAACCCAGAGCTCTCTGTCTTTAGCTTTCTCCCTGCGTAACCAGGACCGGCAGTGAAATCAATGAGGCCAGTTCTCCTACCACGGGGATGTTTTATTCGCGTCTCAGAGGAATGAGCTGGTGGTAGGAAGCTGGGGTGGGATCTCCGTCCCCTCCCGACAGGCACCAGCACATGGACATTGCACATCATTTGGTTAAGGCGGTGCTTCTCTCTACGTCGTCGGTTCCCGATATCACCAGAGTGCCGGTTAGTTGTTCCACGCCGATTAAAAACCTGGATAATCACCATTTCTGCCTTAGGACATTGCTAACTGCATACCCTTCTGTGATACAAATATAAACTATATATCTATAGTTACCTATGTGATTCAATTTACATTATGGAGAGGACGTTGAACTGGGAATCCGACCGACTAATCTTCAGCTTCTTCTCTTTACTTTAGTAGCTGTTAAGCTCCTTCTATGTACCAACCATTGGGGTAGAAGAAAGAATCGGGTCAAGCACAGACTCTATTTCATATGGGGCTGATAATATAAGCATGACTGTGAATCCCTATTTTACAAATAAGGAAACTGAGGCACAGAGAATTTAAGTCATTCGTCCAAGGTCACAGAGCAGGCAGTTGGCAGAGCGGGGATCAGAATCCAGGTCTTCTGACACCCAGGCCCGTGGGCCCGTGTTCTTTCCACGAGGCCGTGCTGTACCTGTAGAAGATATGGGGTTGAAAAACAGAAGTTGATGGGATGGGGATGCCAGATTTTGGAACGAAGACAAAAAACGGGGGCTGCGTTAAGGTGTGGTTTTCAACGCGTCAAAACGTCCACTCAGGAAGGAGATCGTGGGTTTTGGGGTGAAACGCTGAGGGTGGGGAGGGAAGAACCCCATAGAGTAGGGGAATAGGCACGCAGCAGGGAATGTAGGGAGGTGACAGATTTTTGACACGAGGACCCTCTGCCTTCCAGTTTCCACGATCCCACAGAGTCTTCCACAACCCCGGACCAGAAACCAGCGCTACCTAATCATGGGGTGAGTGGCACAGTCCTGAGCCTACGCCTGGAAGCATCTATTTTCGTAGGGTCCTGGGACCGTGAACCAGGAACACACATGTTCCTCATTAGAGGCAATACGCCTCAAGGGGGCTGTCACCCGAATCCACACGCCATCTCTTCATGCCATTCGTGCTCTGTAGCACACGTTCGGTTCATTGCGTAGTGTGCAATCAGATGGCAGCTTCCCTACTGGCATGGAGAGCTGGTGGAACAGAATTCTGCGTTGAGTTCATCAAGCTCACACTTAGCTCATGAATCAGCTGCTTTTTCAATTTAATTTTGACACTGAACAGTCACTCCTTTCAACTGATTCTATTGCGAATATTGATTTTGCCACCTAAATTATTACCCATACTATCAAACGTAAAGCATGCCGAGAAGCAGCGTGGCCTACTGGGTAAAACCCCGGGCTGGGAGTCAGAAAGATCTGGGTTCCAATCCCAAATCCGCCACTTGTCTGCCGTGTGACTTTGGGTAAGTCACTTCACTTCTCTGTGCCTCAGTTACCTCATCTGTGCAATGGGGATTAAGACTGCGAGCCCCATGTGGGACATGGACTGTGTCCAGCTTGATTGGCTGGTATGTACCAAAACACTTCGAACAGTGCTTGGCACATAGGAAATCCTCAACAGATACCTTAAAAAAAACCTAAAGACACAACGCCCTGTAAAGCTAATGGGAAACCCACGTTACAACTAGTGAAAATTTCCTTTTCCTAATTTAAATTCAGTAATTGCAGAAAGCTCACTATACAGAAATTAGCATATTTAAACAATCTCTCTATAGATCTACGTCCATGTTATAAAGATTAAATCTGGGAATCTAAACTCTGTAATGATGCTCTGCCATCCTTCTAAAATAAGTCTTTATTATTCAAAAAGTTATGTTTAAATCATAGTTAGTATGAGAAGCAGCATGACCTAGGGGAAAGCACACTGGCCTGGGAGTCAGAAGTCCTGGGTGCTAATCCTGTTCTGACACTTGCCTGCTGTGTGACCTTGGGCAAATCACTTAACTTCTCTGGACCTCAGCTCCCTCATTTGTAAAATGGGGCTTCAATATCTATTCTTCCTCCCACTTAGAATATTAGCCCCATTTCGGACAGGGGCTGGGCCCAGTCCGATCACCGCAGCGCTAAATACAGTGCTTTGCACAGCTTAAGTATTTAACCAATACCATCTTTATTATTAGAAGCCAAATGTATTGAGTAGGTCCTTGGTACGGAGCACTGTACTCAGTACTTGGAAAGTACAGAAAAACTTAATGAAACCTTCCCCGGTCCCGAGGAATTTACACTCTAACGGAGAGGCTTACACAATGGATTGCTAAATAAATGGGCTCTATTTAACAAAATTGGGGATGTTCTGGGGGCTGAAAGGAGTATGGCTTTTATATGGCAGTCAAATGATGTTTTCCATCAATCAGTGGCATTTATCGATCACTGTGTGCAGAGCTCTGCATACAGTAAGCGCTCAGTAAATACCATTGAATAAATGTACGGAGCATAACAGAGCTAGAGGATTCGATCTCTGGTCATAGGGCGCTTCCAAGCTATAAGCTATGGCTGAACATGTCTCCATGTCTCTTGGAGGAGATCTCCAAATAACAGGATCACCGCCTATAAAGACGGTATTGCTTCGTGGCACCAGAAGCGTGCTGCAGGGTAAAGGGAGGCTCCCTAAACCAGGAAGAAATGGGAGATTGTAAGCTTCTTCGCTAGAACGTAAACTCCTTGAGAGCAGGGATCATGTCTACTAACTCCTCTGTACCCACCGAAGTGCTCAGTACAGGCTCTGACATAGAATAAATGCTCAATAAATACCCGTGACTGATTGATTACTCCTCCGTGGTCCGATCCACTGAAGTGTATTCAAAATACTGCCTCTGTATTTGGCCCCTAACACCCAAACAAAAGACAGACACTGCATTTCTATAAAACGTTAAGTGTTATACAGTATTTGGGTTACATATGTAATCTTTCCAACTGGCTATTATAAACATCCGTTACCATGGACACCGAATAAGACCCTTCACAGATCCCAACATTAGTTATATGCATGACTACATAAGTTCTCGTACAGATGTGAAATTCCCCAGGGGAATATAAAGCGGACAACTAAACCTGATGCCAGAAACTCAGCTCAATTTCTACAAGCACTCTGACAGGGCACCCTGACGTTATTCAGTGCGGAAAAGTAGAGAGAGTTTACATATGAATCCTTATGCACTTTTTCCCCAAAATGTTTTCCCGAGAATTTTCCATCAAGAGTTGGAATGTAAAGGCGAACTTCCTTGGGAGAAAGCATCCTCATAATATTTGCAAAATGGAAAAAGGGTGATCATCTCACATCTGCTCCATGAAACCTTGAGGCGATTCAAGCAAAAGGACCAGGTGAGAGAGAGTGAGACTATTGGATTCAAATGGTCAGTACGGCAGCTGATTTTTTTCCCCCCTCTCTTCCGAGTAGGATAACACGAAATGAAACACGATCCGTTTCATAGACATTCAGGCCAGGCAACGCTTCCTTTTTATTTCTCTGCTCTATTTCCACAGGACATTATTTCCCAGAGACCCCTAGTCCTCTTTTACCAATCTCACTAGGAAACTACAGGGAATATCTTCTCCGTCCAGGTCGTAGAGAAGCCGGGTGGCTTAGTGGCAAGAGCCCGGGCTTGGGAGTCAGAGGTCGAGGGTTCTAATCCCGTCTCCGCCACTTGTCTGCTGTGTGAGCTTGGGCAAGTCACTTAACTTCTCTGTGCCTCAGTGACCTCATCTGTAAAAATGGGGATTAAAAAATCTGAGCCCCACGTGGGACGATCTGATTACCCTGCATCTACCCCAACGCTTAGAACAGTGCTCTGCACGTAGTAAGCGCTTAACAAATACATTATTAATTAATTAATATATACCAATTCAAAAGAGAACCTGCTTCTCACTGAATTAAAAGGTATAAATTTCTTAATCAAGAGATTTCTTGGGACTCTAAGGCAAGAACTGTACTTTCCCAAGCTCTTAGAATAATGCTCTGCACACAGTAAGCACTCAATAAAGACCATGATGATGAGGAGGCCAAATGTTTAAAAGTCTCTTGAAAAGGGAACATCCTATCACTCTACTCACTATGAGCAATGTATTTTTTATTCACTTTCCCCATCTTCTGTAGAACTATTGTCTGCCAGGAATGCTTAGGAAAACCGCAACTTAAGGTCCTAATAAGCATGTTAAACTTCCGAACCATATTCCAGATGCTCACTACTCAAACACCATGTTTCAAATTTTCTGAGTGGAGCTTTTACCGTCAAATCACAACAAATCACAAAAACATACTATTTTCTTCTAATATATCATTAGTCAAATCAGGTTTCTGGTCCTCACTTGAGGGTGTGAACAAATTATTTCAAAAAATACAATTATTCCTGGTTGATGATTTTCAGGGAATAATAACAACAGAGAAGCAAGGTTTTTTAGATCTGTTGAATTGGTGCCAATTTGTGCTAAACTTGACTGACAGAGAATATCTGCCCTCAGATAAGAAAACCCTTTTAATCAAATATTTAAATGGATGTCCAAATGCTTTTAATCAGGAATATCAAAGTACATGCTGACTTTCAAAATGAATAATATTAAACATCAAATTGCTTTCTTTCCCCCTGATAGGAGTGAAAATCAGGAATTTTGGATTTTTAAAACGTAGAAAAAAATGAATCTACTCCTTGGAATTTAAATGCCTATATTTTGGTGTATGCCGTAGTCTATTCCTAACTAGAAAGTGAACAGGAAATTGGAGGTCAAACTGCATCTCAGTCCCCTTTACCCTTAAATTGTGTATTGCTGGCAATATGGACACGGCTGTAAAATCCTCAGCAGGTAGCTGGAAAATGTTACACTGAGGGTCATGACAGCTGTTTTTTGTTTTAAACATGATATTCAGAAAGGATTATTTACAACATGTCCAAATTTAAAAGAAAGGCTTCTGATAAATCAATGTGGTACATACCCGAGAACCAACATCTCCTTAAAAGTGGCATAGCTATTTAAGGTGATTTTTGATAGCTTGCTCATTTCATTTTCTCCCTCACTCCAAATTTATAAGTCAGCTAATCAGGAGAAATCAATCAATCCTAAAGGTTGTGAAATGTAGTGTGTTTTGTAATGATGATGAGCCTGGATTGAGTCAAAATCTGATCTTGCTTTTCTGATTCCAAGTCAGAACTTTTCTGTGTAGCTGTCAGGGAAATTTTAAGGGCAGGAATAGCTCTCTGCAAAACGATCCTCTGGATCATTTCAATTTAGGAACCAGGAATCACCAAGCTTTTTCCAGATACTTTGAAAAAACTATTAAAGTGTGTCATAACAAAACCTCTTTTCAATCAGTAGCGCTTGTTGAGCGCTTACAGAGTGCAGAGCACTGTACTAAGCGCTTGGGAGAGTGTGCTATAGCAAAGTTGTAACATATTCCTTGCCCAAAGTGAATTTACAGTTTAGAGGGGGAGACAGATAGGAATATAAATATTTAAATGATGGAAATGTACAAAAGTCCTGTGGGGCTGAGGAAGGGGTGGAAAAAAAAAGTTGTAAATCCCAGTGCAAGGATGACACAGAAGGGAGTGGGAGAAGAGGAAATGAGGGCATGAAGAAAATGCAGCTAAAGTACTGTTTTATACCCCAAAGCTTTCACACCACCAGCAAATGTCGTATTTGAGATGCCTTCAAGTAAGGGAATTTATGCTTCACCACTTGTTTTTTAAGCCAAAGGCATACAAGGTATACAGCTGGAAAAGGTTAGGGTGCCATTTGAACATCTGCAAAGTGAAGATTAGACACTACAAGCAGCATGGGTCAATGGAAAGAGCCCGGGCTCGGGAGTCAGAGGTCAAGGGTTCTAATCCCAGCTATGCCACTTGTCAGCTGTGTGACTGGGCAAGTCACTTAACTTCTCTGGGCCTCGATGACCTCATCTGTAAAATGGGGATTAAGACTGTGAGCCCCATGTGAGACAACCTGATCACCTTGTATTCCCCCTCCCCAGCACTTAGAACAGTGCTTTGCACATAGGTAGTGCTTAACAAATACCATTATCATTAGCATCATCACTATTATTATTCTCCTTTAGACTGTTAGCCCTAAAAGGGATGGGGCTTGGGCCTGATCTACCTCCCCAGGATCGAGTATTGTGTTTGGTGCAGACTGTGAGCCTCAAGTGGGCCAGGGTCTGGGTCCGGCCTGCTTATCTTGTACCCACTCCAGGGCTTGGAGCACAGTCAGTGCTTAACAGATACCTCAGTTACGCTTACCATTACTGAGGCATTCCTTATGCATAGTTCTTGATGCTGTTTTTACTTCCCCTTCCCCATCTCCCAGTCTTTCTCAAACCCCTGCTTCAAGGCAATTGCTTCAATTGATGACTGGCTGCCAGGCTGATCTGTCTTTTCTCATCATCTCCCAGCTGTTCACTGCTATGCCAAACATCTGATGTTGTTTCGCTAAACCATTTCTTCTGTCATCCTGTTTATGGCTCCCCCATTTCGCTGCAGCGCGAGGCAGTCGTATTAGTAAACTGCTGTCATCCATCCTCCTCCCATGTCCCCTCCAGAGAAAGGATGGGATGGCCTCGCTTCGATGCTGGTGGTTTGACTGTGGTCCAGGACTTCATTGTTTGCCTTCCCGTCTTGCCTCAACTTTAAAAATCGCACAGAGGTGGAAATGATGGAGCTGCTCTAGAAATCAAATGGGATGTTTGTGGTATAATTCATTTAATCATATTTAGTGAGGGCTTACTGTGCGCAACGCACTATATAAGCGTGTGGGAGAGTACAACAGAACAATAAAAAGACACATTCCCGGTCCTCAACATAACCGGGTCTAAAGGCTGTAATGATTATTAGATGTGGCAGTTATATGAACATACTCAGTTTAGGCCAAATCTTGACGCTCAGAATGGCACCTCACTGTCTTTGAATCTCCCAAAGGACTCATTGGTGTCCTTTTGCTTTGGTTTTCTATTTTGCCTATCTTGGCATCATCAGACAATGAGCACTCTAGGGAAGGGTATCAAATAGTAGCAGCCACCTGAAGCATTATGATGGCCATTTTGGGGGATGGGTGGAGTTTTCTGCATGTACATAAGCTCGGTCTTCTTCAGATGAATTGCCAATCCACACCCCTACAGTATTGGTAAGTTCTAAACCTGTATCTCCTCTTAGGGGTGACCTTCCAGATCTCAGTTATCGGAGGATAGATGTTCCTATATTAGTGATTCAAAGACTTTGATACCCTCAACCTGTTGACTCTGGTTTCCCAGAAATTGTATTCTGACAGCAGCTTCCCTATATACGAATATACCGACCATTCTCATAATAATAATGATGATGGCATTTGTTAAGCGCTTACTATGTGTCGAGCACTGTTCTAAGCGCTGGGGTAGATACCAGGTAATGAGGTTGTCCCACGTGGGGCTCACAGTCTTAATTCCCATTTGGCAGATGAGGTAACTGAGGCACAGATAAGTCAAGTGACTTGCCTAAAGTCACACAGCAGACAAATGGCAAAGTCAGGATTAGAACTCACGTCCTCTGACTCCCAAGCCCGTGCTCTTTCCACTGAGCCACACTGCTACTCATCTAACATAGAGGCTGCATTCTTACAGTACTCTGAGATAAAGAAAATTTGCTTGGTAGTACATACCCCATGCTGGAAACCAAGTCCATGTTCCCTGCCTTCTTTTTCTTTAATATAGTCTTTGTTAAGTGGTTACTATATGCCAGGCACTGTATTAAGCATTGGGGTAGATACCAGATAATCAGGTTGGTCACAGTCCATTTCCAACATAAGGCTCACAGTCTTAATCCCCATTTTACAGATGAAGTAATTGAGGTACAGACATGTTAAATGACTTGCCCAAGGTCACAGAGCAGACAAATGGTGGAGCCGGGATTAGAGCCCAAGTCCTCTGACTCCCAGGCTCAAACTCCATCCACTAGGTCACACCGCTTCTCACTGTTCCTCTGGAGAGAACGTTCCTTAACTGACCTTCTATCCAAAATACGTAGTGAAAACACGTGTCGGGAAGAACTGACTGTTAATAACACACACTTTTCCACACATGTATAAATGCACTTCCATTTTCTAGGTTGGGTAATAGTAGAGAGTTTGAGCAAGAAAACCATTAGTTGAAATATACATTTTTTGAGCTGTCAGATTTACGTTAAAATAGGCACAAAGCATAAAGCGCAGGTCAAAAGTGATATTCCCTCTCTGAATTGAGGTTGATCAATATATTCATTCTGAACAAAATATATAGTCTCACCCGGGCTAGGCCATTCTTCATGTCCTCAATACACAGCACGCTCCTTTTCTACAAGTGACTGTGGCTACTTAATTCCCATTTCAACAACATTTCATACTTCGAAGCTCTACAAAAATCAGCCTGAGGGGCCGGTCATTAAGTTTACATCCAGTCTGTCGATACATACGTGGCAAGAGCTTTAAGCAAAACTATCAAGAAAGCTTAAGAGGTGGGGAATATATAAAGGGAAAACATGGGAAAAACCATCCAGCAACGTGAAGTCATCACATCTACTAAGGATTGTAACAATACCGAATTACAGACCCTTGTTTCCCCTCAATTATTCCCTTATTTCCCCAATTCTCCTGAGGACCATTTAAAGCCCCAGTCACGTACGCCAGTTTCCAAGGCACGCCAGTTGCGTCTAATTGGCACAACTCAGTCACCCTCAGTTTTGCTACATTGTGATGGCTGCCATCTTGAAGAACCTCACAGTCTTCATGCTTCAGAAAAACATGTTGTGATAATAATAATGATGACGGCATTGGTTAAGCCCTTGCTATGTGCCAAGCACTGTTCTAAGCATTGGCTAGATACGAGGTCATCAGGTTGTCCCACAAATGAGGTAATTGAGGCGCAGAAAAGTTAACTGACCTGCCCAAAGTCACACAGCTGACAAGTGGCAGGGCTGGGATTAGAACCCACGACCTCTGCCTCCTAAGCCCGTGCTCTTTCCACTAAGCCACGCTGTAACAGTACAGATGCCTTGAGCGACAGATGCAAGACCGTTTCTTCTTTCACCACACCTGCCCACGCCAACCTGCCGATCGTGTTCTAAGCGGGCAGATACATTTTATGGAAAGAAACACATCTGTGTGGCAAGGAATACATCTTCCAGCTTTGCTTTAATCGATCCTATTTATTGAGCGCTTACTGTGAGCAGAGCACTGTACTACGTGCTTGTCAGAATGCAATATAAAGGAGTTGGTAGACACATTCCCTGCCCACGAGTTACTCTCCCAAGTGCTTAATACAGTGCTCTGCATGCAGTAAGTGCTCAAAAAAGTTGATTAAAAAAAGAATACTCCCCACTTCTGCAAGAGTATTCTATCTATAACACGTAACGTGCTAGAGGAGAACCAACTATACACTGGTTCTGGCAAGAAGAGGGCTGCATGGGAGTCTTGGGTTGTGGGGTAGGCCGGTATCCCATGGAAACCAGAATCTGTTAGCACAGTCCTGAATGGAAAAGTCATATTTTAGCTTCTCTTTTGACTTTTGGTATTCTCCTAGATAAATCAGGAAACATGGCAATCTATTGCTTTTTGTTTTATGACTTAGAGATGACCCACAAAGGGAATAGCCCCAAATCCCTCAGTTTCAGTTGTGTAATCTCTCCATATGAAGAGAAGTTTTTTATGGTTGGTGAACAGGGAATATAAAAAATCAAGATATTACCCTTATTGGACCTTTTCCCAAACCGAGGAATTATTCAGTATGCTCGCATGAGTCCAAAGTAATATCCCAGGTGTAGCAGGGCATAGATATCTTTCTTCTTAATACATGTATTTAACAAAGGTTTCGAGTAGGTTGGACTCTGTCACATATGTTAAACCAATTTTGGTCGATGCTATGCATCCACCAGTCTTCCTCAAATAGTTTCCTTCTTAATTTGTGATCCCAATGGGTAGTCAAAGGAAATGTCATTTTAAAGCAATTAGGATTGACATGGAAAGGTAGGTCAGAGAGACAGGACCAACGAGTGAGATATCGGGCATATACGATGCATCGTGGCCTAGTGGAAGGAGTCCAGGCCTGGAAAAGGATTTTCAAATCACTTGCCTGCTGTGTGACTTTAGGTGAGTCATTTAACTTCTCTGTGCCCCAGTTTCCTCAGCTGTAAAATGGGGACTAAATATCTAAACATCCCCACTTAGATCGGGAGACTCATGTGAGACAGTGACGGTGTCCAACCTGATTAATTTGTATCTAGTCCAGCACTGAATATAGTGTTTAGCACATAAGCACTTTAGTACCCCAAATACCAGTATCGCTAAACGAAAATCTCCTGAAGAAAAGTTCTGTGTGAGATTTGGCGTGTGACAGATCTAACTCCAGTTGAGGGGAAGAAAGTCATGGAATATGAAAATACCAAACTCCCGGTGGGCAGAGAGAATGTGTCTGTTCACTGTTGCATTGCACTCTCTCAAGGGTTTAGTACAGTGCTCTGCTCACGGTCAGCACCGAATAAATAATAAATAAATGTACAAATACGATTTTGACTGACTGGCCGACAGCACCCCAGCTCATTCGTGCTCTGCTGTTGGTACAGTGGAAATAGATTGGCTCTGGAAGTCAGGCCACGTGGATGCTAGTCTCAGCCCCGCAATAAGGGGAATTCTTGATGAGGCTATGTCAAAGACCGCCTGGGCATTACACGAGTTGGACGGGCCCACGGTGAATCCTAAAAACATACCATGATTTTGCATAGCGGGCAACAAATAACCCGAGGCAATAACCTGCTGGATAATTGTCCTCGCTAGAGCTGTGCTCTGCCACTATGCTGTGGTCCTTTCAACTGTAAATATTTCCACATCTGGAGCAGACAAGAGAGTACGAGCGGGGCTAAGCAACGCTTTCCTGCAATACTCACTTTCTAAATAAAGGTTCTCAGGACTCAAGCTTGTGTGTCATTTTTACGGGAAGACGCCATCAAAATCAGGGAGAGTTATATCAGTATTTTCATGCAGTTGGCACAGAGGGAGGGAGGCAGCTGAAGAACAGTAGGTTGCAATTATTGAGGGGAAAATTCTTTGCAATAGTTACTGTGACCAGACTGCTCATCTATTTCCCTCCTGAGCCTGAGGTGCTTCACTTAATGCAGTGCTCTGAGCAAAGTAAGTGCTCAATAAATACCTTTGATTAACTGATCCACTTCCTCCCTTGCCTCACGTGCCTGCCTGGGCTATGGAGGGACCCGGCAGGATGTCCTCATATCTCTCAAATGGGGCAGCACGAAGAAATTTTCATTAAACTTAGATAGTAAGCACTCAGTAAGTACCACTGACTGATCAGGCCCATCAGAACCTAAGTGTAAAGGAAATTTTCTATAGATAGGACAGACTTCCATTGTCATAAAGGAGCATAATCGGCCCATAAGGCAATGATTATTTTGAATACTGATCGCAGATCTGGATTATGCCAAAACAGGCATTTTGCCTATGCCCGAATCCTTTTTAGCAATAATAACAAAAGGGGAATGTATTAAGCACTTACTATGGGTCAAGCACCGTACTAAGCACTGGGGTAGAGCCAAGATAATCAAGTCAGACACAGTCTCGGTTCCTCATGTTAGAGACAAGGAAACTAAGGCACGATGAAGTTAAGTGACTTTACTAAGGTCACACGGCAGCAAGTGGAGGAGGTAGGATTAGAACTGAAGCCTGAATTTACACCACTCATCTGCAACTAGGATCTGATTTTCTCTTCATTAAACTCTCAAATTAATGTCTAAAGGGGAAGCATACATTCTTCACGCATGAGTCTTAAAGCCTTTATGTACTAGCAAGAGTGCGTATTCTTTTATCTCAAGTAGGCAGTTAGATAGTGGGCCTTTTATTTTCTTTTGTCCGTTTTACTTGGCTTCCATCACCTGGTGTAACACTTGGACCTGCAACCTAATGACAGCAACTGTTTCCTCACATGCCCCCAGAGAACTCCCTGCCTTCATCTGCTACTTCAGTTATTGGTCTGCTCTTTAGCCATGGCCCTCGTCAAGCCACTGGCTCTTCCATCCTCTTCCCTTTCTGTAGACAATTTTCTGGCCCGGGTACCCTTTTTCAATACCTGGCAGCATTTTAAGATGCAATCACAAGAGCGATCGGAGGCTTTCAAATATTGTTATAAGAGAGGAGTTTTCAGAGGGTCCCTGGATCTAAGTCCTGTCCAATTAAATCCTGGGGCAATGGAGTGAGATGCCATTTGGGATATTCTCAAGTAGCACTATAGGGTCTGTTGTTCTTCACAGCATCGACAAATCGCCAGCAATTTTAACATCCAGGCAGCAGTCATGTCTGGAGAAAGGAGGCAGACAGACGGCTCACACATTTTGGTGCAGTAAATAAAATCACACAGTACTTGAGAAGGATAAAGCCAAACTACGTTTTGAGAGGATGTTACAGACAATTAACAGATACTGAGTCTGTTGCTTGTCTTTCTACTCAGAACTGGCCCGAATGCAGAACTCAGATGGACTCTTCGCGAGTCAGTTGGGCTACTAGCAAGAGGAGATCGTGCAGCATCGACCCTGTGAAGGGCAGCAGGATTTTTTTTTTCCAATTTCAGCCTGTGACAAACACACCCTATTCACCACGCCTTTCTACTCTATAAGCTTTACATCTTCAAAATAATTCCTACATTATGCATTGTTCCCATGAGGGAACGATGAATTAAAATTTACTCCTACTAATCCTCTGGCCAGGATAGGGATAGTGTTCCATTTGGAATGATGTTATCCATCAAACAAATGAGAGAGCTAGTACAATCTACTTGATTTAAAATGTTTACTTGATCTATATAAGTTGTGAGTGGAAACTGTATGCTAATCAACTTATGTTTTTTTAAAACGTGGCCTAGTGGAGAATAATAATCAATAATAATGAGGATGGCATTTGTTAAGTGCTTACTATGTGCCAAGCACTGTCTGAGGACCTGTCCCCAGGACAGATTCAGGAGACCTGGTATTTTAGGGGAAAAAAAGGCATCTAGTTAGCTCAGGAAAAGTTTCAGATGTGTTATTGGGATAAAACAAGAAAAAACTAATAGAGCAAGCCAAATGATAGTGCAATAATGTTCGTAGACTCAACAGAAACATTTCTATTAGCTGAAGGTTTCGCGTGTCGAAGGACCAGGGTTCATAATGTTTCCCTTGGAGGGTGCGTGGCTTCAAAGCGTCCTCTCCTTTTAGTTTCTGCAGAGTCTTAAATTGTAGACTTGTGAGGTGAGATTTCACATGTACATCTCATCTGGCATCATCAGAAAGATAAGAACCTGGCAGTTAGTGGCTGCTCTTGGTGGAAGACCCAGTGAGTAGCTTTGAAGTTCTTCCTCAGCTCTGTCCAAAGCATCTTTGTGATCATACTTGGCCTGGACCAGGGATTTAGGATGACAGTGCGAAGGAGCAGGGACTATCGTCTGCCTCGTAGTATGCACCCTGACTTTTTCTTTTAGACTGTGAGCCCCATGCGGGCAGAGTCTGGGTGTGTTCTGATCGTCTTAGAACAATTATTGGTAATTACTGAACATTTCTTGTACCTACCCAGCAAAGCTTGGTGTACAGTCATCACTTAAAGATCACAATTAGTATTCTTTCAGCTGGGACTCGACATGCAGCAAACAAAAAGCTTGAGAGTTATAATTCTACTTCTAATTTCTCATATGAGAGTGCTGAACATTTAAAGATAATATATTTAAATGCTAAAACGTGTTTTTTTCATTGCCAGGCATGAGATGGAACCCTTCTCTCTCGCTCCCCCCCCCTTTACTCCACAAAGAACAAAAACATTCAAATCCTTTAATTCTACAAGCCTTTGGCCAATCACCTCGACTTTAATATCGTTACTCTAGATCACGTCGGGATTACACTGACCATCTACCAGATGAAACATCCGTGAAGCCGGAACCAAAATTTTCCTAAGATTAATGACCAAGACACGTATGATGCATCCCAGAGGCCATAATGTTAAATTATAGTGTTTATTGTCGAAAGAAGTCTTTTCTCCTCTCCTCTGCCTGGTCTTTCCCGTAGATGCACGGTTACTATTTTAGCCAGTAGCTGTTAACTCCCACTGGGATCAAAGGAATCAAAGCAGTCAGCGATCCTTCACTTCCACGGACTGCCTACCCAGACAAATCTCTAACAACGTGCTGCTCTCCACAGAACCCTGGGGCTCACAAAGGACTGTAGGTACTAATGAGTTGACACTCTGGTGTTCTAATGAGGCACATTTTTGCTTCTCTCCAAACGATACTCGAAGGATATGGAGCGGTTAAGTGAAAGATACCATCCTTTTGTGGCTGGACACGTGCTTCCTATTTCTAGTAAGGAGGCCGTGTTTTGGAAAGCCAACTATGAAGCATTCTAATTTTCTGTGTTCACCTGCGCTGACCCCTGCGTTGTCAATCCCCATTACTTTTATGACACCTATTTTCATTAGAATCTTATGGACGGAATCTGCCAGGCTTCAGGCTGCAGAAGCAGCAGCGTGGCTCAGTGGAAAGAGCACAGGTTTGGGAGTCAGAGGACGTGGGTTCTTACCCCGGCTCCGCCACTTCACTTCTCTCTGTGCCTCGGGTACCTCATCTGTCAAACGGGGATTGAGACTGTGAGTCTCAGGTGGGACAACCTGATTTCCTTGCATCTACCCCAGCCTTAGAACTGTGCTTGGCACCTAGTACACGCTTAACAAATACCATTATTATTATTATTACAAGAAGCCGACCGGAGGCACAGTACACATCTATCCCTTTCAGCAGAGTAAGTGCTCAATAAATACGATTGAAGGAACGAATGAATAATGAGCAACGTTCCCCAAGAAGACAGTAATTGTTCTATTATCATTTTCCCCGGATGGATGGACCATTAAGGTAGGCTGGAAGTGGGGGGAGCGCAAATTTAGTCAGTGTCTGAGCTTTTTCCCCTCATCACTGTCATCTTGGGATACACCATTTCCTACAGTCTCTGCTGCGGGTTATCACCTTCGGCTTTTCCCTTGCTCCTTGAACTGTGGGCCACCTCTCTTACATTAAACTCTCACAGGTGCTTAGCCCAGTGTCTGCACCCAGTAAGCTCTCAATAAATACGATTAATTGACTGAGTCTGATATTTGTTTTCTCCATTCCTCCCCGGCTGGCAGTAGTTTACAAGCTCAAAAGAGGCCGAGATCATCAAATCGATCAATCGCATTTACTGAGCGCTTTAGGACCTATGCTACTGAAGACACTCCATATAAAAAGTTATTTGCTTTTCAGTCTGGAGGCTCCAGCATATGTAAATATATATAGATATAGATATCATTACAAAAGTTACAATGTACGTGTCTAAATAGAGACTAGGTAGCTGAAGACTACGCCTGGAGAAATTTGATCACATCTTTGGTGCAGAAAACCACGTTAAGATCAGCAGAGACCTTAAAGTGCTCTGCCAGCATTTTCCCCTTGTTATCAAGCCCATATGTACTTAAGGGAACTATGTTTCCTTATGATTCTGATTAGTCAACACTTAGCTCATCATTATTTTCAGAGAGAGATATTTGATGTCCAAGAAACTAAGTACTATTAGCTGTATTCCCTAGGCGTAAGAAATCTTACTTTGCCAAGAAAGAAACACAAACCTTCAAAATTTCAGATTTGGTTCAATCCCTGGACCCGGGAGGTTTAAATGGATCTTAGATCTGGCAAATGCTCACCTCTCCCTGCTCGTATCTACCGAGGAAAACATTCAGACACTTCATAGGCTGTTTTTCAGCTTTGCTGTCAGGACAGAGATGAACTAAATAAAATACGTGATCAGATCGATATTTCAACAAAACAAGAGAATCTAGGAGTCTGGATTTGTTAATTTTAGGAGTTGTAGTCTGTCCCTTGGCAATCGAGAAGCTTTTGAAGGTAAAGCCAGTATCGCTATAATGCATGTTTTCACTCTTCTATTTGGCTAGGACACAGTCAGGGAAGTAGGGAGCGTTCTTCTGACCAAAATGACCTCTTTGGATGTGGTCCGTTGCATTATCAAAGAAACCGTTTATGGATATGCACACGTGATACAGTGTAGGACTGGGCGAGTAGTACAATGCAAGCTTCCCTCGATGCCAGGCTTCCTAGAAGACAACCCTCGAGCTATAATAATAAAAATAACGACGATAATTGGGGTATTTTGAAGCGCTTACTATGGGCCGGGAACTGAACTAAGGGTGGATACCAGTAAATCAGGTTGGACACAGACCCTGCCCCATGTGGGGTTCACAGAGGAGAGCTACGGGGGAGCTGAGGGTATAAAATTTCTAATCTGAAAGCTGACGGCACGGTAGATACTTGAAGGTCATGGCTGCCCCTTAGACAATTTAATGTGAAATATCTGCGGCCGGATTAAGGGGTTGGGCGGAGGGGGAGGTTGGGTTCACGATCCCCTAGCCGCAGATCGCTAGTCATCGCCACCAGTTCCACGACATCGTGGGAAGGCTGGTCTCATACCGAGGAGCAGCGTGGCACAGCGGCATAGAGCACCGGCTTGGGAGTCAGCAGGTCATGGGTTCTAATCCTGACTCCGCCACTCTCGGCTGCTGCGTGACCTTGGGCAAGTCATTTCACCTCTCTGCACCTCAGTTACCTCATCCGTAAAATGGGGATTAATAATAATAATTGGGTATCCGTTAAGCGCTTACCGTGTGCCAGGCACTGTACTAAGCGCCGGGGTGGATGCAAGCAAATCGGGTTGGACACAGTCCCTGTCCCATAGGGGGCTCCCAGTCTCAATCCTCATTTTACAGATGAGGGAACTGAGGGGCAGGGAAGTGTGACTTACCAAGGTCACACAGCAGACAAGTGGCAGTGTCAGAATTGGAATCCACAACCTTCTGACTCCTAGGCCCACGCTCTCTCCATTACACTGAGCCTCGCACGGGACAGGGACTGTGTCCAACTTGCTTATATCCACCCCAATGCTTAGAACAGTGTCTGGCACATAGTAAGTCTTTAACGGATACCATTACGTTTAACCCCTCGTTGGCGGGCTGGGGGTCAATGTCCCGGATCCCAGAAACTGCCAAGGATTCTCTTGCCTCCGCTGAACTCTGAGCTGAAATTTCCTCTAACCTCCAACCGTAGAGCACAATGTCGCTGTCCCACAGCGCACTCGAGCTTCCTGTTGGCTTTGGGAAATAAGGGGGTGTATTTGCTTTGTCTAGGATTTCTCTGTTTTACTAGCAGAATCTCTCCACCTTCGGATGACAGTAAAATAAATAGATGTTGGTATTTGTTAAGCACTTAGTACGTGCAAAGCACTGTTCTAAGCGCTGGGAGGATACAAGGTGATGAGGTTGTCCCACGTGGGGCTCACAGTTTCAATCCCCATTTTACAGAGGAGGTAACTGAGGCACAGAGAAGTTACGCGACTCGCCTAAAGTCACACAGCTGGCAAGCGGAGGCTCTGACTCCCAAGCCCGGGTTCTTTTCACCGAGCCACACTGCTTCTCAAATCACAGTACTGAGTGATTAGTTCCACCATGAGACCGCAACAACCCCATGGGATCGAAGTTGTCTTGATCGTGATGATTTCAGTGAGAGCATGGGAATGAGGATTTTTTTCTTCCCCCGACAAGAGAATAAAAAGAAAAAAAGAAAAGAATGAAACAAATACCTCTTTGGAAATAAATGGGCTTAAATAGTTCTCAACACAATTGCATATGCTGCGTTCCAGTTTAAAGTACTTCAGTTCATAATATAATAGGCAAAGTCATTCGCGGATTATGTTGGATGGGCACAGGAAACTATCCTTCCAGTTAGAGACACATTAATTACATTTGACTTTCATATTTCTTTGCAGTACTTGAAACCATCTAAAGCATCAGTGAATGGAAACCCTACATTGTTTTATGAAGGGAGACTGGGAATCCCTAAATGCACAAGTTAAAAATATAAACAAACACAGTATTTTCTTTGAAAGATGTCTGCACATAGATTTTGCTAGTTGTATATTTTCTTTTTCAGAGTACTGTAAAGCTTACTCTATTGTCTTTAAAACACTTCAAAAAATAAAGGCGAGAGACTGGAATTTATATTAGTCATCTTTAATAATAATAATAATAATGTTGGTATTTGTTAAGCGCTTACTGTGTGCCGAGCACTGTTCTCAGCACTGGGGTAGATACAAGGTAATTAGGTTGTCCCACATGAGGCTCACAGTCCTAATCCCCATTTTACAGAAGAGGGAACTGAAGCAGCGAGAAGTTAAGTGACTTGCCCAAAGTCGCACAGCTAAGTGGCGGAGCCGGGATTAGAACCCATGACCTCCAGCTCCTAAGCCCGTGCTCTTTCCACTGAGCCACGCTGCTTCTTTCATTTTTAAAGCTCACAAACACTACACTTGAATATGCCTCCTAAACAATAGACTTACAGATAAAATAGAACACAGCATTTGAACACATTCTTAAACAAAATGTTTCAGAGGCTGGTCCGTGAGCAACAAAAATACAAATACACCAGGACTGGATTTTTTTAGTGTTGTTTAGAAAGCGGTCCTATTTTCTGTCAAATTTTGAAAATTCTTCGTATAGTTAGGATTTCTAATTTTTTCAGATAAAACAGCATTTTCAATTCTTCGCTACTGATTCCCCTTCAAAATATTCCACTTCCGTCAAACTATTTCCTATTTCCGAAGGAGGGTAAAGAAAAACAAAGTGTATACCTTTCATGAGATGTGAAAACACCTGGATTTCCATCCTAAAACAAAAAAACAGTGCAAAGATCTTGCTTCCTGATCACATATGCTATAAAAACAACAGTTAGCACCACTCCAAGGTCAGATATCAAACTAGAATCATGTTAAGGTGAGCCTGCCAGGGGGAGGGATTTAGAACTTTTTCAAAATTCAGATTGTATAAAAAAGAACTGCATAAACTTACCAAACCTTGGCAGGTCGAAAGTGCTACTGAGGAGTTTCGGTGTGATCGTAAGAAGCCTTGATAAAAACAGAAGTCTTCTGGAGGGTAAGCGTGTACAGATTTAGTACCATTCTTCCCCAGTGTCTGTACTGTAAATCCAGGCGCCATAAGGCTATTGGAAGTCTTAAGATCCATGTGGAAGTCATGTCCAAATCCATGAAGCCGAAGGTGGAGCGAATCAATCCCCAAATGGGTAGCTGATCTCTTCCTCCTTTGATGATGCATAACTTCGTGGGACCTGTAATCTCCATTTTCATCTACTTCATAGGCTGACACGATTTCATATTCTGCAGTTCCAAAAAGTCAAAAGAAGTAGAAAGCCACAAAATCATTTTACTGTAACTCAGATAGAAGTATAATCTAGTACCATTAAGACCCAGGTGGATTTCAAGCCGTTCACACTGCCTTTAGGATCGTCCCATGCAGGCCTCACCATAGAGTTGGCTTCTTCCAGGAGTCTATCTTCCAAATCCTCGACTTCCCTTTCATTAAGTTTTACCATGGAAAGTTCCAATTCCTATTTATGAGTGGCACATGATTATGCGATTGTTCCTATCCCTCTAGACAAACAAGATGGTCTCTGTCGTGATTATGTTATACAGACAGAGAACAACCGACGTGCAGGAGAGGAAAACCGATCAAGAGCTCAGAATAGGTGGAGACTTTGGAAGGGACAGCTATGTGAATTCAATTCATGAGGCCACAAACAAAAGCGGCTTATACAATGGAGATTTCAGCTAGGAAGACGAGATAAAGTACTTTCTGTAGAGATGCCAGATACAAAGATGCGAAGATCGGTTGGACTGCTAGTCCGAAAAATAGCCATCGTACAGGAGATGGATTAGTTTGGCAGGGCACAAACTTTTGGAGAAGTTGCTTTTCCCTGATCAAAGATGTCATGAAAACTGAGATATTAACAGGTAGGCTCAAAAACGGAGATTAAAACCTAAAATAATTGGGATATTTGTTAAGCCCTTACTACGAGTCAAGCATTGTACTGAACTTTGGGGCAGACAACGTATTCAGATTGGACACAGTCCCTGTTGCAAAAAAGGGTTCACACTCCAATGGGGAGGGCGAACAGGTATTAAATACCCATTTTTACAGATGAGGAACCAAACACAGAGACATTAGCTGAATTACACCACAGGCTGGTGGTGGAGTAAGGATTTTCTTTTAAAAAGGTATTTGCTCAACGCTTACTCTGTGTCAGGCACTGTCCTAAGCACTGGGATAGATATAAGTCAATTAGGTTGACAACAGTCCATGTCTCACATGGAGCTCATTGCCTTAATCTCCATTTTATGGATAAGGGAAATGAAGCAGAGAGAAATGAAGTGACTCGGCCAAGGTCACACTGCAGATAAGGGAGAGAGCTGGGATTAGAACCCAGGTCTTTCTGACTTCCAGACCCAGACTCTATCAGCTAGGCCAAGCTGCTTCTCAATCTACGACGGATTAAAACCCAGTTCCTCTGACTCCTGGCACATTCTGTCCACGAGGCCACGTGTGACCTGAATGAGATAAACTTTTGTGAGGCTGAAAGGATCTAGCTTTAAATTCCAGGAATGCCTACTGGAAGCACTGATTAGGCAATATTTTGTTCTATTCAAAAATTTGTTAGAAACTCCCTATCGGTAATGTTATTGTTGAAAATGAAGGGTAGTTATCTGTCTCAATTTATAGAATTTCGAATGGATTTTTTTTTATTCATTACTATCTTTTTTACTTTTGATAAAATGCCCGAAATGTGTGGATTTTTTTTTTTTTTGAACCACCGGTTCTTGTCGGAGAAAATCCCGGGAATACTTTTGAGCTTGTCTTTTGATAATTTATGAAGTGTTTATATAATGCATCTGCTCCTATGCTGAACCATTTGTTAACCTCTTATCAGATTGGTTTCCTTTACATGAGATCAGATAACACAGCATAGTTCAAATAACCTTTCTTAATGCCGCACTTCACATTAGTTACTGCGATGCTCTAACATATTATATGTCAACATAAATCATGAATCTGAAAAACATCAAGGTAAATCAGATTTCTTGCCATCTGTACCATGACCTTGGGCTTAAACAAGGTGGGAGCTCACGGGACATCATAACTAATACTCTTTTTTGGTTGCTTTAAATCAGACCTCTTTTGTTTTTGATGTCAATGCAGAAAAAGGGTTTAGAAAATATCCCAATATTTCCTCTAGCACAGAGTCATGGGAAGAGACAGGATAATATTTTAAAGCACAAGAATCAATCTTTCAGGCGATGCAAAGAACTGTATATTTTCTGCATCTCTTCCTCTCTCTCGCAAATATAAATGCTCAGACCTTTTAGAAGAATGAAGAGGGCCATAATGAAAATGGTGTCCAACCTGATTACCTTGTATCCACCTCAGTGTTTAGTACCGTGCCTGGCACATGGTAAGCACTTAAATACCAACACCATTATTAGTATTATTATTAATGCAAACAATGTTCATTTTTGAGGGAGGTTTTTTTCCTCAGGACAGGGAACACTGATATAAATGACCTTAAAAGTAGGCAACTCCATTACCCTTTCATGGAGGACAGTGCCTGCCACTTAGTAAGAGCTTAACAAATATTGTAAGAAAAAATTATCAGGCACTGACTGTGTGCAGATTTCTGTTACTAAGAGCTTGGAAGAGCAATAATAATAATAACATTGGTCTTTGTTAAGTGCTTACTATGTGACAAGCAGGCTTCTAAGCGCTGGGGTAGATACAAGGTAATCAGGTTGTCCCACTTAGGGCTCACAGTCTTCATCCCCATTTTACAGATGAGGTAACTGAGGCACAGAGAAGTGAGGTGACTTGCCCGAGGACACAGCTGACAAGCGGAGGAGCCGGCATTAGAACCCAAGACCTCTGACGTCCAAGCCCGTGCTCTTTCCACTAAGCCACGCTGCTTCTCGTGTACAACACTTTTGGTGGACATATTCCCTCCCCTTAAGGATCTTACAGTCTCAAATGGGAGACAGACTTTAATATAAATAAGCTACAGGTACGTACGTAAGCACCGTAGTGCTGAGGATTGGGGATGATCAAGTGCTTAAAAAAAGAATTTATCTAAGTGCAGAGGCGACGCCGAAAGGAGAGGGAGTAGGGGAAAAGGCACCTTAATCTGGGAAGGCCTCATAGAGGAGATGGGATTTTAATAAGGCTTTGAGAGTGGTAGTCTGTCATATATGGAGGAGGAGGGCAGAAAGGCCAAAGACGTGTGATTTCACTGGATACCTCTCATGATCAAGGATTTAGCACAGTGCTTAAGCACTTAGTACACTCCTCTGCACACAATAAGTGCTCACTAAATACAAAGGAATCCATAATCTCTACTATATTTTGGTTCCCGTGGAACCGTTCCATTTCTTCCCCCATCCACAGCTAGCACACCTTGAAGCACAGTTGCGTACAAATATTTGTCAGAGCAGGGATTTTAAAATGGGGCTGTAGACTTTTTGGAACAATACTGCATCTTGGAAACTAGCAGAAAGCTGAAGATAGACCATTCAAATGATCCTTACCGAATATTATCTGGCTTTTAAAAACACTTCCTCAAATTCCTGTATATTTTGGCAACTGACTGATAGGGTCCCATTTGATACCTGAGTTGGTCAATTGATCGATAGTATTGAGCGCTTACTCTGTGCGGAGCACTGTACTGAAGTGCTTGGGAGACTACAATGCAACAGAGTTCCCTGTACACAACAGAGTTTAAAATCCAATGGTGCATCATTAACCTCAGGAACACGGTTTCCTTACCTGCAACTATAGGTAAGCCCAACTCCTTAGCCTGAATATTTTCCATCCAGTAGTAAAAGAGTCAAAAGGCCGCACAAGTAACACGTTAACTGAAGGCATGATGAGAAAACTACGGATTCAAATGATTAACATATCCGATTTAACCATTGGAAGATCACAGATCTTTGCTGAAAAAAAGGCTAATCCCTGTGCCACCTTGGGAAATGAGTGACACGTCCCTTGACTTTGTACCTCTAGTTCAGAGTTTTCCCTGATGCACCTCATTTAGAAGTAATTCATACCCGCTGGCTTCCTGGACCTTCACTGTGGACTAAAGGGACAGAGACAGTTGGCTGCTTCGGTCATTTTGACACCTCCCTACTTGCCCTCCTCCGAGTCTTGCGTGAGCTCTTCGAGTTCACGTTATCAATTCAGTGGTAGCGAAGTGATGACAGAAATGGAGCTGAGCTGTTTGAAACAGTGGCTATTTGCAGCCCTCATTTAACACAAAAAGGGTAACAACTATTTGAAACAAAAAAAAGAAGTAAAAGAGCCACTAGAGAAAATGGTGTAGCCCAGGCTATTAAATCAACCTCCCTTGCTTCTGTCAGCATATATCTGTCTCTTTCCACAACTCGCTCCCTTTGCACCAAAAACTCAAAAAAGTGTACAGACACCTTAAAATGTGAAGTGATTGAGCTATAAGATCGACACATATATCCCGGGCCGTAAGCATGATCTGCTGCATGGTGGAGGATGGGAGAGCAGGAATACAGCAAGAAAACTGGGTATCATTATTCAAACCATTTCTTAAGCACCTTTTCAAGTGTGGTGCTTTCCAGGTGCTCCGACGGAGTTCAAAAATGTAATCTCTGCTCTCTAAGAACGTGCGCTATAAAGGAATGCATCTCCTCGGCAGAGTCATTTGGGCCTGAGAGTCATTCTTAAGATCCAATATGCAAATGCAATCAAATTGAGCATAATAAAATGAAATTACTGAAGCCCGTTTTCAAGTTGGCTCTTGTCAAATATACCTACAAACCCCTGTTCCTCAATCTTATTCCCGAGAAGGATGATACAAGGGGACCCCCTGTACAAATCAGCATCTCTATTCATTCAATCATATTTATTGAGCATGTACTGTGTGCAGAACACTGTACTAAGCACTTGGAAAGTATAATAAAACAATAGAGACAATCCCCGCCCATAATGGGCTTTTCCAGATCTCTAGATGACCCACTGGTGGAATAAAAGCTAATTGAAAACATGAAGAAAGCATATGTAAAGTCTCATAGGGCTTGTGAACATATCTGGAATTTATTTTCATGTCTGTCTCCCCCACAAGACTGAACTCCTAGTAAGCAGAGAATCAATCAATCGTATTTATTGAGCACTTAATGGAGTGCTTGGGAAAGTAATAATAATAATGATAATGTCAGTATTTGTTAAGCGTTTACTACGTACCAAGCTGTTCTAAGCGCTGGGGTAGATACAGGGTAATGAGGTTGTCCCACGTGCGGCTCACAGTCTTAATCCCCATTTTACAGACGAGGGAACTGAGGCACCTAGAAATTAAATGACTTGTCGAAAGTCAAACAGCTGACAGGTGGCGGAGCCGGGATTAGAACCCACGACCTCTGACTCCTAAGCCGTTTTCTTTCCACTGAGCCGAGTACAGAGTTGATAGACACATTCCATGCCCACAAGGAGCTTACAGTCTAGAGGTGGAGGCAGACATTAATATCAATGAATTACGGATGTATACCTAGGTGCTGCGGAGGTGAAGGAGGGGTGAGTGAAGGGTGCAGATTTAAGTGTAAGGGTGACACAAGGGAGTAAGAGAAGAGGGAATGAGGGCTTAGGGAAGGCCTCTTGGAGGAGGTGTGCTTTGAACGAGTCTTCGAAGAAGGTGGTGAGAGTGATAGTTCACCAACTCTGCATTTAGACATCATCTACGTGTCCGCCAACTCTGTTGTACTGTGCTCTCCCAAATGCTTAGTACAGTGTTCGGGAATCAATAAATACCACTGACTGATGCATGTGCCTGGATTTACTATTAACTGAGTCATGACTGCATTTGTTATAAAAAAAGAATATCAGAAGAATCAAGCCTTCTCCTGTTGACAAAGTCCGCCCAAAGATAACAAGCAATAATCATAATACATGACCACCGAAAATAAGCCTCCTTCTCAGGCTGCACATCTATTTCTAACTCCAAAGATATTTAACCACAACAATCCTTCAGAATCTGAAGGAGTGTAGCTTTAAAGATTCTGGCCAGGCCACGTCTCGTGTTTAAAGCTGACTTTTAGAGTCGATTTAGCAACGTGAAACACACCCAGGTAGACCTCTCCGTTATATTTGAAGTTGAAGGTAAGGATGGTGAGATCTCAACTGCGCGGGGAAAGAAAGACCCGTGCAGGACTCCATTCCTCACTGAGTGCTTATAAAGAGGGCCATTTTCTATGATGAAGCGTTTGCCAGTCTCAGTGAGTTCGGAAATGCCGATATGCCTACAAATACAGGTGGGGGGACCATTCGTCGTCCCTGAAAATGGAATTCTCGTTATTTGAAATAATTCAAATACATTACAAGTAAAAAAAAGTTCTAGACAAATGTCAAGATCATAACTTAAAAAAGCTGGGAATGAACATGGACTAGTGGAGAGAGCACTGAAAGTCGGGAAACCTGGGTTCTAATACCAGCTTCACCACAAAGCTGTGTGATCTTGGGCAAGTTACTTAACCTCTCTGGGCCTCAGTCATCTCAACTGTAAAGTGGGGACTAAATATGTTTTCCCACCCCATGCGTAACAGGGACGGTAATCATTCGTTCATTCAGTTGTACTTACTGAGCGCTTACTGTGGGCAAAACACCCTGCTAAGCACTTGGAAGACTATCCGATCTGATTGCATTTGGTCTATTTAAGTATATGGTACAAGTCTTTGTCTTATAGTAAGCAGAGATAGGTGATATCTCTACATGACACAACTACAGGGAAGAAAGTCATAATAATAGGCTCAAAAATTGATAACTCCATAGAAAGAAAGGCTAATTCTATGTCTAGTCAGAAGCAGCGTGGCTCAGTGGAAAGAGCCCGGGCTTGGGAGTCCGAGGTCATGGGTTTGAATCCCGCTCCGCCGCTTATCAGCTGTGTGACCGTGGGCAAGTCACTTCACTTCTCCGGGCCTCAGTCTCCTCATCTGTAAAAAGGGGATTAAGGCTGTGAGCCTCCCGTGGGACAATCTGATGACCCTGTATCTCCCCCAGCGCTTAGAACAGTGCTCTGCACCTAGTAAGCGCTTAACAAATACCAACATTATTATAAGCAGCGTGGCTCAATGGAAGGAGCATGGGCTTTGGAGTCAGAGGTCATGAGTTCGAATCCCAGCTCTGCCACTTGTCAGCTGGGTGACTGTGGGCGAGTCACTTCACTTCTCTGGGCCTCAGTTACCTCAACTGTAAAATGGGGATTAAGACTGTGAGCCCCACGTGGGACAACCTGATTCCCCTGTGTCTACCCCAGCGCTTAGAACAGTGCTCGGCACATAGTAAGCGCTTAACAAATACCAACATTATTATTATTAGGCTGAAATCAATTTCCCTGCGAAATCATCTATAAGGTTTACATATGGCGCCCTCTGGCGGTTTTAGCCTTCAGCCATTTGAGCCTTAACACTTCCCTTCTTTTAATCCATCTCGTAGAGCTTCATAAAATTCCCCTTTTTCGAAATAACGGCTAAAGATCCATACTGTGGAATTCTCCAAGGACATTTCCTTCACCTAACTGCTGAACTGTTGACTCCTCGGGAAATGAGAAACTAGCCCTTATTTTACAAGATGCACTGATCAGTCACAGGTGTGACTGGTGGCTTGGGATCCCTTGTTCTCAAGGCGATGATGAATTTGAGGCCCAGAGCTCTAGGAAAAACCAAGCACGTATCTGTGACTCCACGACGTAGCTGGAACACCTTGAGGTTAAAAGTGAAAAGAGCACGGCTAACGATGCGTAAGTTAAAAACGACTTGCGATTTCAAAAATGGAAAATGTACGCCCCGCGGGTGTTGATGTATCTTAAATGTAAGAGCAAATGTGGATCCAAAACCTTTAAGGAATGGTTATCGGTTTTGCGCCGTGGTAGGAATAATAGGTTAGGTGCGTATACATCGTCATTCGTGCAACTTTAATATCCGAGGCTCAGTACAGTGTTCTGCACGCAGTGTGCGCTCAATAAATATGATCCGATGAACATCCCAACCTGATTTCATTCAAGTTGAGATATTCGACTGTCATATATACGCAGTCGCCCAACAATTTTATAATGGCCATTATCCCAAATCCATACCTAATTTAGACACGGAAAAGGATGGGATTTCTTTTGGTCTCCCACTGGGTGTCTATTTGTATTTTCATGGCTCACCTACCATTCATAAGCCCTGACGGTCCTTATAGGAGGATCTAAAGGTGATGCAGTGTGAAGAACAAAATTAGTAAGTTATGAGGGTTAGACATCTTCTTTGCCATTATAACTATTTACAGCACCAATAACTCGGGAGAGAAAAAAAGAATTACGAGCTGCCGATCCGTCAGGATCAGAATCCCAAACCTTAGTGACTTACCACTCTTTTCTAGCAAGTCCAATAGCTCAGGGTGCAGGGAGGGATGGGGGTTAAGGCCTTCGGGAGTTCCGGCTGTCGTCGCCACGGCACACACAGGTGCACGCTAGAAAATATTTGCAAACCCACATCAGATCGACTTGAAAGGAAAAGGTGGGGGGGGGATAAGAGGGGGAAAAAGAAAATCACTCACCCAATCGGTCAGACCAATGACAAGGGCCCTGGCACCGGTAGAGACGTGTAAAAACAACGATGAAATAACTTACCTTGAAATCTATTTCGAAGAGTAGGAGCAGCCAGAGCAAAACACAACTTCTTAACGTCATGATGATGTTCTCCCCACTTTGCCAGAGAGTGGAAAGCGGAATATAAAAAAAAAAAATAATCCTACAACACACCTCCCCAGCACCTCTGGGCAGCCTCCTCGGGTCGATTCGAATTAATTGGAGCTCTTTATGCAGCTGGATCCCCCAAGTCTCAAGGGGAAGGGTCTGGAGTGTCTTCCTTCAGCTGTGGAGGGGCTGCAGACTGCAGGGCCGGGGACCTGGAGCTGGCCCCAGCCTGCAAGGATTTCCAGCCTTTCGGCCTGACTCGGATGCTCAGGTTGACTGTCAGAGCCGCTGCCGCCCGGCTGGGATTGGGGTGGGGATTGTTCTCCCGAACGGTGAAAGCAGAAAGCAGCAGCGGGGAGCTCTCAGAGCTGGAGGAGGAGGAGAGGGAGGAGGAGGAGGAGGTGGGATGGGATGGACTGGAGGGGTCTCCCCGGTGACAGGAGGAGGAGGAGAGCTGAGCAGTGAGATGGGAGGAGTGCTGCATTCACACGCTCCCTCTCCGACCCACGTGAGTTTCTGCGGCGGCAGCAGCAACAACAACTCTCCCCCCACCCTCAGCTCCTCTTCTCCCCCTTCCCCACTCCCGTCTCCAGCAGCCGGGCCCTCTGAGTGACAGGAGCGCTCAGCCATTGGCAGACGAGCCCACCTGCAGCCGGGCGGGGGGCGGGATAGAAGGATGATGTGGGGATCATGTGCTCACTCTGTGCCCAGCGCTGGGGAAGATGCATGCTCAGCGGGTTGTCCCACGTGGGGCTCACCGTCTCCATCCCCCTTTGGCAGATGGGAGAACTGAGGCACGGAGAAGTCAAGTGACTTGCCCACAGCGGACCAGTGGCCAGAGGCGGGATTAGAACCCACCACCTCTGAGTCCCGAGGCCGGGCTCTTGCCATCGAGCCACGCTGCTTCTCTAGACGCGCAAGGAGCCTGCCTTTTTTCTAGCTCCCCCCCCCCCCCCCAGATCATCAGATTCAAAGATGCTGCACCATTCGTTCATTCCATAGTATTTATTGGGCGCTTCCTATGTGCAGAGCACTGTACTAAGCGCTTGGAATGTACAATTCGGCAACAGATAGAGACAATCCCCGCCCAGTGACGGGCAGACGTTTCCCCCTCCCCTGCAAAACACCGGGGAGGTTGAGAGAAGCCGATCCAAACGTTCCCTTTCACTGGGGAAATTTTAAAGTTCCACTTAATTCACTCGGCTTGAAGCTATCTCTTCATTTTTCTCTCTTTATCTTTATTCCCCTCCTGCCCCCCATTTTCACTTTTTTCTTTTCTTTTTGCAGTGTTGCTTTTATTAGCGCTTCAATCTCATTCAACCTCCTTCACCTTTTTCAGGATAATTTTAGCTCGGTTACTCCCTGGACGACTTCTGGCTCAGCTCTCACGGTTTTAACTTCTAGTCTGTGAGCCTGTTGTGAAGCAGGGTGGCTCAGTGGAAAGAGCCCGGGCTTAGGAGTCAGAGGTCATGGGTTCTAATCCCGCCTCTGCCACCTGTCAGCTGTGTGACTTTGGGCAAGTCACTTCAGTTCCCTGTGCCTGTTACCTCATCTGTAAAATGGGGATGAAGACTGTGAACCCTACGTGGAACGGCCTGTTCACCTGTGTCTACCCCAGTGCTTAGAACGGTGCTTGGCACGTAGTAAGCACTTAACAAATACCAATATTATTATTATTATTATTATTATTATATGTTCAAGGCAATGGAACCATTGGTTTGTTGTAGAAGGAAGTTCCTCTTCTCCCTCTCGTCTTCTTACTGTGAATGTTCGGCAAGACTCTGCTTCGGTTCTCTCATTTTCTCCCTCTACACCGACTCTTACGCGTGGCTTCGGCTACCGTCTCGGTCCTGAGGTTTCAAGATCCTCGTATTTCCACGTGCCTCCACCTGGATGTCCCGCCGGCATCTCGAACTCAATGTATCCGACCTGATTATCCGCTATCTCTCTTCAGATTAGATGACCTCTGACTCCCAAGCCTGGGCTCTTTTCGCTGAGACACGATGCTTCTCATCTGATCCGTATTTGATACATCTGATTAGGTAATAATGCACCTTGTATTATGTATGTCCGGTGTAAAATTAAAAGAATCAAATTTCCTACATCAAAATCACTTGGTGTTGAAACCCAAAGACTCTTTTTCTACCATGTTTCAAATAGAATGAAGGAAGAGCCATATCCTGATTTGAAAGTATGACTTTTAGGATAAACATAAGGATGCTTAAGGATTTCCTTAACTAGGCAGTAATGGGATTTCTTCTAGGATTAACCCATTCTAGGATAATCAATCAAAATTTTTTTCAGAGAGAGCAATTGAATGTCATAAAAGCTAAGAATCTGAACTTCAAAAATTTAAATTCATTTTTTCAGGCCATTTCAGTTTGAGTTTAGAACTACTTCATTTCATAATCTTTATGCTTGCAGTTTGTTTCCTGTCGGTTTGAACTGGTTCACATTATGTCAGTGAATATTACTCCTAGGGAATAAATACGTTATATCATTTGAGAAGAAAAGTAATAGTTTCAAATGCATCTTAGTTAGGTGAAATAAAGTCTCCCCCAAAATGTGTAAATTATTCTAGTAATTAATCAGTGGTATTTATTGTGTGCTTACTGTGCGCAGAGGACTGTACTAAGTGCTTGATATTTAGTAGCGTGGCTCAGTGGCTCATGAGCTTGGGAGTCAGAGGTCATGGGTTCGAATCCCAGTGCCGCTGTTTGTCAGCTGTGTGACTGTGGGCAAGTCACTTCACTTCTCTGGGCCTCAGTTCCCTCATCTGTAAAATGGGGATTAAGACTGTGAGCCTCATGTGGGACAGCCTGATTACCCTGTATCTACCCCAGCGCTTAGAACAATGCTCTGCACAGAGTCAGCGCTTAACAAATGCCAACATTATTATTATTACTATTAGTATCACACAAGGTATTGCTGGAAATACTTTGAATCGGCTCTGGTTTGTATTCAATAAAGGAATAAAAATAATGATTTGGTTTCAGTACTGATTTGAATCTGTACCTGAACTTAATTTTTTTGCATTTCCTAGACTGTAAAGGTGGGGATTGTGACTACCAATTCTGTTGTAGTCTTTCATGTCCTTAATACTCTGCTTGCCAGAGATTAAGGGATCAGGAAATATCATCGGTTCACTGCCCACGGATTGATCCACTGCCCCAGTGGGAAGGTGACTGGCAGGTTCACGAATGCAATTGGCACCCTATACAACAGTGCTACTAGAATGGTAGTTGTTAAGCGTTTACTATGTGTCAAGCACTGTACGAAGAGCTGGGGATTAGATTCAAAATAATCAGGTGGGACACAGTCCCCATCCAACATGGGGCTTACAGTCCAAGTAGGAGGGAGTAGATTTTAATCCCCATTTTAGCTGAGGCCAGGAGAAGTTAAGTGACTTGCCCAAGGTCACCCAGCAGACAAGTGCAGAGTCAGGATTGGAACCCAGGTCTTCCGACTGGCAGGGCCTTACTCTTTTCACTACACCATCGCCTCTGTGCAGGTTCACAATTGAGAAATTTCAGGTGCAAGACTTGTCCCTCAAACTCGACAAGACTCGGTCAGCCCATTTTGTGATTCTAACTTTTGTGTCTGCATTACCCTCCCTATCAGTACTTAGAACAGTGCTTGGCACATAGTAAGCGCTTAACAAATACCATCATTATTATTTCAGAAAGGGGAATGATAACATTTTAAAATTTTGTTCTTTTTTTCCTCAGGATAATGAAAGTTAATGAACTCCCTCCTGTATGGCACAGAGATTGATTTAAGCCTCACAAATCCTATACTGTGTTTTATCAAGTTTAGCTCTTCCGGGTAATTTAAATGAAGTATTTACACAGTAGTCCACTCTCGCTGGCAGAATGAGAAGAATGAAAACCATTCTGCAAACACTGTACAACAATGTTAAACACATGTTCCAAGGAGACACTTTGTGTGTATGGGCAGAAAACATTAACAGACAAAAGCATTATGTTCTATCCCACTTGAATCCTGCAGCGAACCATGTGGTGAACAGAGAAGTCCCTGATCACATTATTTTAGGATGAAGTAAAAATAGTATTTCGAACATTTTGAATTACATTTTCCTCATGGCAAAACCATTTCTCCAACATGCTCTGAAACAAATAGAACTGAGAGGAAATATGTTTATTTTGCAGAAGTGAACAATATAATATCATTGTGAATTAAGGGAGACTATCAATTAATTTTAAAGACCGCTGCTTGGGAGACACAAAATCAGTCATGGAATCACAAGTAGATTATAAACCTCTCCCTAGATGTACTAAGTGCTGGGGTAGATTCAAGCTAATCAGGTTGGACGCAGTTCGGGTCCCTCGGTGGGGTTCACGGTGTTTATCCCCATTTTACAGGTGAAGTAATTGAGGCACAGAGAAGTGAAGTGACTTGCCCAAGGCCATATAGCAGATGAGTGGTATCTACCAACTCTATTTATTGTAATGTCGTCTCCCAAGTTCTTATTACAGTGCTCTGAACAAATAGTGCTCAATAAATACCACTGATGGGCTGATCGATTAACTCACTTATCCTAGAATTGGACAGGTAAAAGTCAATTCTTAGTTTGTCTAAAATGTTCTGTTCCCGTCTTTAAGCCAGTTAAAGATATTTTAATATCTCTTTTTTTGAGAAGCAGAATGTCTTCCAATATAAGTTTATATTTTTATTGAAACGGTCTAAGTAGATGACTTTCTGTACCACAAAATAAGTTGTTTCAGTTCACTGGCGAATCTTTTATTTGCTTCAGCTGAACTACCACTAAGTTCGAAGAATACGGTTCAATTAGTATATTTTGCATACAAAGTAAAGAGACAGAGACTTGCTTTACAAATTCTGATCTTGTAGCTCTACGAGGAGCTGAAAAGAAATGAACAGAGAATTCAGATGCTTTACCTTATCTCCATGGGAGCGTATGCTGAAGTTTTCACTAAGCAGAAATGTGGGAGGCTTCTGATAATCCTCTGCAAATTCAGAGGCATACTCAGGGGTTCCAGTCCAGAAAACAAAAGTGTGACTCGAATCTTTCTCCTGGTAGTTACAGCATCTGCACAGAGAAGTGTATAGATTAAAAATATTGAAATGAAATGTCTATTTTAGAACGATTGTTAAGAGTTATAGTTTTGAACACAACATAAGGGAAACTATAATATGCGTTTAATATATGTGTGACCCCTGAGCTGAAATGTACAAAGAAATTGTTGTCAGGGGGCATTATGATGAAGTTAAACCATCTTCTTCAGATATATATGTCAGGTAATAATTAGCAGCTGCACCATTTACCAGAGTTAGTTTTATCAGAGTTGATTTCCTGCCGAAATTTCATAACTCTTTTAAGTATAAAATGGTAGCTCTGTAAGTTTCCAGTAAGGGCAGCTTTCTTGAACATATTGGAAATCTGCATGAGGATAGTTTTTTTAGAAAAGATTTTCCCATTTGAAATAACCATTTTTGAGCAGGCTCTGAAAGGAACAGAATGAACCTGTCTGCAGGCTCTGAAAGCAACAGAATGAACCTGTCTGCAGGGATGCCTTGTGCAAAACAAAATGCTTCTGGAGCAACAAAGAAGGCCATTTGCAGGCAAGGGTGGTTGTTTTAGGGGAACGACTTCTCCCCTAAAAGTGCATCCATCGCTCATTTCCATAAACGATCCTTCAAACAGCATTGTCCCTGCTCAGAGAGCAACTCCACATCCAGTCAGCCCATGTATTTTAAGCGACATGATTCTCTTGATGATGGCAGCTCTCATCGTCACAGAGCAGTCTGGTCTGAATGAATAGAAAACCCAAGTGACACTTGGAGGTACTGAGGGAGAGGAATAATAGAGGGTGCATCCTAAAAAGATAAAAACCCACATTGCACCACACCAGCTAGGAAGCAAAGAGTGGGAGAACTCTACTTCCCCAATCAATCAATCAATCAATCAATCAGTGGTATTTATTGAGAAGATACGATGAGCAGGTGCCTATGCTGCAGTGCCGGGGAGAGGTTTTTTTGTTTTTTTTCCCCTTTGGAGAGTCCAGAAGAAGAGCACACAAAAAAGAGAAATGGCTGACTGCTTACTGTCCTCCCATTTTCTGGACTCAATTTGCGAGCCGTCGTTGAGTGAGACTCTCACTTCCAGTGTACAATTGGCAATTAGGCAGCGCAAGTTGTAATCCCCTGATTGTTTAATGTAAACTACCACACAAGTAATTTTTTAATCCTCCTAAGGATGTCATAAGCTAGGTGGCAGTCTCACATCATTTTACAGATGAGGAAACTGAGGCATAGAGGAGTTAAATGCTTTAGTCTTGGTAAAACCTCCCATAATGTAGATGTGAATGCAAATACCATTAGAAAGGCCCCGAGCCCGGATTTTACCAGAAAAATTTCCAAATGGCAGTGGACACAAATTTAAAGCTAGCAATACACTCCTGCCCCAGTCAATTTAAACCTACGTAAGATAATGCAACTTATGTCTAATAAAAGGTATAAGACTTGGACCAAGGTATTATAAATGGTATGTTTATTCATGTATTAAATTTCAGCCCAATATAAGACTACTACATTAATACGGTGAGCTGTAATAAGAGAAACCCCAGCAGATCTATATGCAGTTTGGGAAGCGAGTCTAACCCTGGAAATCACCTTCATTTAAATTTTATATTCTTATTCTGGAACTGCTACTTTTTGGGCACTGCTCACTTGTTATTCGCTTTTATACAAGTTTTAATGAGGGCTCCATGTCAACTTTTTCTTTGGAGAATAACAGCACAGCTGGAGTTCCTGTATAACGATATGCTCATCAATATCATCAAATGAAATCACTCGATACCATGAATTGATTGATGTTTCAAGAATTTGATTTGTACATTTGGGAAGAATTCAGTACAATGAGGAAAGCTAATGATCATTGCTATATAATGTGCGAGCGCAATGTCTTCAGCAATTCTCCAATTCTGAAAAGAACAGGGAAATTTAAGTAGGCAAATTACAATTCTCCAAAGCGACTGAAGGTAAACCAATTTTACACATCCTTGGTATAATTTAGAATTTCTAGTTACTCCAAATGGCTGAGCTTCATCGCATCCAAAGACGAGCAAAGCACAGCTTTAAAATAGGACTCGAGAGGGAGGAGTGGTCGGTCATCTTTGAATGGTGAGCCATGCCTAACAGCATCCTGTATTTTTCTGGAGATTCCCTCATCCAAATACTTGCTAAACCTGACCCAGCTTAACTTGTCAAAGTTAATAGGATTACTGACTAAATAATATGGCTGCAGGCCAAAACTGTCACTTTAATAGCCAAGAAGTAATGATATAACTTCAGTGGTTTGAATGGTGATTCTGTTGTGGGTTGTAAGACTGGATTTACTTTCAAACTTGGGCACCTTCTATACATTGAAGAGTTTTATGACTTTGGAAAAGAGGCCGAGTAGGAAAACTAGTAACCAATGGGGACAGGCAGCATTATTGTCTTGACTCCACCTTGCTTCAAATAACGGCTGTTTTTATCTTTCTTCATCCAACTTATAGAAATAGTTGGCCAACAAAATGTTTCTGGTATTTAAAACCTCAGGGTTAAATATATTGTATCCACTTTTTGGGTCAGTACATAAAAATCTTCATGCAAGCGTGCAAAAAATACAGACCGTTTCCTCGATCCCCAAAGTGAGGAAATGAAGTAGACTGAGGGGTCCCAGGTGCCATCTTAGATTCTGGGTCTGTTTATACCTTATTGCTTGTCTCCACTGAATAAAATGTTTCTTGATAGGAAGCCAAGTACGACATATTCACCTTCAGCCCAATGTTCGAAAAACTATGATCTTCTGGGATGGAAGAAATTGGTAAAACACACCCTATGCTTTCTGACACACCAAGGAGGGGCTGCGTCCTAGGATTTAGGCAGTGTAATATCTTGATCAGGATTTGTGGGTTCTAGGTTTTGTATATCATTGATGGTGACACTCTTGAGGATACAGTGAAAGCAGAGTAGCTTTTCTTGCACAGAAAAGTAAAATTCCAAAGCAAAAACTCTGCAAATTTATGTGACATTTGCCCTGTTTAGAGAGGTCAGTTTTCCTTTCCTAGTACTAGAAGTAGTAAATGTATTTAACTGAGTAGGATGCATTTACCTGAATTGGATTCTGATGGAGAGTGGATGCTTCGCTCTTTATCCATACCAAAGCCATGAATGCATATTCCTAACAGCGAGAAGGCCCTTCTATTCTGCTTTTCAGCTTCCATAAAGGACTGATTGAGCACAGCTTCCCATGGCTCCAAAGTTTAAATGCACATTAAAGAGACAGTTACATTTGGATTAAGGTTTGACTATACTTTTTTGGGGGAGGGGTTAACCTAATTTTCTCCCAGTTTATGTCCTTTGGTTTTAAGTAAATTGTGTTAAACCCCCAAAAGATTACAGGCTAACCCCAATTTTAAACTAAATCATTTGAAAACAAAAGGTAATTTTACCCTGTGAGGTTTTTTTTAACCACAAATCCATATTAATATTAATCGCTTACTATGGGCCAGGCAACATTCTAAGCACTGGGGTGGATATAAGCAAATCAGATTGGACACGGTCCCTGTCCCATAAGGGACTCGCTGTCTCAATCCCCATTTTACAGATGAGGTAATTGAGGCACAGAGAAGTGAAGTGATGCACCCAATGTCACCCAGCAGACAAGTGGGGAGGGTGGGATTAGAACTCATGACCTGCTGACTCCCAGGCCCGTGTTCTATCCTCTATGCCAGGCTGCTTCTCAGGTGACCGTGTGCAGCTGAGACTGTTATTAATAATTATATAATGCTAATATAGCTATTATACAATGTAATAAAAGAATGCTGTATGCTATAATTTATTATGCTACATTAGAGTTAAAATATTATATTACAATAATTATACGATACGATTTTGGTACTTGTTAAGCACTTACTCGATGCCAGGCACCTCTCAAGTGTTCTCCGATCACTGAGATGGTTGGCTTTAAAGTAGTGAAGGACGATTATGAACCAGAACACAAACTGTTTAAAGTCATATACGTATGACCGCAACTCCCTCACATCCATTAAGTCACAAAGAGCTGTTCAAGGCCTTGAGTTTTAGACAATATCTTATTTCTCAAACAGGGATCCACCCCAAGGCAAAGGAGGCTCTTGATCCCTAATACGTGCAATTAATAAACTATTATGCTGTATGACAGAGGGATTACATTTTGGGTATTAAATTACCTCTAACCTCTTATATCACTAAAGGAGGTTTATTGCTAACCCAAAGTGTAGATTACAGCAATGGAAAACTATATAAACAAGGATCCCTTGAAGAAGATACCACTAAATATGACACATATACATACTCCGGAGAGTCCTTAACACTATCTTTGCTAACGTAAATAAAAATTAGGGACTCTGTGATCTTTTCCATTTACATACTAAGTGAGGGTCTTCTGGAATTCTTCTAGATTCCTCGTTTTCCATTTGAGAAAGTGTTTCCACCTGGGAAGGTCAGCAGGCCATAAATTGTCACATTTTCCCAAAGACACAGTATGGATGGTTCCTCATTTCCACCGGAACCGAAGGAGGGGGAGGTCATTTGGTATGTTCTTGGCCAGAGATGCTAGGGGCTCAAAAACCTTGGTTGGAGTTCAGTTTAAAGGCAGAAGATAATCAGGGCTCTCTAATATTCGGTCCTCAGGAGGTCCCAACAAAAAATGTGCATGGAAGGCCCCTTCTGCTGCTGGAAGCTTTCTAAGCCCTCATTTCTTCTTATCCCACTCCCTTCTGCATTATCTTGCACTTGGATTTGTTCTCTCTATTCACTCCTTCCTTAGTCCCACAGCATTTATGTGCATATCTGTAATCTATTTATTTATATTAATCCTGTCTCCTGCTCTAGACTGTATTCTCGGTGGGAGCAGGGAATGTACCTACCAACTCTGTTGTACTGTACTGTCCTAAGCTCTCAGTACAGTGCTCTGCACCCAGAAAGTGCTCCATAAATACAATTGATTGATTGACCCAGCCGCTCACTCAGAAGCCCTCTTCAGACGTGAGGCATCACCAGCTTATGACTTCCCAAACCTAGAACTGCTTCAAAAGGCAGAGGTTCCAGGTCAAATCCAGGAGAACAACCGTGTATAACAGTTCCCACAAGTCACGGACCCTTCAGGACTGGGCAAGTGTCTTCGGATTCAAAGGACTGTTGGATGATAACGGTGTGATCCTGGAAGGATGTCAGAAGCCTCAGGAATACAAGCCGGTGTCCTAATGTCTCCTGATGTCTACAACCCTACCAGAGTCTCTCATGTCTGTTGAGACATATCTCATGTCTCAACAGAGACATATCTCAACATATCTCAACATGTCTGTTGAGAGCCATATCACCAATTTTCACTGGGATTTGGGAGGGCCCCTGTGGTCGAACTGTTCACTTGATTTGTGGAGGTTGTTCAACCTATCTCTTCCTTCTCCTCCATTTATTCAATCGTATTTATTAAGCACTTACTGTGTGGAGAACACTGTACTAAGCGCTTGGGAAAGAATGATACGGCAATAAACAGTGACATTCCCTGCCCACCACGACCTCACTGTCTTTTGAATTTCTTAGGCTGTTGTCTCAATAAAAGCCCACTGTTAGGGAAATGGGATGGGGTCCTGATTTGATATAGAAACTCATTTACATAAAGCACTTTACTATACCTCTAAATCCCTTATGCACGTGCTCAGTACAGTAATAAAGTAAAATAATGTTCCGCCTGCACTTTGCCATTCGTTAAATACTACATAAAATCAATCAATCAATCATATTTATTGAGCACTTACCATGTACAGAGAACAGAAATAAGCACTTGGGAAAGAATACAGTATAATAGAGGTGGTAGATATGTTCCCTTCCCAGAACAAGCTTACAGTCTAGAGGAAAAAATTTCTCTTGTTGCAGGGAGTTTCTTGCCCACCAATTTAACTAGACACAAATAACAGTGTTCATATTTGTCGGATCCAAGCAAAGGACGCTCCTTTGAAGGAACTAGCCTCCTGAGTGTTTCAAAATGATTCCTTGCCCATTTTCAACCCTTGTCTTGAAGTGGAAAATTATTTGATTTTCTTTTCCCTGCATCTTTTAATAGATGAGGTTATTTTGCACCACCCTGGCACCAAGAACCATCCAGAAGAGCTATCAGAATGACTCCTGAAGCCCGTGAAATCAAAGAAAAGAAAAGGGAGCAGTTCTCAACAAAAATGGTAGATGTTTTCCAATTCGGAGGTCAGCTATATTTGGTCCTATTTAGTCCTAGTGGAAAGGGACCTATCCAAAAGCTAAGGGTTTGGAGACCTTTCCACTCACCATATCCTGTTTGGATGAAAATCTAACGCCATTTATGACTAATCAGAACCTACACCAAAAATTCCCACAAATTACACCCTTAATGCCATCAATCAAACACTTTCAAGGAAAAGGATATAGATGTGCTAATTCTGACTCAGAATTTAAGTAGACCATTTATTAAATACCCTACCCTTGAGTCCAGCACTTAATGTTAACTTGTTCCCAGTTCTCAAGGAGTTGTAGGAAATCCAAGCTTTCCATTAGATATTTTTTTAAAACAAATTACAGTAGTTTAAACACCCTGTATTTCACTTAGCAGGAAAATACAGTAATTGAATGTTATCACAATGCCTTAATGCTAGCTTTCAGGTGGTAAATTTAAAACCAACATTGATGGTCAACAACAAAAAACCCTGAACCCTCCAAATGGATTTCACTCAATTAAATGAGGGACCTTTGCAACTAGATCTTTTTATTGCCTTCTGTATAAATCATCAGGAACTTCATTTGTTTGAAGTCACATAAACTAATCTTTTGTTTCCTGTGTGTCTCTTCCCCGGAGAACAATTGTACTTGATTCCTGATCTTCCTGGATGGAGATTGTTGCTTCAGGCATTGATCTTACTTCTGATATTTGAATAGGCCCAATTATTCCTAATCTGAGGTAATTTCTCTTCTTTATGAAAAAACAACTGGCCGGGGGAGAGTGTAAGTGTTCCTGTGAAATACCTCTTAGACTTCTAATCAGTTCCTCTGCAGAGGTTATCAGGCCAAAAAGTCCTCATTTCTGTACAGAGTCCATTGTTCTTGATGGGAAACAACATTATAGAAAACACACACTGAAAAACTAACTAGGGAACGTGCTCCTTTTCTGCTTTTAAGTACAGGTACAGTTTTGTTTTGCTCCTTCCCGTTGTTTTATAAATAGTAAGCCTTCGTTCCGAGTGAGGAGCACATGGCCTAATGGGAAGAGCCCGGGCCCAGGAGTCAGAAAATCTGAGTTCTAATCCTGCACTGCTTGACTGTTGTATGACTTTGTTCAAGTCACTTAACTTCTCTGTGCCTCATTTTCCTCATCTATAAAATGTGCATTCAATACCTGTCCCCGTTCCACACATTGCGGATAAGGAGGTGGGACTAGGAAAGACACATGCGCAGCGTGGCTTTGTTGATATAGCCCAGTCCAGGGAGTCAGAGGACCTGGGTTCTAATCCAGGCTCCGCTACTCTACTGCAGTGTGACCTTAGGCAGGTCACTTCACTTCTCTATGCCTCAGTTACCTATGTAAAATGGGGATTAAGACTGTGAGCCCCATGTGGGACGGGGACTTTGTCCAACCTGATTAACTTGTATCTACCCTAGTGCTTAGAACAGTGTTTGGCCCGTAGAAAGTGCTTCACAAATACTATTATTATTATTATCCTTGGATGGGCTGGTTCTCCTGTAATATGGCAAATACTAACGGTTAGCAGAAAATTCAGGAAGACTTGTTCCTTAAAAGGGCGGATAGGGTGGCAGCTGCCGGAGCCCGGCCAAATTGCTCATAGTTATTTTGTGATGTTGACGCACAACATATGTCTAAAGCAAGCTGTAAAATCCTCCCTTTTTACCCACCCCACAGAAGTCACTATTAGAGCAGATGACCACTTGGTTCAAACATTTTTGGCTTACTATGTTAATGCAGTAAAACTCTTTTGAAGAAGCTGATTAAGTTAGCTGATTCCCAATATGGGGCATTTGGGCTCTCCGCTTTCCCAGTTTTCCCCGAGGTCCCAGATAGTTTGGTCAGAGTCACAAGGGAAATCCTTTTGGGGGGGAAAATGTCCTCATTTTAAGCAAAAATACTTAGCTTAACAAATGCCATCATCATTATTATTATTCTTAGAGTGTAAACTCCTATTCTAGATTTTTAGCTCCTCCGTTATTCATTCATTCATTCATTCATTCAATAGTATTTATTGAGCGCTTACTATGTGCAGAAGACTGTACTAAGCACTTGCAATGTACAATTCGGCAACAGACAGACAATCCCTGCCCAGTGATGGGCTGCATAGACAACAAAAGGTTTCTGATGATGATGATGATGATTCAGCTGTCCTACAGCTTCCTGATTTAAATGCTGGGATGCAGTTAAAATCCCATTTTCTATTTAAAATGTAAATATTCCTTTTAACATGCGAGATAAAACAGGTTTTTTCCCCGCTTTTTCTTGGGAAATGAAATCTCTCTGGATACGTGCCTGAACTACCCCACCTCCAACTATAAATGGCTCAAGACTAGCAAACACCCAGTAGCAAAAGGAGATTTATCATTTCCCTCTGTGACCTATGAGTTACGGGAGAATAGAGAGCCCTACAATTCATAAGCTACTCACAGTGTCGAAGATCATAAGGTTTGAGTTGGCATGGGAGAGTGCCCCAAGGAAGGAGTAGGGGAAGAATGCAGAGAGGAAAAATAGCAAGGGCATTCGTCTGAAGCAGAGACTGTCAACGGAATAGTGGGAGACGAGGTTTCCAACAATAACATTTTTCTCAGTCGCACTCATCCGTCTAAAGCAGCCGATGGGGTCTAACAGAGAATGTATAATGTACTAAAGTCCTTCAGCTTAGTTCTTCAGAATATTGCACTCATTAATCTCAACCGGGACTTAAGTGGTTCTTCTTTGGCATCAGCTCAGTACTCTCAATTTCTCCCCCACCAGGATTTTCACAAATGAATCCCATTGCCCCCGTGGACTCTAATTCAGTGAATTCTGGCCGTTACCAGAACTCACCTGCTCTTGAGCGTTTACTGAGTGTAGAGCAGTATACTAGGCATTCGAGAAAGTTCAAAAGAATGAGGAGACGTTTTCCTTGCTCTCAAGGAGCTTACAATGTTTGGCCTGGCCACAGAACCAAATCCAAAGTGAAAATCAACATCAACCAATACCACTGATCAAGTGCATACGATGTGTGAAACTCTAGGACTACGTCCTGAGAAAATTTCCAAATTCAAGTTCCACGAGACACATAAAGAGCGCATCTTTTAGTCGGGGTTAGCGTTCTCACAGGCAGGAGACCAAGAACCGCAAATTTTTGTGACAAATTTAATCCATTCTTCCCATATCACATCTCGTTTCTAGATATTTCTAACAATTTGACTAACTGCCAGTCAGAGTTAATAGAATTAAGGCAAGAGACTCCCCAGCGTTACCCTTTGCAAAAGTGTCTGGGAAAAGTCTGGGCACTTTTCACTGATTACCAAAATCAGCTACAGAGCCACAAGTTTTACAGTTTATTCTACGGAAAACATTCTGGATCGGAGTCAGACTGAGAAATCCTGCTATTTATGACTAATCAGTGTTGATCTCCCTTACTTATATTTCACTATTGTACAATTTTTTGAAGTTGACATTCTATTTTCACTAAGTGATTTAATCCCAAATTCTGAATTACTGGAGCTGTGTATAACAATGTGTTTATAATTGAGAAGATTAAATTTTGAATTGAGGAAACAGCTAGAGTTTTGAAGGTTCTCATGACTCGTGTCAAATTGGGAAGATTTTCCCTGGGATGCTTTGGCATGTTTCATTTTCTCATACCCGATTCGAAAGAGAACTTCAGTGAATTTCCAGGTTATTTCCCCATCACTTTCTCTCTTCCTCATTTTGAGTTCACTAAGATGCCTGATAAGAAGGAACGGCTCTGTCCTCCTTTATCTAAAAAAGACAGCTGAGGTGGTGGTGCAGGGATTTCTGCTTATGTTCCAACTTCTAGATGAGTCTTGGGCCCACAGAACTTCCCTTAGTCCATCAACAGGGACCTGGATCGGTGCGGAAGATTCGGTCGCCCTAGCATCTTTGAGATACCTTCTCCTTCGAAGTCTTATCGAAGGCACACCTCCTCCAAGAGGCCTTCCCTGACTAAGATTTCATTTCCTCTTCTCTCCCTTCCTTCTGCTCTGGTCTTCCTTTTGGATTTGCTCCCCTTTTTCACCCCTCCCTCCACTCCACAGCACTTTTGTATGCATCCGAAATGTATTGATTTATATTATTTATTCAATCTTCTTTACTGAGCACTTACTATGTGTAAACACTGTACTAAGTGCTTGGAAAGAACAATTCCGCAACAAAAAGAGACAATCCCTGCCCACAACGGGCTCAGAGTCTAGAAGGGGGGAGACAGATATCAAAACAAGTAAACAGGCATCGACAGCATCGATATAAATAAATAGAATTATAGATATATATACATCAAAGCAAACAAGCAGACAATATAAATAAATAGAATTATAGGTATGTACATATATATATACCCAAGTGCTGTGGGGTGGGGAAGGGGGTAGAGAGAAAGGAGAGAGTCGAGGTGATGGGGAGGGGAGGGGGAGCTCAGGAAAAGGGAAGTTCATCTGGGAAGGCCTAATATTAATTAATATTAATAATTAATTTCTCTAATTCGTTAGATATTAATATCTGTCAGTCCCTGTTTACTAAGCTCATTATTATTATAATTATTATTGCATCTGTTAAGAACTCACTATGTGCCAAGCACTGTTCTAAGCACCAGGATAGATAAAAGGTAATCGGGTTGGACAAAGTACCTGTCCCGCACGGGGCTCACACTCTTAATCCCCATTTTATAGTTGAGGTAACTGAGGCCGAAAGAAGTTAAGTGACTTGTCCAAAGTCACACACCAGACATGCGGTTGAGCCGGGATTGAAACCCAGGTCCTTCTAACTCCCAGGCCTGTGCTCTACCCACTAAAGCACTCTGTCATACTGTATTCTTCAAAGAGCTTAGTACAGTGCTCTGCACAGAGCAAGTGCTCAGTAAATATGATTGATTGAATGACCGATTGATTGAGATTGGGAATGACTTTGCTCTGCCGCTTGTCAGCTGTGTGACTTTGGGCAAGTCACTTAACTTCTCTGGGCCTCAGTGACCTCATCCGTAAAATGGGGATTAAGACTGTGAGCCGCACGTGGGACGGCCTGATCGCCTTGTATCCACCCCAGCGCTTCGAACAGTCCTTCGCACATAGGAAGCGCTTAACAAATGCCATCATTATTATTCTAGCTTCGCAAGTTACTCTCAAGAGGAGCAGATCGCTAAAGGGAGCCCTAGACCTCAGTGTTTTAGCTATCCTTAAGGGTACAGCAAGTAAAATGGTGGATTCTCTTCATTCTGCTCCAAACTAGTCAGTGGGAGGTCAATAGGAGATGAAGAACACAAAGTAGATATAGGCATCAGTAATGGGAATCTTTTGGCTTCCGGGGCTCAATCTCTGGGGATAGAAGGTGGGGTGGGGGTGGGGGGCGGGGGGGAATCACTGACTGAAACTTGTGCAAAATGCATTTCCCTAAGGCCACTGATTGTTTGCTTCCAATAAGGACCCATGTTCATTCAAGTCCCATCATTCAGTAGAAGTAATTGTTCGTCCTTACTCATCTGTTTGTTCAGTAAATGCCCCGTGGATTTTAGATGATGTTTACTCAGCTGCTCTCCACTTTCCTGGGTGGATTAGTCTTCGCCTAGATAGATATCATTCCCAGATGACTTTCCATTAGTGTATAAAATCATCATAATTAAGTTTATGGAGAGAGAAAAAAGTTTTTAAAGCCTGCTATTATGGCGTCTCCCTCTATGCTGAAGCTCGTCCTTGGCTTGGTAACAAATGGATTTTCTCTTCATTTCTTCATTATTTTGTTCTGCCATCTTCCAGTTAGTTGGCTCTTCCTCTCAAGTGCAGTCTCAGTGGGGTGGAAGGTGAACTGCTCTGTCTCAGGGTAAGCACCAGTCTGCAACCCGATCACAGGCTGGCTGGGGGAAGGTCCCGCCAGCGATTCAGTCAATCCTCTTTACTGAGCACTTAATGTGTGCAAAGCACTGTACTAAACAATTGTAGCAGAAGCGGAATGGAGGCAAAATCCCTTCCACGAAAGCATGAACACGTCTGAGAAACGGACAGTCGGGAAATCAGCCGGGGCTGACAACATAGGGAGGAAGCGGAGCGAGGGCCTGGGAGTCAGAAGACCTGGGTTCTAATCCAGGCTCTGCTTATTACTTACAGTGGGACTTTGGACAAGTCACTTAACTTTTCCTGGAGTGTAAAATGGGGATTAAAGTCTACTCTCTCCTACTTAGTCCGTTAGTCCCATGTAGGACAGGGACTGTGTCCACCCTGCTAAACTTGTATCTACTCCAGCGCTTAGAACAGTGTTTGACATATAGTACGTGCTTAATAAATGCCATCAAAAAACAACCACAGCCATGCACCCGAGTGATTCTTTGTTCAAAAAATGATGTCGTCGCGACGTCAAGTGGGAGACAAAGACCCAAGACAATTTAAGGAATGGCACCTGTACTAGCTAGGCTCTGTGGGCACTATTTAAAAGACAGAGTCTCTGTTAAAATCTTTCATTCTTGCATTCCTCGCAGGGGAATAGTGGAGACTCCTACCCTTTAGTGGAATAATACAGTAATAATACACATTACCCATAAATGCAATTAATGAAATTCTTTCCAGAACACCAGTAGAGCATGATCTGTTCTACCTGGTCAGCAAATTCTCGGTATTTTAATCAGTTTTGTTATTCACATCTCAACATATATCTTTCTCCTGGATATGGTATTCCCATTGCACAATGTAAGCCTAGTGCTTTTCTTGGCGAAATTTTGCATGTCAGCACAATATCCCTGTAAGGTAGATCGTTGTTATCCTTCTTTTATGAAAGCAGAAACCAAGACGCACAGTATGCTCACACAGCTTGCTCGTGGTCATAAAGTGGGGCATGACAAAACTCCTTAGGGCTTCCTGACTCCAATTTTTCAGATGCTCAATGCTTATTATGATCGGGGGGTTAGAAATGTGCAATGAGACCGTCTGATCAGTTACCATTAGTGCCATGAAGACGTGGGTGGAATCCTGTGAAATTTTGATAACCTACCATTAGGTTTGCCCTCTGGAGGTAGATGATTCACTGATGTGTGAAGAAGATGAATTTTAGTTATTTTCTCTGGATGTATGGTATTGGTTGTGCATAACCTGGTACCCGGTGTTCTGTGACTTTGCAGAACCTTTCTTGAAACCCCATATCAGTGACCCTCCTATCTAATTTCACTTCTATCCTCACTTCTGGCTTAGTTACTCAGGAGACTGGGAGGAAAATAGGCTTCACTTATGCCACCTGGGTTCCCCTTCTGTTTGAATGGGTTGCAATAGATTGCGCAGCAATATTCTTTCCTCATTAATCTATATAAATCGTCCCCTTGACATGTCGATTCATTCACTCAGTGGGGCGTGGTGAGAGTTTTCTGTGGGCAATATACTGTATTAAGCACTGGGGGAGAGCTGAGTAATATGGGAAGTAGCATGTTGATCTTGGGAATCACTTCTCTCAGGCCATGCGTAGGTGATGGTGAGCAGAAATATCGGAGGTCAGCGATAGTGAAGAGCTGGGAAAGAGACAGAGCCCAGAAAGAGGGAGAGGGATCATTGAAGGATCTTTGGAACTCAGCAGAAAGATGCAGGAGAACAGCCTGTGGCAGTTCTGAGGCAGTGTAACCCAGGCGAAAGAGCCAGGACTGCGTCAGATCTGATGAAATCTACAGTAAGCACTTTATAAATACAATCGTTGTTGCCCAAGGAGAGTCAGAATCTGACAGCCTGAAAGTGGTGAGCGGGATAGGATTATTGCCTCGTAGCAGTGGGGGGTGGTGACTCGGTTTCTGGGAAAGGCCAGACCTCTGCAGTGGAGGCTGAGAGGAGAATCAGGGCTCCTAGCTTGGGGAAACAAGATGGAAGAGGGGGCGAAGAGACACACAAAAGCCTGTGAAAGAATCACAGGGGTCTGCCAGTCTATTTATTATTCCTCCTACATATTTCTGCTTTCCATCCAAACTTATAATTTCAATTTATTTTATTATTCATGTTCCCAATTTTTTTTAAGGGGCAAGAGCCACAGGCTGGAGTACAAAATATTACCTCAAAGCAGACTTATTTAGGAGGCAATGCAAATAAAGTTAAAGCTTTAATACCACGCTAAAAGAGACCAAAAAAAAAAATAGAAAGCAAGAGCACCATAAAAAACCTACTCTGGGACATTTACCACAGATTCATTTCATACTACTCTTCAAATTAGAGCTGTAAAGATGCCTCATTTTTACTCAGTGGGATAGTTATAGGATTATGAATTATCTGTAAAATATGTGTTAATCTAATGGTTTATCTCTATTCAACAGCTTCAAAGTACCATAAATAACCTTATTAATATTTTAATATGAGGCATAAAGATGATCATATAATTTTGATAAAAATCACAGGTAATAAACTACTGATGTGTGAAGTGATTATCTTATATTCGGGCACTTTGTTAGTCATCTAATATGAAAAATAAATAAAATTAAATAAATTAAATTTAACATATTAATGACAATCACTGCCCCATTCCAGTGTTTTACCTATGAGATTACCTATGGACTAGCAGCCATTTATTAATAATAATAATAATAATAATAATAATGCTATTTGTTAAGCCTTTATTATGTGCCAAGCACTGTTGTAAGCACTGGGATATACACAAGGTAATCAAGTTGTCTTAATCCCCATTTTATAGATGAGGTAACTGAGGCACAGAGAAGTTAAATGACTTGTCCAAAGTCACACAGCTGATAGGAGGCAGAGCCAGGATTAGAATCCGCAACCTCTGACTCCCAAGCCCGTGTTCTTTCCACTAAGTCACGCTGCTTCTCCTTTCTATGAAGGATGCGGAAATACAAGCTTGTGCATAGCAGTTGATGAGGCTTAAAAGAGAGTTTTCACAATTCAGGGCACCATGTTAAACACTCGAGCAATCAACCTGTATAACTGCACCACACTGCACATCTTTGTACAACTTGTACTTTTCTCCAGACAATATCAGTTTGTCCTGCAGCCTTTTGATGGGCCTCCGTCTCTAATAATCAGGAATATATGTAGGCAGAGCACATCAGGGACTTTGATGTGAAATCATTCTGCTACTCCTGCCTTTCCTAAAATTTCCTAATGAAGAAATGGTTTGGGAAGGAAGCTGAGGAAAGTTTTCTCATGTAGATTGCAAGACCAGGGTAGATATCCCAGGTTCAACACTTTGGGAGGTCCAGCAGAGGTAGGAGCCTAAGACATCTGTCCCTTGAACTCTCATAAAAAATTTGAAGAGACACCATTCACTGCTTTCCTCCTCCTGGCTCCAAGATCTCGCTCAGCTCCTCGAAAATGGTTCTAGAACCTCCTGCTCTGAAGGTCTTTAAGAAGATGTTCTCCAAATAGCATTGGTCGAGCTAGAAGGGCCCTAAGAAATCAGCATTCTAGGTCCCCAGCCTTCCAGGCCCTGGGACATTCCCAGGAAACTTCCCCTCTGAGCATTAGCCAGATTGAGCCACTGAAGTCAGGTGAGGTCAGACTTATTCAGGCTGCCGTCTCAAATGCCTTAGTTCGGCCAAACAAATTAACCCTGGGCCTCGAAGGTAAATCTAAGAGAAACGGAGTCTTGATTCCAATAAAAAATGGACCATAATGCAAAGTGTATTTTCTCATGTGGCAAATGCTGTTTGCGCTTTGATGCCTTATTTATTATATGACTCGACAGGGTAGGAAAATTTTTGTCAGTCAGTAAATTTTGCAGACAGAAATGAAAGGTTGGTTTAGGGAGAGAATACTGCATAGACTGTGAGTCTCCTACTTAGTCTGCGGATCCCATGTGGGACAGGGACTGTGTCCAACCTGATTAACTTGTATCTAGCCCAGAACTTCGAACGGTGTTCCACGCAGAGTGAGGGATTAACAAATACGGTAAGAACTTAGTGATACAATAAACTAAGGGAACTCTTTTCCTCTGTGAGAGAATAAACCAATAAATGACCCTGAAATGAAATCTTTCCTGCTATACTCTTTCCCTCCCTTATTTTGGATTGGAGAACCAGGGGACCATGTCTAACTCAGCCATGTATTTCTTCCCGGGACTAAATTTAGTTCTCTGCACTCAGTAAGTACATACTATAAATAATGGAGGAGCAATCAGAGGCCCTGCCTTCTAATTATAATTCTGGCTCTGCCAAATGTTAGCCGTATGTCCATCGACAAGTCATTTAACTTCCCTCTGCCTCAGTTTCCCTGTTCTCCCTACTTAGACTGTAAAGCACCATGTGGGACAGCGACTGTGTCCAACTTAACTTGTATCTACTCAGGCACTTAAAACAGAGATTGACAGTGAGTGCTTAACAAATAGCAAGAAAAAGAAGGAAATGATAGAGATAACATATAATTTCATTAGTAGCCATGCAGGCAGATGAGGCTTTTCTGGCTCCCACAAAACCATGAATCGTTGATATCTAGAAAAAGCAGGCTAATCGCATTGCCAGGTTAAAACTACAGTGTAAGGTTCATGTGGGGTTTGAAAGATTTCAAGTTGTTTTCCTGAAGAAAACACTCAAAGTCTTAGGCAGAGGGGATATTTTTTGGCTGTGCAGTACGTCTTTGGGGGAATTACTGGGGGCTATTGCCAGAAGCTTTTTTCTCCCAACTCCTCAGAAGAAGTGGAATGGAATAGAACTACAAGGATGGCCAACTTTCCCCCTCCTCATGACTCAGTTTTCCTGTTAGGCCTCTCCCGTTCATCCAGGACTGGATTAAATGTATCGATTTCTGGGCTGCAGTCCTTGGGCTCCAGGCTAAGGTGGAAGGTCCTTAATGACCCCCAGGGATGTACAACTTGAGTCACTCCTGCCTCAGTGGCAAACACGAGGCTCCTGACCCTATCCACATTGCCATCTTTTAGGAGACTGTGAGAATGGTGTCTGAAATTGGCCATTCGAAAATGGCAGCCACGAAGGCTCGGCAACAGAGGGTGCTAACTAGTGGTATAGTCACACCACACAATTCATTCGGTCCTAAAGCCTTCCCATTCTTAAAAGTGCAGCAAATCCATGCTCATCAATGTTATCACCTCGGTTCTTCCTCTACTCATCAAACTTTCCTCCTGCTACCCTCTATCTTCCTCCCTTAGTTTTAGTTTTTTGTGTTTTTTACAAGATGAAAACATTGTTATGGGAAGCAGAGCATGGGCCTGGGAGTCAGAGGACGTAGGTTCTAAACTCGGCTCTGCCTCTTGTCTGCTGTGTGACCTTAGGCAAGTCACTGAACTTCTCTGTGCTTCAGTTACTTCATCTGTAAAATGGGAATTAAATCTTACTCCCTCCTATTTAAACTGAAACTCCTATGTGGGACAGCATAGAAAGTGCTTTAAAAGTACAATAATTATGATTATTATCATCATCCACTTGGTTCAGCACTTTTCTTAGGTTACTGAGAGTTTTTCTAGAGAATATTTTAGATTCCCAAGGAATAATCTTCTAAACACATTAAAAATACTGATTAGAATGTTTAGACATCTTAAAAGATATATTTCTTAATCCTACTACCTTAGCAAACAGTGAAACTTGTAGTAAATAAATGGATAAATTTAACCCCCCCCAAAATAAAAACCTCATTTGGCCATTTTGTCACATACTTACCCACATCAAAGATTACAGTTATGCCCCTACTTAAAAGTTTTTAACCGTGATGGGTGGTTTAGTAGAATTAAAAAGTGAATTTACCTTGCTATTCTCAGATTCCTTCGCTTGAAAAATGAAACCTTAAAGAGAACTATAATTCCTTTCATTAGAACCACTCCCTAACCATTTCTGTAGACAGTTTCAAGTTTTTCTAGTCTGTTTGGGTTCATCTGCCATATCTTCATGACAAAAGGAATTGATTTGCCCACATCTAAAGGTTTACTTCATCTCCACACTCAATGACAATCACTTGCATAATCTTCCACAAGGCTACATGTGAATATTCCTCTAAGCACAACCAATCTAACCAATTTAAGTGTATACGTGAAATGTTGATTCACTTCAACCAACTTATTGTAGGCAAAAGAGCACACATGTTTGAAGTTGTATTTTTCAAACTTCTAATAAAGGTGAATGTGAGCCTTGCAATGACCACAGCTCCAAGCAAGATCTGATTAAAGGGGAAACGAGACATTAGAAAACGAACTGGTGAAAGTCCAAAGTGAAACAAATGATGCATCTTTGAGGAGAAAGCCTTATAATAAGCCATATAAGGACTCAGAAATGGACTAAACTGGTCATCTCATGAGACTTTCTAGTTGTCCTAAGATGGATCTTCAAATTTAAAAAGCCCTGACCCTGATTTTGTGCAAACTTCCCCACAGGGTAAAAGATTAGTTGTGGTTACCCTCCCCCCACCCCCCACACCACCTTCAAGTATCATAAGAGGTAGAAAAATCAACAGCAAAGTGAAATTCCCTAAAAAATGTTCATGCAGATATCCTTGGCTCCCTAGTCTCTATAATTGGTTGTGGAAATCAAATCAGTAGGCTCCTCCTTGGCATTGCCTATTGCTTGTCTCTTTTTTTAAAAAAAAAATATATATATTCATTGATGTTTAATTTAGCTTTTTGGCTTGTTGTGCAGCTTGGCCAAGACGGGGAGAAAGAGCATGGAACTAGAAATGAAGAGACCCAAGTTCTAGTCCTGTCTCTGTCAGGACTAGAATGTGTTAAATGGGAATAAAATACCTTTTTTCCCATTCTCTTATACATAGGGGCCTCCTGGGACAGGGATTATGTTTGATCTGTTCATATCATATCTCATCGATGCACAGTACTTGGTACGGAGTAAGTATTTATCAAATACCTTCATTATTAGTAGTTTCAAAGGGGATTTCAAAGGTTTTTATCACTGTCTACCTGAGAGAAACCACAGAGGGCCAAGCATATAGTGATTTTGATGTGTTTTTGAAAAGATCCAAACATTTTTGGAAATAGACGACTTTAAAAAATATCTGAGCAGTGCAGTAGTTGAGTGACCTTCAATTATCATTTAAATCTGAAGTACAAAAAAACCAAGGTTAGGGTTTATTGAGCCTCATTTAACTAGTAAGCCCACTGATTAGGCTCACTTGCCTTCCTGTTTGCCCGGCACTTAGATCACTTTTGTGACTTATTGTATGTTAATAGCAATGGTACTTAATGTCAGCAGGTGGCTGATTCCTTTAGCTATCCAAGTTTTCACTCACATCGATGGTATTAAATGAGCACTTTTGTTGGCAGATTCTTACAAACAGTAAAATACTAATTAGCTTCAATTCAGAAAAGTCCTGGTTAAGACTCTCCAGAGTCTGTAAGCAAATGCAAAAAGGGGGTACCCCTCACCCCAACAGAAACACTTGTCCTTGAAGTAATCTTTAAGATGAGAAGCAGCGTGTTCCAGTGGAAAGAGCAAGGGCCTGGGAGTCATGGGTGCTAATCCCGGCTCTGCCACATGTCCGCTGTATGACCTCGGGCAAGGCACTTAACTTCTCTGTGCCTCAGTTCCCTCATCTGTAAAATGGGAATTAAGACTGTGAGCTCCATGTGGTCCAGGGACTGTGTCCAATATAAATGCCTTGAATCTACCCCAGAGCTTAGAACAGTGCTTGGCACACAGTACCAAATACCACGATTATTATTAAGTGTAGTAAATTGATGTCAAAAGAGAAAACTTTTAAACCAAGTGACAAAAATGGGAGAACACACAGAAAGTTTGTGAACCCAGCCGGCTTATACAAGCACTTAGCACACTGAAAGGAAACATCCCAGTATTAAAGAAGACCTGGAGTGGAAAACCTAATTTGGATTTCAAGGTTAGTAGGGATATGAAAGCCGCCAAAGGGATTCTCTGTAGCAATTCTCACCGAAAACAATAAAAATAGCACGCTTTCTCCAGAACTCTTCTGCTCATGTGAAAACCTTTGACAATTTATGGCCTTGGGTCTTTAGCCATGAACACAACAACGCGGCCAACATATTCTCCTTGACAGAGGACTAGCCAGTGCTCACTCTGAGTGCTCTGATGTGAAGACTTTGTGGATATAAAACCTTTGGTACTTTGGACAGCGTTGGTGCCAAATGCTCTCAGGCAGAGCAGCGAGGTTTTGCCAGTTATCACGGCGAGCAGGCTGCACAGCGCGCTATTTCATGGGGTGCCTTGGAGGCTTTCTACCCAAGCTCGACAAATCAAAGTCTCGTCCGTGCAAAGGAAGCAGAGGGAATTAGTCTGAATTTATCACTGCTTTCAAACTTCTATTTTCTTTCCACACCAAAGAGTTTGGTGAGGTACACGTGAAGCTTACAGGGTTGTTCTCAAACAAGGAAGCCAACAGGAGTAGACGCTTAACAGATTTTCGTTTTACCATAAAAATAGCTGATGCAGAAATAAAAAACACCCTCTCGGGTTTATTGGTGAAATGTGAGAAGTGTTAGCGTGTGTGTGTTTAGGGGAAAGTGTGGGTAAGGGAGATTAGCATGACCTGTACCCCAACTATTTTCTTCCTGGCTCAAGTAAAGTCACTTTACAGGGTTTCTCAAATCTTTTTAATGATATGGACATTTTAAAGGCTAAGAATAAATTATGGGTTCTTATCTTTGATTCATTCTGTATCCATACAGAATGTTTCATACCAAGTACCTCTAACATAAATGCCTAAGTAATAGGAAACATTGTTCACTTTGGTTCACTCAAACATTTTGGAAAGTCTAATCATTTACTTTCAAGAAGCATCTGGCCTCCACTTGTAAAGAGGTGAGATGAAACTCTCTTTTTTTTAGCACCCCTTGAACTTTTTGAATTTTATGAATTTTAAAAAGGGGAATAGAGGCCGAAAACAAACCTTTGAATTATTTGACTATGCTAGATGTCTACACTTTGATTCCATTAACATTCCTTTCTTTTCTGGTTTGCCTAAAACCACTGTCAGGGGTGTGAGTGATGTGGCCTTTACTACTGTGGGCCTGGTGATATTGTAAGAGCAGTTCTTTGAGGCAAAACCAAAATATATAAAACAGTTTCCTAGGAATGTTTAACTTAGAACCTTGTGAACTAAATGTAAGTAACTCTAGATTATTTGTAGTAATGAGAGCTAAGGAGCTAAATTTACAAATAATCAAAACTTTTCAGTTCTCTCAGTTCTCCTCCCCTTCTATAACTTTCTAATCAGTACTAACAAGCAATAATAGCTATAGCTACTTATTACTTTTGAGTATCATCTCCACTTTCTTTGACTTCTGGTGGATGTGCAGGTATCACAGAAAAGGGCAAAAGAAAGACTGAGGTGGGAAATAGCTGGGAAAAAAAAAAGAGAAAGGGACTAGATAATCCCCACACTGGAATCTAATTGGCCAGACAAAAAAAAAAAGCTAGTTTCTTGTTGCTGTTTTGCTGATCATCACGGTTATCTAGAAAAGACTATTCATCCTGACAGAATTGAGAAAATGTAACAATTTTTAATTAGGTCTGAGATATATATTTTCCTTAGAGACATCTAGTAATGAAACATTCAGCACTAAATTAATGCATGTAAATCTGCAAACACCGAGCCCGATGGAACTGAAAAGGAGCTGCAAACACAGCAGTTCACAAAACAATGTCCATAAAACACTAAAAGGTAAAAGGGGCTTTAAAAAGACAAATAGCAGCTCCAAAATGGTTTAGGACTCTTTAAAGATAAGCCATCTAGTCACTGAAATAATTGGGCCATTAGACTCCCACCTGGTTCTATTCAAGGAATTGGAATCCTTCAATATCTTTCAAGAATATAACAACTTGGGAAATACCATATTAGTTCAGATCAGTAGTTCACTCAGCTCCTATGTTTCTGACAGTGGCACAAAATGCTGCTTGGAGGAATGTGATTGTTTATAATTAATATTTTAATATCTGATTTACACAACTCTTCAAAATTGCACAGCTGACCTGTACAACATGATTGGCCTGAATCAATCGGGGCCATCTGAATTCTATACAAGTTGTGTTCTGCACCTGCAAACGACCGCTATCATTTTTCAGTAGCCTTTGGACGTCACTGGAACCTGTCACATTTGCTTTGACTTCTAATCAATCAATAGAATTTATTGAGCACTTATTTCAGGGAGTTGATATGCACAATCCTTGCTTAATTAATGTATGGTTTTTTGTATCAGAATACCATTTCTGGTAGCTAAAAATCACACTGCTGCATAAAAAGGCTTGAACTGAAACCTCTGTACGTATCCTGGGAAAATCACCTGATTTATAGAAATTACAATGCTTCATTCTAAACCCTTCAATGGATGGTAAATTAATAATTTAATGTTTTCATTTATTGAGTTTCAGGGGAAAATAATAAAACATAAGAATAATTTCTAGAAACAATAGGGAATTGGGAAAATATTAACTACACAAAATAGAAAAGGCAGTGAAAACGAGTATTCTAGGACTATAGCTACCTTCCTAGCCTAACACAGCCTGCATCACTACAAATGGCATTTCTAATATTTACTTCAAGGGATTAAAATGTTTCTCTTCTACAGTGTCATAGATTTTCATAGAACTGTGAACGACCTAAAATATTATGCAATAGAGAAGCGTGACAAGTGTTCAACATAGTTGAGAATTATGAGTTTGAGCATTCAAAATCACATTTCTTTGTTGCGTAGACAAATACCTTAATCACCACCACTCTCAATATCCTCACTGGTAAAATGAAAATACTAAAAATACCCTACTTCTTGGGCAGCTTAAAATTGAACTACCATGCAAACATGTACAATCGATATTGAGTATGCAGGTTACTGTCCCAAGTGCTTTAAAGAGTACGAGAGTCAGTAGACATGATCGCTGCCCTTAAATTTACAATCTAGTGGGGAGACACATGCTAAAATAAATAACAGATAGGAAGAAGTAGTAGAGTGGAAAGATATGTACCTATGTGTCACCAGGGATATGACCACCATGTGTGTGTGTGAGCATACACATTGAAATATATGTTAAATTTGTGTGGGGGATGTGAGGGGGGAATACACACAATCACACAAACATGCGTGCGGCCCAACAAAATTTCATATGAATATAATTCTTGTCTTGGATGATGGCAGAACACAATTCAAATTACAGGAAGGGTAATGAAAAAAAAGATTTAACTGCCAAAATGTAAAATACAATGAGAAAAAGATGAAAATTGTCAGTGATGAACAAGCACATAGAAGAGGAAATAGTCTTCTCATAGAATCAAGTTAGAGATCAAAATGTTATTAATCCATTCCATGAGTTCAATAAAATACACTGATAAAACAGCTTTCATTTAGAATGTAAAAAAAAAATCTCTTTATAGGCTAGTTATGATGTTTCTTCAGCAATGGAATTTGCATAATGGATTTTGCACAGCAAAATGGGCAAAACATGCCTGACTGGTGAGCTAATGGGAAGTATCACTTTGGCTCATATCATGCTTTTTTAACTATACCATTATCTAATTTTATATTCTATGTATGCATGCATATAAATAGAACCAAGAAAGTGGTTTTTTAAATAGGAGGCAAGAAATACTGTCACCTTGGAAAAGAGTTTTATCTAAATTTTGTTTTTGCTGTTTCTTAACTTATGATGAACAGAACCTGAGCTTTTTTTTCTTCGTCTTAATGAAATAAAAGGGGTTGAGTCGGTGGGCGAAGTTCTGTTCAGCTAGACCTCCTTTCTAGGTCCAGTTAATAGTTTACTCTTTAATAAACTTATCTCTACCTTCAAGTGATTTTTTTCCCAGTGTTCCAATGACTGACCACCTCACTGAGTAACCAGTCTTGATAATAAAACATACTGAAGCCTTTACATTGAGTGCTGTGCCTTAATACCAGGTAACATGGTTGGGAATTCAATCTGCCTTCAAAACAATGATTAATTCAGGCAGGACACTCTTTTTATTTACCCCAGGTCCCAAGCAATCTGGATTAGGACTCAAGGGCAAATGCTTTCTCAAGCCAGATGGGCACAAGTTCCTTATATTCTCAGAAAACAGATTATAAGTGTTTCATTCTAAAACATATATGTCTTAGTTCCCTAACGCTCACACAGAATAAACTGATTGGAGCTAACTAAAGTGTTAGGCAGTCTGTCTGGAATACGGACCTAAGGTTCTCAAGAAACTTATTATTATTAAGTGCCATCGAGTCATTTCCCATTCATAGCGACTCCATGGATATATTTTCTCCAGAACATCCTGTCCTCTACCATAATCCGCAAGCTTTCTAATGGTTCTTCTGTTATCATTGTTATGGTCTCTATCCATCTAGTTGCCGGTCTCCCTCTTCCACATTGTCCCTAGACTTTTCCTAGCATTAGTGTCTTCTCCAGAGAATTAGTCCTCCTGATCATGTAGTTGCTATCAAAAAGATACACAGACTACTATGATTACTCAAAGTCATTTGCTTTTCAGCACTGAAGTGACAACTGTAACACAGTGCTTTCGATGGTTCTGTGATCATTTCAAGTTCCTTCACTGACCTAGTCGGTTGTTCTTTTTGGGAGAAGAGTCTCAAATGTGGGCAGGGAATGTGTCTGTTATACTGTTTTGTTGTATGTCCCCAACCATTTAGTACAGTGCTCTGTACATAGTAAGCACTCAATAAATATGATTGACCGACTGATGTTAAATCTCCCTCCACCTATACTTCCAGTCCCATCCTTCCTCACTTTTTAGAAACACTTACACCCATACTTCTTCCTCCCCTGATCCAACTGCTGCCTTCAGTCATTCACTCTCTGTTGGCTCCTTCCTCTTTCCCTTCAAGCAGATCCACATGTCCCCTATCTTACAATAATTTCCCCATTTTCCAGCTACCACTCCAACTCTTTCCTCTCATCCAGAGAGGAGTGGAAAGAGGAGCAGTAAAGGAGGGAAGAAGAGCGGAGGAGGTAGGAGGGGCCGAGGGAGGAGATGAGGAAGGAGGAGAGGGGAAGCACCGTAGCTCTAGCTTGCAAATAAGGAGAAGGTCATGGCCAGCAGTCGGGGAAGGTAGTTTTCCTTCCAAACTGTTGGCAAATGGCGGAGGCAATGAGAACAGGTGCTGCCAGTCTCAAGAAGGTGGCTCTTCCCCAGAACAGGACTGGACCACAAAGAGCCACCTTTCTTTTCAAGAAGATCCAGCAGTGTGGTACGCTCCCAAACGGTTAGTACAGTGCTCAGCACACAGTAAGTGCTCAGTAAATATGATTGACTGATGTTAAATCTCCCTCCACCTATGCCTTGTGAGCTATAGGCCACTAAGCCCTGGCTTAGGGCATCATCATTGCCTACTGGTAGTTAATAAAACTCTTTAAGTTGTGCCGATGGGCCTTCTCTTTTAAGTCCATGACTCTCAAGATATAGAAGTTTCGAACAATACCACCGCTTGGCGAACCTGAAGATCTCAATTTTTCAGATGGATTTGATGTGATTTTCACAAGGAAAGGGAAAAAGAAACACAAATATTACAGTGGGTGGAGAGATATGAGAATGCAGGGAAAAACAAGGGGAAATAATACTTAGAATTTGGTTTATGAATAGAAATGCCAAAATGTTACCATAAGAAACAAGACTATTGGGATTTTTATACAGAAAAAGAAAATATTTTCCAAGGGGGCATCATTTTCCCTTTAGGCTTAAAGAATTGGAATTCTTTAAGCCAATGAGGTTTATTTTTTCAGAGCACGTGATTGAAAACGAGTGTATAATGAAAACCATTATACTATTTCAGCTAGAGTGTTTGCTAACCAGGGCTTCTTTTGTAGATAGACACAAGAAGATATTCCACTCCAATCTAGAATTGATGGGGATTTCCCTGCCTCTAGTGGAATTCCTCCCCCTTTCTAGTTGTCTTTCCTCCCAAGGACACTTTTTTCCTCCCTCCTTCATTGTCTGGGTAAACTTACACTGGAAGTTTACCCTTGGGGCAGGCAACATATCTTTGGACACATTAGACAGTCAGTGTGCACTGAATAATAGTCACAGGCAAGTTTTCAGTCTTCAGAATGTGCAAGATAATTGGAAAGTTTGTTTTCTTTATGTAAAGGTTTCCAGGGGAAAAGAAGACCTTAAGTACTCTTAAACTTGTTTTGCTTTCTGAAAACGAGTTGAAATGTTATGAACTTTTCCTTTGGGACTTCTTTTATTTATGGGGTTGGTTGGTGGCCGGCACTTTACTAAGCACTGGGGTCGGTACAAGCTAACCAGGTAGGAAACAAGTCCGTGTCCCACACGGGGCTCAGAGTTTTAAGCCCCATTTTACAGGTGAGGTGATTGATCTTAGAGAAGTGAAGTGACTTGCCCAAGGTCACACAGAGAACAAATGGTGGAGGCGGGATTAGAACCCAGATCCTTCGGACTCCCAAGCCCGTTATCTATCCACTACATCATGCTGCTTCTTAACCCCCCCAGTTTAACTCAACCTCTTTACCAGGTCTGAGTCCCTACCCCTTCCTTCCCCGATTCACAGGAACTTTTCAGCTAAATTCCTTCCACCCACACATTTTGCTTAAGACAGTTCTTCTCAAAATAATTCACTTTTTTCTTTTTCCCCCCAGGCTTTTAACTGATTCTCCTCATTTGTCTGTACTTTCAGGTTCAAGAAGGAAATCCATTCCAGGTCTCAAAGTGGGTAAGTATGGAGATTTTATTAGTAGATAGCAGATCTAAAGTTGATTACCATCACATTCTTACCCTCTGAGCTGAGGTGAGTCAGGTCAGTGTCGTGATTATCGTTTTACCTGTCCTAGTTGCTCAATACAGTGTTCTGCACTCAGTAGTTGCTCCATAAATACTACTCAGTGAATGATTTAGCCATCGATTAATCAATCATATTGACGGAAGGCTTTCTGTGTGCAGAGCCCTGTATTAAGTGCTTTGGAGAGTAAAGTGTAACACTACAATAGAGTTGGTTGACAGGTTCCCTGTCCAAAAAGAGTTTACTGTCCAGAGGGGAAGAAAGACATTAATATAAATAAAAATAAATTAGGGATATATACATAAATGCTGTGGGGCTGATGGAGGGGTGAATAAAAGGAGAAGCAACGTGGCTCAGTGGAAAGAGCCTGGGTTTGGCAGTCAGAGGTCATGGATTCGAATCCCGGCTCTGCCACTTATCAGCTGTGTGACTTTGGGCAAGTCACTTAACTTCTCTGTGCCTGAGTTACTCCATTTGTAAAATGGGGATGAAGACTGTGAGCCCCACGAGGGACAACCTAATGACCTTGTATCTACCCAGTGCTTAGAACAGTGCTTGGCACATAGTAAGCGCTTAACAAATACCAACATTAGTAAAAGGGAGTAAATCCAAGAGCGAGGGAGACATACTTGGTAGAGGTCATGGGTTCGACACACTTGTCAGCTGTGTGACTGTGGGCAAGTCACTTAACTTCTCTGGGCCTCAGTTACCTCATCTGGAAAATGGGGATTAACTGTGAGCCTCACGTGGGACAACCTGATTACCCTGTATCTACTCCAGCGCTTAGAACAGTGCTCTGCACTTAGTAAGCGCTTAACAAATACCAACACTATTATTATCATTACTATTATTAAATAGAATAGACTCTGTCCCAAAGTCACTAAAGAAAAAGGAATGAGAGCTAAACTACAGTATACTGAAATACCACTTTCAGGAGTTTACAGTGCAGACTCTACACCTGGGATAAAATAAGAGTGTGAAATAAGAGGGTCCTTGAAAATTCAGTGTCTGGGAGAGGGGAAAAGAAAAGGAGCACTTGTCCTTGAATGTTTTGGCTTGTGGATAAACTGGGCAAAGGGCTGCAGTTCTTGAGTTTTCTTTTTTTAATTAATTTAAAAGTAGTAGTTGCTGCTTGTAGATTTTCCCCAGGATGGCAATTCCAAGGAGGAAAACCTCTGGATAAACAATTTTCGCTTTTCAAAAAAGACAGGGAAAATCATACTCTCTTCCCACCAGGCCCAGGGTCAGCGAAGAATTGTTTTGCTCCTCACGTGATGGAGTACCGCCATCTTCTCCAAATATGCCTTGGCTTTTATCTTAATTTCTCAACCCTCTCAACCTTGGGCTGGGTAGATGGAGGCACTCACCAGTGAATATGCCCCTTGTTCATTTGACCTTGTTCAAATTGTTTTGAGCATCACACCATTACTCACCCTTTTTGCAGTATTAGGCCTCCCTATATTTCATAACACCACCAGGTGAAATCACTGGGTGACAATTTCCAGGATTCGTTCCTTCGGGACTTTGAATCTGGTTGGTGGGCTTGCATCATGGTGGGGGCGGTGAGCTGTATATGTAGTGTGTCATTCTAGTAATTTAGTGGGTTTTGGTTATCCAGGGTGTTCAGATGTTAAAGTTCTTACTGATGCAAGATATACCTTGTAATAAAGCAGACATCAGATAAACCACAATTATAGGGAAGCCCAGAATGAAACTGCTGGGTATTAGGAAAGGAAAAAAAAACTGAAAAGGACTTCAAAAAGAAAACAAAATATGGTTTTACTGTGAAGGAGAGCCTTTACAGAAAAAGGCAGGGGATGACTCTATGAATGTGCAGTGACATTTATTTAGCCTGAGATCTTTTCTTTGAGTTTGGCAGAGCACCTATTCACCTTATATGGCTTTCACTCAAAAGTTAATGGCCAAGAATGGCAGACAGTTAACAGTTTAACCTACAAATTAAAACCAAAAACTGGTGCACTTTGTACCAAAATATACCCAAATTCACAACTCCTCTCCTTCACACTGTCCCTGAGGAGGAGAGCCCAGGAACTGGGGAGATGATGAGGTCAGGTTCCTCTTGTTCTACATGCCATGGATCTCATTTAAGCAGTTAAAATCCTTCCACCCCAAAGATATGTTCCCCACCAAAGAGGAACACATTTTGAAGCTAGTAATTGAGTTTTTGAACAAGTTTCTCTTCCAGGTTAATTTAGGCTCCAGGAAGCAAGAGTTGATGCCTGACATTGAACCTCTGACATCTTGCAGAGCAGATACACATCTCCTGGCATTTGGGGCTGTCCTCGGTACCCAGTATTTTTCTACTTAAAAATCTTGGAGGTTTAAGGTGTAGGACTGGAATAAATCGATAAATCAATCGATGGAATTTATGGAGAGCTTCTCTGTGCAGAGCACTGTACTCTGCACAGCCCCATAGCACTTTTGTTCATATCTGCAATTGATTTATGTATCTTAATGTCTGCATCTCCCTGTAGACTTGCAAGCTCAACATGGGCAGTGAAAGTGTCTACCCAACTGTATTATACTGCACTCTCCCAAGGGCTTAAATACAGTGCTCTGCACACAGTAAGTGCTCAATCAAGTGGTAGATCTGGGATTAGAAGCCAGCCTTCCTGACTCAGTCCTGAGCCATTACCAGAATTGGAGAGGTAAAAAAATACACAGTGTCAAGGTCTACATGGCCTACGTATATTTTTCAAAGACATTTTTTCTCTTAAACTCTCTACTTATGACTCAGCCCTCCAAAGTTAAAATTTAGAGCCAAAGAATCATGATGGGCAAAGAGCTGCACATCATAATGCCCACCCCTAGTCCCGCTTGAGAGCCTCGACAGTACCAAACAGGCCTAACAGGTGACTTAACTGCTTCCCTTTCCAGTCCCAACCCTGACCAGCTGGGAGCCATCACTTCTCATTCAGGAAGATGTCCTGCTGGATAAGTCCGATTCCTGAGTCTCCCCATCCTTTTGCCAATCGCAAGTGGAAAATCCAGAACCACTTACGACATGCTTTCGGTGACAGGATCACTACATTCGAGAGTATTTTAACTCTTCGATCAACAGCGACCTGCCCCAATTCAGCCTTTGTAAATGTCTTCAAAAAAAACAATCAGTGCTTGGAAATCGGAGCTGCGGTGTCCCTTTGTCAACTACAGTAATAATTCGGGTTCTTCCTAAACACCTACTATGTGCCAAACACTGTTGAAAGTGCTAGGGATAGATACAAATTTAACAGGTTAGACACAGTCCCTATCCAACATGGGGCTCACAGTCTAAGTACAGACAAGAGAAAAATATCTCAGGAGTCATTCTCAGAGAAGGAGCTGGTGTGTGGAGCACAGGTAAAACCAGAAAATTGTCTTTTAGAGCATAAAATAACTTCTTTTATTAATGAATCATTAAGGATATTCTTGAACACTTATTGTGTACACAGCAGTATACTAAGCCCTTGGTAGAGTACAGTAATTAGACACTATCACTGCCCACGAGAAATTTACAGTCTAGCTGCAATCTGTGAAAGCATAAACTGCTGAAGTGAATTGCTTTTTATAAAGGACGTTGAAACTTGTGGGGTGAAGGAGTTTTGCAAGAATTCTTTTTTTCCACGTTAGTGGCTCCTTTAAATTTCTCAGCTGGGCAGTGGAAGACACTTTATAATTGTCTAAATATATGCTCTGCAGGTCATAGAATCTAAAAGTTAAACCATTGGAATTCTTAGATTAAGAAAATTGGGTCATAGTCTTTTCTCCCATGTCACTTGAGAATTCGCAGTGATCTCAATGACTCAGTTGAAACTGGAATAGGATGTCACAAATGAGCAGATCAGAGAGCGCAAGAGAAGGTAACAAGGCATGAATACTAGCCAGCAGAAAAACTGCAGGTGCCAAAGTCAACATACTAATCTTATAAAAAATAAAGTAAACCTATAACTAGAGCACACAAGCTGGCATTTTGCAGGTTATGAAAACAAAAGAGCATCCTTTGGCTCGAGGATATTTCACAACTTAAGTAAAGTTAGAAGTGCTCTTTGGGGACAAAGGCAGTGGACAGGATGGCTGACCTGTTTCTAGGTTTAAATAGCCTCCTCATAGGACAAGCCAAGTTTCTTTGACACCTCAGATGTTCTTAGAAATAACACAAACATACTTTTTCTGAACTATAAGGGCATTAGAAACATTGGCATGCTCACCGAGCAGCTATTTGTTGTCTTACATTTAGAGGAGATTAAGATAAGAAAGCATTTATTATGATTTCCGGGAAGGTATATTTAAAATGTCATTTCAGGTTTTTCTAGAGGGAAAACTTTCCCTTTAGTAAAACTTGAAACTATGTCTTTTTGAACTTTTATACACTTTTATATTCCTTGTTAGGGTAATTGCAAAGCAGATTGATTGGCTAATTTGTATGATGAAAGAGAGATATATGTACTACTTACTAGAGGAAAGAAGGAATGGTGAAGATGGGGGTATATGCTAATCTGTGGATTTTAAGTAATCAGCTCAGGAAGTGCAAGGTAATAATTTCCTCCTTATTTCAATAGAGAGGGCTACACGAACTGACTCTAAAAACTAACTTTCAAAATTTTCCAGTATTTTTTGGCAAAGTCCCAGAGCATCTCATTAATTTAGGGGTTATGAACATAAAAGTCAGAATATTAATTGGAAAACTACCTTTTCATTCTAAAGAGATAGTCCTCAAATTCACATCATTGCTTAGTAAAGATATTTCAATACCTATAAACACATTAACCTTTAAACAGTAATCAGTAATTGCACTGATATATAGAACGTAGGTTCTAAGATCACTTTCTTTGAACCAAATTCTCCCAGGGCCCTATTTTGAGAGTCCCACCACTTACATACCATGGTGGTCAAGCCAAAAATATTCACAGATTCATGAGAGGTTTGGATAAATTCTTGAGCAAGCAGTCCATAATGGGCTATTGGAAGGAAAGAAAAAAATAGAGGGAAAAGTATGATAAACCATATATACCACAGTACTGGGATAACAATAATAGTAATAATAATAATGATAATAATTGTGGCATTTGTTAAGTGCCTACTGTATGCCAGACACCCTACTAAGTGCTGGGGTACATACAAGGTAATTGGGTTGGTCACAGTCCCTGTTCCACATAGGGATCACAGGCTTAATCCCCATTTTCCAGATGAGTTAACTGAAGCCCAGAGAAGTTTAGTGATTTGCCCAAGATTACAGTGCAGACAGGTGGCAAAGCTGGGGTTAGAACTCAGGTCCTTCCGACTCCCAGGCCTGTGCTTTTTCCACTAAGCCAAGTGGGATGGATGTCAAGGAGGGAAGTCCATTACAAAGTTTCTCATTGCATAATGTTTCTCCTGTCAGATATTCTGTCTTGGGCTGAAGGGCCTTGGTTTGATTTGGTGATGCCAATTTTTATGTTTCTCTGCCCTCACGAAAAGGTTTACTATACTTATCCGATGAAATCTTCTGGACTGTGAGCCCAATGTTGGGTAGGGATTGTCTCGGTTGCTAAATTGGTCTTTCCAAGTGATTACAGTGCTCTATGCACAGTAAGTGCTCAATAAATACGATTGAATGAATTGAAAGAATGAATGAATTAGGTTGTATTTACCCCAGAGCTTAGGAGAGTGCCTGACCCACGGTAACTTCTTAACAAATCCCATCATTATTATTATTCTCTCCATCCTGCCCGGGTGGTGCTGGGCAGCATGGGATGGAGGCTCCTCAGTGATGTACAGGAGAGTCGGGGTCCTACAAAGGGTGACTCTGAGAAGGGGGATGAGGGGACGGGATGGGGGGAAGGTCGCGGGGTGGCCATCGGGCAGGTGGGGCCGTTGCGTGATCAGCGGTGGTTAAGTCCATGTGGACGGCCCATGGTGCGCATGCTGGTAGTAGAGACCTGCCCTGACAGCTGGGAGGGAAGAGGCGGCGGGCGGTCAGAGATGTCTGGTGAAGGTAAAAAAATATGCTTTAAATCCAGAAGGAATATTTTCAGCTCACAATGAATGAACACGACAGCCAAAACTCTTTCAACTCCTCATCTGCATAAATAGAAAATAGTTCGCTAGAAGTTGGAAGAAAGCTCAGCTTTTCGTCATACTAATTGAGAAGGGGGCAGTGGAGGGTCAGTGAGATCTCCATTTTCTTATCACCCCAGGAGGCTGACCGGATGTTGCTCAAAATAACTCTCTGGGAAAGGATAGCAATAAAAACTGACACTGAAAATGTACATTCCTGCTTCCAGCTTCACCTCTGCAATTTTTTCTAATGGTATTTGTTAAGCATGTATTCTGCCGACCGTATTTGAGATATCAAAACCCTGAAGAAATTCTCTTTGCTGTCAGTGCATTTGCCCACAAGACCTACA